>NC_067402.1:143749719-144077219 GCF_016432865.1 Antechinus flavipes | reverse complement strand
TGGTGAAGAGAAATCAGGAAGGATTAAGAAAAACTATGGGATTTGGCAATTTGATCATTGGTAATTTAGGAAAGAGCAGTTTTTGTTCAAAAGCCAGATTGTAAAAGGCTTAGTGATAAGAGGGAGAATGATTGTACATATGCCTTAGGAAAAAATCCTTTCTTTCAGGGGAAGTGGAAGCAGCTACTTTAAACACTTTTTCAGGGATCAGGGTTTTCTTTTTTTTAAGCAAACAGTGCTCAGTAATTAATTAAAATCTTTAATTTGTAATGATCTATTACAATTTATTTTTAGAAGTGGTTGATTAAAATGGAAATTAGAATGGTTTGTCTGAAATAAACAATAATTATAGCTGTGCATCAAGCTATGTTTAAAAGTATCTTCTGAATTTTGGTACAATGTATAAAAGAATAAAGATTGAAATTTTTGATTGACTATGTCATCTACCCAGGTCTTAGTGAGTGAATTGTTTGATTTGAGACCTACTACATGCTGTAGACAATGCTTTATGTCAGTTTTCTTGATCCTTTATCTTTTTCAACCCTACCCTTTATCCTGTCCTTTCTGCTGCAATTGCATCAGATTAATTAACGCTGCTTATACAGTTGCCAGGAGAATTACAATGTCTGGAAGGCTAAAGAAAAAGAAATCATCAAAGAGAAAAAACCCCAGCATTTCAGATGTAATAAAGTTAAAGTATACATTTTGTTTCAACTGAAAGGCTGTGTCAATGACTAAATTGCTCATGTTTTTCAAAAAAGAAGTTTATTTTATATAATTTTTATATAATCAATAAGCATGAATTAAAGTACCTACAATGTGTCTAGCCCTATGTTGTTCTCTAGATATATAACTACAAAGAATGAAACAATCCCTACTCACAAGGAAGTAACATTTTGATAGGGCCTACAGCAAGAAACATGCAGCACAAATAAAGTAGTTAAATATAGAATTGGTTTGGGGAAGGACACATATTTGGGAGAATCAGAGGCTTCATGCAGAAAATAATACTTGGTCTCTGTCCTAAGAGAAGTGAGACCTCTGTGAGGCAGGAGGAAGGTAGGAGTGTTTTATCATTCATACTTTAGAAGCATCAATGGTCATTTTGTTGGTCACAGTTCATAAAGTTTTTAAAGTTTTTTGTCTTTCCAGTGTTGTTATCGATAAATTGTTCTCCTGGTTCTGCCCATGTTATTGTTCATCAGTTTATAAAAGACTTCAAAACAGTGTTATAAAATTAATAATATAATTTTTTTCTTCGGCTTCTGCTTATTTTACTCTGCATCAGTTCACTTAAGTCATAAATCTTTTTGTACATATAGTACTTTAACCCATTTCTTTGATGTCTTTTGGGTATAGACTTAGCAGCGGTATGGCTAGGTCAGAGGGCACATACTATTTAGTAACTTTTTGTATATAATGCTTGTGATTCCAGAAGACTTAATAATATAAACTAAATTTTGAATATTACATTCTTTTTTAATTAATAGAGAATTCATTTATTTTAAAACTTGAGAATTTGAATTCAATAATAGATTGTATTGAATTTATGATTATCCTTGTGTCTCTGTTAGGTCTTCTTCTTTCTCGCTTTTTTTTTTGTTGTTGTTATCATTCTTGAGACACATAACCCTTTTTGCCTACATATGAATTTTGTTATCATTTTTTTCTAGTTCTACAAAATAATCCTTTGAGAGTTTGATTGCTATGATAGTGAATAAGTAAATTGCTTTAAGTAGTATTGACTGGTTTTACCCATGAGAAATTAATGTTTCAATTTTAATTTTAATTCAGTTTTCTTAATCCTTTACCTTTTGCGACCCTGTCCTCCATCTTGTCCTTGTTATTTATTGATGTCTGCTGCAATTACATCAGATCAATTAGCAGAATTTAGATAATCTCAGTTAAAATAATTTGAACAATAGATAGGAATGAGATATTTTGGAACCCTAATTAATTTGGGAACTAAGCAGCAGTTGCCTGGAAACCTCACTTAATTGAATACTACAGCAACAACAATCCAAACAAGTAGAGTAATGGAGCTATTATTGTAGAATCGTGCTATACAGTTATAAAGTTAGAGTTGAAAAGAAGCTTGTAGGTAATCTAGTACAACTTCATGGTTTTACAGATGAAGAAATGGTGTCCTGAAGAGATTGTGACTTGCCCAAGATCTCACAAGTTCTAAATGGCAGAACCAGGAATCAAATTTGACTCCAAATCCTGTGTTTATGTGACATAAAACCAGGGCATGCCAAATAGAGTAGGAAATAGGTTGCCTTTGTGATAAGATGAAACAATTTGTATTGCCGCAGTGCATAAAATTCTGCTTTTTTTTTTTTTAAAGCTTTTTGTTTTCAAAACACATTCATGGAAAATTTTCCAACACTGACCCTTGCAAAATCTTGTGTTCCAAATTTTCCCTCCCTTCTCCCCATCCCCTCCTCTAGATATCTGCATTGCTTTGATTAATAACATTGAAAATCTCTGCTAAAATGTAAGGAAGGGTAAAACATATTAAGATATTAGCACTATATCTGGAATTGGTAAGATTAGTTGGTTAATCACCTAATACAGTTCCAAAAGTTTAGCAGTTAGGTCAGGTAAGTTTTAATAGTGGAGAAAAGGGATAGTGACATTGGACAATGGGACAATGAAGAAAGAGATGTAGAACTGGAGGTTCAAGTAAGGAAGACCCTTTGTGGGAGGATGGGGAGAGAACTTTGGGTAGTACATGAGTATTGAATAGCAAAGGATGATAAGAGGTCACAGTCTTTCCTTAGATAGCAATAAACAATAAACAAATAAGCAGTGAGATTAGAGGAAAAGTAAATGTTGCCTATGTCATCATTTTGTTTGATCCAGATCTGTATTCAGTTTTATCTAAAATCAGTGAAAGAAAAAGCTTTTCTAATTTTAAGCAGTTTTCCTGTTTGGTTTTTTTTTTTAATTGTACTTTAATGTTTGCTTTCCAGTGATAATATTCAACAATATCTAATGACCAATAATGTACCAGAGGCAGCTACTACTTTAGTATCCATGGCACAGCTGGATATTAAACTTCAGGAATCATCATGTTCTCATCTCCTTAGTTTTGTTAGGTCCACTGTTAAATTCTGGCATAAAATCCTCAAGGACAAGCTAACATGGTAGGTAATATGCCTATGTTTAATATTATGGAGGGTTTATTTAGTTTTCTATTTTAACTAAAATATGCTAGTAAAAATTTTCTATTGCAGTGACTTTGAAGAGGTATTAACACAGCTTCACTGGCCATTCATTGGGCCCCCTCAGCCTCAGAATGTTGGCTTATGCAAGATAGCTGGCACCCCAGAGGTATATAGTAACTTGGAGACACTGTTCTGTCAACTTCTGAAACTTCAAACCTCGTATCTTTTTGGAACTAACACTTTTTATACAATTAGTATATGATTAAAGAGTAAAATCTTTTTAAAATACAGCATATGTGTCTGTGTGTGTATGTATGCATGAGCACATATGTGAACACATGTGTGTGTATGTGTGAGAGAGAGAAAGAGAAGAGGGGAAGAGTGATGAACTTGAGAATTAACATCAGTGGCATGAGGTTTGGATCTGATCTTCATGTATCCTTGCAGAAAATGTAATGTCCTCTTTTAAAACGTTGTATATGAGTAGAATAAGAATTTCAAAATGTTTACTTGATCTAAGAGACTTGCATTTCCTTCAGCAAGAAAATAGTGCTTTTAAATTATAATTTCCATCATACTTTTAGGTTCCTTGAAACAAACATTTGAAATCAGTCAGTAGATATTTTATGTGCCTGGTATATTATAGAAATTCTGCTAGGCACTGGAAATTCCCACTTCCAAACTTCAAGTAGTAGACCTTTTATTTAGCAAAATATGGCCACACGTAGGTACATAGTATGCCTGTGGCCCATGGAAAGGATTTTCAGCAAAGGATTAAAACTCTGAATGCAACTGACTTAGGAAATCTGACCCTTTATTCCCCATTCCACCAAGAGGGAGTCAAGGTTTTGGTTTTGGTATGCTTTCTGGCTCTTTATGTCACTACATCATAGTAGAATTTTGTATCTTAATGGGGGAAAATAGAATTTTTTTTCTTGAAAGACATTTTGTGAATATGTTTTCTTTATAACTTCATTTATCTTCTTTATTCTGTTATCTTTAAAGGAAAGACTGACAAATTAACCCTGTTGGGCCAGCTTTGAAGACATATTTACTGTAGATCTGTTAGAATGTAAAGTGAAATATATATATATATAAAATAAGAAATGTTTCTAACATCTACATTGTAGTAGTAGAAACTTTTTTGTACACAGACATGAAAATAATTTTTGAATAATTGAGGTGTGTGTAGTAGAAGTAGCATTAGAGTTAGATTCAGAAGAGGGATGCACATTTGGCCTTCGAGGGTTGCTAGCACTGTAAGCATAGGAATTGGTAAACCTTCATTATGTGTCTGCCATGTGCCAGGCACTGTGCTAAACTCTGGGGATACAAAGCAAAGTAAGGACAGTCAGTCCCTGCTCTGGAGGAGCTCACAATCTAATGGGAGAGATACTATGTAAATAACTAAGTACAAACCAGCAGCATATCAGATGAATTGGAAGTAATCAATAGAGGAACAGCACTAGAATTTAGAATAATCAGGAAAGGATTCCTATAGAAGATGGGATTTTAACTGAAACTTGAAGGAAATCAAGAAGTAAAGATGAGGAGGGAAAGTATTCTATGGGTGGGGAATAGTAATCCATGTAAGTGCAAATCCTAAAGTCTGGCGGTGGTGTTTGTCTCCTGAGGAACAGCAAGGACACCAATGTCCCTGTTTTATAGAGGTAATGGGAGGGAGAAAGGTGTAAGAAGGTGTAAAAAGGTGGAAAGTCTGGAAGGCCTTTGAACTCCAAAGAGAATTTAAAAAAAAAATTGCTCCTAAGGGTGAGGAGAACCACTGGAACATATTATGTTGTGGGGAGGAATACCTTTAGATCTTTGCTTTGACTCTACTTTGAGTGGAGGATGATTTGGAGTTGGGAGAGGCTCGTAGCAGGCAGAACTAAAGAGTAGCTATTACAATAGTATACGGTGGCAGCAGTGTCAGAAGGTAAAAGGAAATATATACAAGACATGTTAAAAGTTTTAATTGACAGGCCTGGATAACTGAATTGGTTGTGAGGTGTGAGTGAGAGGAAGGAGTCAGAGTATACTTAGGTTTTGAGCCCCAAATACCTTTCACAGTAACAGAGAAGTCTGGAAGTGGGGAGGATTTGGGAGGAAAGATTTAGTTCAGTTTTGAACATATTGAGTTTAAGATGACTATAAGATATTTAGGTATTTGGAGGTGCAAGCATGGAGGTCAGCAAGATTTGCTACATAAGCAATATGAGAGTCATCAGCATAAAAAGAATAATTGAATCCATGGAAGAAAAGAAGGGAAAGGTTAGAGTCCATTGGGACCACCATGACTAGCAGATCTGACCTGGATGAAGAGCATCTTCAGCAAACTGAAGATGAATGGTCAAACAGGTAGGAATATCTCAAAAACCCAGAGAGGAGAGAGTATCAAAAAGAGGGCTGTCAACAGTATCAAAGGCTCCAGAGAGGTCAAAAAAGAATGAGAACTGAGAAATGGCCATTAGATTTGGCAATTAAGAGATCATTCAAAACTTTGGAGAGAGCAATTTTGGGTGACTGATGAGATTGATAGTCAAACTGTAGAGAGCTAAGAAGAGGATGAGAGGAAAGAAAATGGAGGTTCCTATTTTAGAAAGTATTTATCTTCTCAGCTCATTTCCTCATCTGTAAAACTAGAACAGTAATGCCATTATTGCTTATCTTATGAATAGCATTTGTTGGGAAAAGCACCATAACAATTGGACCTTATCATTGTCCTAGTCATCCTTATCTATATTGCTAGTGATGTTTTAGATGATATATGAAAAAAATTAAGCTCTTTTTGCAGAGCACTGAGAATACAGATGGAAAAGGAAGAGTCCCTATCTTACTTGCAAAGATCTCATGATCTAATTGTGAAGGCATATGAAAGATTTTATTTGTAAATCAGATAAAAATATCCATTAGGTTGCAGCATTAAAGCACATATTAATGTCTCTTTTTTAATGTCATTTCCTCAGAAAAAAAATCATATATATTTCTGATCTGGGATCATTTGATGATGCCAAAGACTTTGATGATAAATCCTAGGTCCTCATAGCTGTATTTTAGCACAACCTAACCTGCAGGAACAGTTGACAGGCTATATTTCCAAAATTGCTTTTCAGCATGATGGCTGTAGATACTAAGCTGAATTTCAAGTGAAATTTAACAAAAAAGTAAATAGACTACTCTTTGAGCAAGATAACATTTATTAGCTGGGCCATGTTGCATGGCAATAAATGAATCAGTGGCTTACCTCCATTTATGCCAAAGATCCTAAGCAAAAGGATGATTCCCCTTCTATAGGTTTTAGGGAATACAGAACAAAAAACAGAACAGGGTAGATGATATCACGGAATTAAGAGCAACGTGATTGGTTACAGAGTCATGATGCTGGGAACAACATGATTGGCTAGAAGCTTGGAAGTTGGGTGTAACAATAACTCCCTCTTCTCTCCTGAGAGTCCAGATGCAAAATGATAAACCATCCTTGACAGCTTGGGGTTATAAAGATATTAGGCCAGGCTCCCTTGTGTTTACAAGCATTCTTCAAAGTCAGTTAAATTCCTTGAGGCAGTAGATTAGTGATTAGTAGGTGGGCTGATTTTTAAACTTAACCCATTTCAGAATACTAGGCTGCTGATTGAGTTGGCTATGAATGTTATAGTTGAATAATTTCACTTATTTCAGTATTAATTTTTTAAAAATTTAATAAGTGTTACATTTTTGTGTTTGTTTTTAAAATAAATTTTTATTGATGTAATTTTAAAAATATCACCAAATCCCAAATAAATAATAATTTTTAATCAAAAAAAAAGGAAAAAGGGGGGGAAAATCAGGAAAAATAATCAGTCTTTCAAAAAAGCCTGAAAGTATGTACAATACTATGCTCATAGACTTCTTGCTTCTACAAGAGGGTAAAATAGAGTGTCTTCTCATACCTTGTTTGGAACCATGCTTTTCTTTATTAATCTTGCATCATTCAATTTTTTTTTGTTGTTGTTTATGACCGTTTCCATTTATATTATTGTAGTCCTTGTATATATTAGGGAATTTGGACTCAATTCATTTTTACATTAGTTCATGTAGATTTTTTTGCTTCTCTGTAGTCATTATATTTGTCATTTCTTAAAACACTATACTTTGCTATTTCATTCACATGCTACAGTGTGTTTAACCATTCCCTAATCAATGAATATCTATTTTGTTTCTGGTTCTCTTCTATCTCTAAAGTGCTACTATTAATAATTTGGTGTATATTAGGGGTGTTGTTCTTAGCAGCAACTTCCTGGGGGGACATATAAATATAGTAATCATAGAATCCCTGAGTAAAAATGATTAAAATGTACATGTAACATTCCAATGCTGAACATTTTTTTAAACTCATGATTTCTAAACATATAATTTTTGGGACTTTTACCTTGACTTAATCATCTCAGAGATGAATTACTGACTGAACCAAAACAACTTCCAGAAAAATATTCTCTTCCAGCTTCACCTCTGGTCATCCTTCCCATTCAGATTATGCTGACTCCCCTCCAGAAGAGGTTCAGATATCACTTCAGTGGGAATCGACAAACTAATATTATAAGCAAGGTGTGAAATTACCATCTTTCATATGAGTTGTTTGTTTGCGTCTAGTATTATTTGTATATATTCTTTAGCAGTTTTAAATGAAAACATGACTTCATTTAGAAACTTTGGAGTTAACATGTTTTGTTCTCTAGAAATTCACATTCCTTTAGTTTGGAAACTTACCCTAGAAAAATGTATATATGGAAAGTGATGTGCATAAGTTGGGCCATTTATGTCACACACATTAACACAATGACATGATGTAACATGATTGCAAGAACTTGGGTACATGCACTGCCACAGGATCCAACTAAGTATTTTTACTATACCTTTAACTACCTAATTACCTTTTACAAAATAAGAATACAAGAATGTTTTTATTTTTTATTTTTTCTTGGGAGAAAAATGGAAAACAGAGAAGCTCTTTGGGTACATTACTCCCAATTGTGTAAATTTTCCATTTATTGTCTATATCTATTCTTCATCCTGAAGAAATGGGAAGCAATCTTGCATACACTTGTTTTCATGGAATGATGGCAAGATTAAAAACCTCACTGTTCAATGCATTGTATGTTCAAAAGTTAAAATATGATTTGTCTTAATATAATTTGAAAATAAAGAAGGATTTAACGAGTATGGGAGATATACTTTTTTAAAAATTTACTTTTGTTTTCTTAAAACTTTTGGAGGAGAAAAGAGAAATAGAGCAAAGTAGAACTACAGGGAAATTTAGTTTAGAAGAGGACAAGTCAGTGACATTGTAGAGGGACAGGAAGGAATTTGTGTCAATTTTTTTTTTTAATCAAACTAAGCCTTTGTAAAAACCAATATTCTGCCCTCCAACTTTTTATTCCATAACTGTTTGCCCTGTTAACTAGAAATCCTGTCATGAATTATTCTCAGAGACAGATATTCTAGTTCTTTAGGGAAAAAGTGAAATTTGGTGGAAAAAGACAATCAATTCAAAATGGTTTTTTATTATCAAAACTTCATTATATGTACCTCCAATCTAGAGAGGGTTCTTTTGGGCAATTTAACGAATTGGCTTTGACTTTAGGCATTGAACTCTGATGTTAAAGGGATGAAAGCTTAACACAGACTGGCTTATTAGTTCCCTTTAAACAATTTTGAAAAATTATTTTAATTTCTACTTTAAAAGGACAAAAGCATATAAAAATCATATTTTTAAAAGTTCCCATTCCATTTTTCTGAGCATTTTTTAAAAGTGTGTTACTAACTTTTAGTATCATTTTTTAAAGTTGTAGATACTGAATTAGTATATTTAAACATTTTAGTGCCAAATACTAGATATGTACAAAATGTAGGACAAAAATACTTTCAAATAGAATGATTTTTAATTGACCTCAGTGAGGTTTAATCATGATGCTGCATTATGCAATTAAAAACATTTATTTTGTAAGTTTAATTTTAATCTATAATTTTATGACTTTTTTTCTTTTTTAGCCTGAATGGTACCTGACTCAGGTACTTATGTGGATTGGAAACCATGCTAGGTTTCTAGATGAGAAAATTCAACCAATATTAGATAAAGTAGGCTCTTCTGTAAATGCAAGGGTAAGAAAACCATTATCAAAGTGCTCATTATAAAGTTAATTGTGTATTATTAGATAATACTAAGATGTTATTTACATCTATGTGCTTCTGTTTCTTCTAGCTAGAATTTTCTCGTGCTCTTATGATGCTGGTTCTTGAGAAATTAGCTGCCGATATTCCTTGTCTTTTATATGATGACAGTCTCTTCTGTCACTTGGTGGATGAGGTACTTCTGTTTGAAAGGGAGCTACAAAGTGTTCATGGATATCCCAGCACCTTTCCTAGTTGTATGCATATTCTCTCAGAGGAGACCTGCTTTCAAAGATGGTTAACTATGGAAAGAAAATGTAAGAAGCTGTATTATTATTATTAGGCTTGGGAGGGAGACATGGTATATACATTTATGGTTTATTGTTTTTGTGCTTTTCTCCTGACTTAGAGAAATCGGAAGCAGGGAGACCAATTAGGAGACTATTCTAATAGTATAGATGAAATGTGATCATAGTTTGTGTGTACTAACATAATGGCCATGGGAGTGGAATGAAGGCAAGATGATTTGAGATGCCATGGAAGCAAAATTGACAGAACTGTCAACTATTTGGAGATAGAGAAGAGAGATGAGACGGGGTGAGGGAAGCTTTTAAGAAGTCTCAGGTTACGAATCTAAAAGAGTAGGACTATGGTGCTATTCTTTTTTTTAATAACTTTTTATTGATAGAACCCATGCCAGGGTAATTTTTTACAGCATTATCCCTTGCATTCACTTCTGTTCCAATTTTTCCCCTCCCTCCCTCCACCCCCTCCCCTAGATGGCAAGCAGTCCTTTACATGTTGAATAGGTTACAGTATATCCTAGATACAATATATATGTGCAGAACTGAACAGTTTTCTTGTTGCACAGGGAGAATTGAATTCAGAAGGTAAAAATAACCCGGGAAGAAAAACAAAAATGCAAGCAGTTTATATTCATTTCCCAGTTCTTTCTTTGGGTGTAGCTGCTTCTGTCCATCTTTGATCTGAATTAACTCTCTTTATCGAAGAGATCCACTTCCATCAGAATATATCTTCAAACAGTATTGTTGTTGAGGTATATAATGATCTCCTGGTTCTGTTCATTTCACTTCGCATCAGTTCATGTAAGTCTCACCAGTCCTCTCTGTATTCATCCTGCTGGTCATTCCTTACAGAACAATAATATTCCATAACATTCATATACCACAATTTACTCAACCATTCTCCAATTGATGGGCATCCTTTCATTTTCCAGCTTCTAGTATGGTGCTATTCTTAACATAAGTAGAGAAGTTCAGAGGAGAGAGGCAGGAATAAAGGGAAAGAGAATGAGTTTTCAGTCTTTGTGCCATCTGATTCATTTCCTCCTTGCCATGAGAGCGAGGCAGAGAAACAAACAAACATATAGGTTGAAGTGCATAAGGAAAAGATGAGGCAAACATTTAAGAAGAGTGGTTGTGTTGACCTAGAAACTACAGAAACAGAGATGAGAAATGTCAGATCTTTGTACACATCTGGCTAAAGTCTTCTATTTCCATATCTGAAATATTTTAATAATTCAGAAGAGATCTTGGGAATTAATGTGGATATGGAGAATACTGCTGTACTGCCCCAGATAAAAGCAAATGAGAAGAAATTTCATAAAACACTGTTTAGGCTAGGACACCTGATTCAGAATTCTGCTCTCTATAATCTAATAATAAAGGACTCTTACCATTAGAATCTTCTTAGATACATATAGGAACACTCCATCCTTTAATATAAGAACTACATAGCTGAAATAAATTATTTTTGGTCTGGGCTTCACCAGGCCAAACCAGACTTCCTTTCTTTTTCTTCCTGTGGAATCTTACTTTCCAAACATTGCACTGTCTATATTTTTACTGAAGAGCAGACAAATATCTTCTGTCAGAAATACAAGGATTGAAATAGATCAGAAGTTCCTAACTTGGTCTGATAACTATATGTTAATAGAATGGATTTTTTTTTTGTAAACTCATTTTTATACATTTAAAGTCATAATTTTTAAAAAGACTTCACCAGATGAAAATGATCCATGATATACAAAATACTACATTCTCTGAAACCTATTTTGACTCTAAAATTCTCTGATTCTGAGAATGTTGTGAGAAGAGTCAACATGATGGAAAAGGACATAGTGTTAGGAAAACCTGAGTTCAAATGTTGCCTTAAGACCCTTAGTTATGTGAACTTGGGTAGGTCACTTAACTTCTGCCTGCCTCAGTTTTCTCACCTATGAAATAAGGGAGTTGGACTTGATGGTTTCTAATGTCTTTCTGAACTTTAAAGTTATGACACTATGATTCTAGATTCCTTGATTTATAGTATTTGCAATATCAGAAGAATCTCCAGTGATGGTATTTAAATCAATTAAATATAATTATTTAAAACATCTTTTGTCAGTAATAGTTTTAATGTTAAAATAAGGTTTGATGTAATATTGACAATGAATAATGATGGGTGTTCATTTTCAGTGTTGATTTGCTTATTTTATTTTATTTTTAAATCATGATCTTTCCTAAGAAATTTGAGTTTGAAGATGAACAATATAAACACACTTAAAAGTGACATAATTTTGTATGTATTTCAGTTGCCCTTCAGAAGATGGATTCAATGCTTTCATCAGAAGCTGCTTGGGTTTCACAATATAAGGATATCACTGATGTTGATGAAATGAAGGTTCCAGATTGTGCAGAGACATTTATGACCCTGCTGCTTGTTATAACAGGTACTATTCAGATGTATATTTCCAAATAATTGGAATTGGGAAATCTGGCTTCAATTAAAATGGAAACTATACAGGGAGCAACACAGAGCCATCAAATTCAAAATTTAGATTTTGGCAGATTGTGGGCCGATTTTCCATCTCTGAAATATTTTAATAATTCAAAAGAAACCTTAGGAATTTATATGTGTATGGAGAATATTGCTGTACTTCCCCAGATAAAGCTAAATGAGAGGAAATTTCATAAAACATAGTGTTTCTAAGTCTTTTTTCTGAAGTGTCTCCAGTAAATAGCTGATAATTGGTTGATTAGTATACTCTTGAATATAAGTTATCAAAAATAAGGAAGAAGTGATTCTTTTTGAATTGGGATATTTATGGAGGATGTCTGTGTCAGAGAAAGACACCACAGTCTTTGTCCATCGTTTCTCCAGATGCTCTCTCAGGTTCTCCACCTTTGTCCCAGTTGTCCCAGCTGTGCCAGCACTGCCTTGCTCATCTCTTAAGTTTTCATACTTGTCTCCTGGCAGCAATAGCTCACCAAAAAAAGGGGGCCCCAATTGTATATTGTAGCCAATTTAATTGCCTGTGTTTTTTGAAGAAAAAACCTAATTTGGGCATATCAGGTTTTAAAAAGAGCCCCAATGTCTTTTTAACTTTTCTTTGCAGACAGGTATAAGAATCTTCCCACAGCTTCCAGAAGGCTTCAGTTCCTGGAGTTACAGAAAGATTTAGTTGATGATTTCAGGATACGATTAACTCAAGTTATGAAAGAAGAGACCAGAGCTTCCCTTGCTTTTCGATACTGTGCAATTCTTAATGCTGTTAACTATATTGCAACAGTACTAGCAGACTGGGCTGACAATGTTGTAAGTGGATTTTTTTTCTATTAGTTATTTTTAAAATATAATTCTAACTTATTTTCATTCTTTCAAAAGTTTAAATGTATGAGGGATACTATTAATAAAAATTTAAGATATGTGACCAAGGTTTCTCAACTTGAAACCTCAAATGTGATAAGAAATCCTGAAATTCTGATTAACTTGAATCATTGAAGAACAAGAGCCAACCATTCCATTAACCATACAGTTTATAGCTGGTGGCATACTCATACTTTTTACTCATACATTTGCTCATACTTTTGAAAGGGGGGGTATATTTGTGTAGTCTGCAGACTAATTAATATAAGTGCCATATAGAAATTCAGCCAGTTTTTCTCTTGCTGCATTCATTGCCTTGCATAACTTTCCACGTAATTTTGATGTTATTTTTTATGATGCAGTAATATGCCATTGCATTGATATACCATAATTTATTCAACCATTCTTCAAGAATCATTGAAACATAGTCTGGTTTTCAGTTTTTAGTAGTTACAAATAAAATTATGAGAGAAAGTATTTAGTAAGTAGTAATTATTTTCTTAAGTAAGTCAAGAAGCTCTGGGATTAAAATCAGTCATTTAATATCTTAGAGCCACTGGAAACTTCTCCAGAAGTCCAGTTTTTTTTTTCCTTTTTCCATTAAAAAAGTCTATTCCTTTCATGTTGTTTTGGAATCATAGACATTAGGTGAGAGAAAAAGGTTCAAATACAATCGAAGATTGAGATGTCTCTTGAGTAGTTCTCAGCTTTACAGAAGGATTGGTCTTCATTGGTGGAAAGTGTTTCCACACAGATTTTTCCCTATATTGATGAAATCAAAGGTGCAGAATAACAACAAAAGCAATTTGTACTAGCAGAACAGAGCAGGGCTTCTTAAACTTTTTTCACTTGCGACTTTTTTTCATCTGAGAAATTTTTACATGATCCTGGATATATGGATAAATAGGTATACAAATCAAACATTGACTACTAATAATTTTGTAACCCCACATTCAATTCCATGATCTGATATGGGGTCATGACCCACAACTTAAGCAGCTTTGTAATAGGATATGATCCATTTTATATATCATATTGTATATTGCCATATAGATCCCCAAAAGACATACATTAGTTACATTTGCACCAAGAATGTATTCAAGTGCTTCTTTTTCAGAAAACTTGGAAGTTTTTTAAAAATTTATATTTCTTTAGTATTAGATAATTTAAATAAGTTTTCAACAGATTCACAACAATTTGTTTCCTTTAAAAATAGCTTACCATTTGATCATTTTTTCCACTGAAGAATTGACATGTTTTCATATAGATTTGGAACTGAGACTTAGGAATTCTTATATATTTGAGAAGTGGCTAATCTTCATTTAAAAACCTGTCTACTATGTCCTAGCTGCCTTCTTATCCTCATAGTATGCTCTACTCCTACAGCTCTTTTCTTCCTAAAAACCTCCTTTTTAAGGAAAGTACCCAGACCAGTCCCTGCTTTTCATCTCCCTTTTATGTATTGCCTTCTTTCTTTAGAATGTAAACTTCTTAGGAGCAGGGAATGGCTTTCTGTTTATAGTTGCATTTCTAGCACAGTGTCTGGCACAGTGCCATAATGATAAAAAACATAATGGCATTCATAAGTGCTTGTCAACTTGATTCACTGTACATTTTATTTTTAGATAGTTTCAAGTCAATAGAAAGTTTTTCCTTACTCTTCATAAAATGAATTCAATGCTTTCATGAGAAACTGCCAATGTCTTGCAATATTAGAAGCCCAAAATTTTTCTGCAATTACCACCTAATTTAGAATAATGTTTTTAAAAGGTGGAGAGGGTTTTTTACTTAACAGCTCTTTAAAACTTAAAGACAACAATCATATCCTTCTATAGAATATTCTTTTATATTGACTAACTGTCCTTTCAACCAGTTTTTACTTTGGCATTAGATTTTGAATCCCCTCACTCTCTTGGTCACAATTCTTCCGCCTTTACAATGGCTTTGTTGATTTTCATCAGGTATATTTATGGTGAAAATTATTTTCCAGTGCATTTATTTTCATTTTGAGAATTGCCTTTTATCATGCAAAATCTTTTTCTTTAAATTAAATGATAACATCTTTCAACTGTGGCCTAACCTGGGTAGAATACAATAGGACTATAACTCCCTTTTCTGGACACCTTGTTGCTTCTAAATTACTGTAGCCCAAGATCCCCTTACCATTTTTGGCTTCTACATCACACTTGACTCATCTTGTTTGCAAGTCCCCAAAACTCTATTTTACATTGTATCCCTTATTCTGTACTTGTGCAATTGTTTTATTGAATCCCAAGTATAGGATTTTACATTTTTCTTTTTTTTACTGAATTATTTTAAATATTAATGTTGGTCTTCAATGGAAATAAAAGTGAATTTAGGCTTGTTCTTTCTTAGCTTCCCTTGATTTCCATTGATATTTTTTATTCTCTCATCATTTCAAAGTAATGATTTTTGCTCTCAAAGCAAATCTTGAATCTTTTTCTACTTGAATCTTTTTTTTTTTCAGTATTGCATTACATAGTTATTTCTATTCTGTGTGAGTTGTATAGTTCTTAGTCCTCTCTAGCTCTTTGGCTACCCTTTCCTGTTTCTTTCTCCCAACATTCTTTCTTGTTGCTTCTAGGTAGGAAAATAAGAGCCTTTTTGGCCTAATAATGATTTATATGTATTTTGGGAAATTCTAGACGACTACTTATATGAAAGCTAAAGTCATTTCCTTACATTCCTATTTACTTAACTATTTTGTTCCCACTCTAGCATTTACCTAAATGTGAGAAGGGGATATACAAAAGAACATATTGTGTTTTCCTCTTAAATTTTAAACCATTTGTTAAAACTTTTCATGTGAATATTTTTCACTAAGTAAATAGGCTTAATTTCCATAATATTTCTTTAAAATTTCCTCATTCTTATTCTTGGGCTATCTCCTAAACCTAAACCAATAATGCTTTTATCAGTATGTTTCAATTGTTATATGATCACATTACTTTGATGCCTTATGTTTATCTTTTTCTTATGTGTTACAATAAAATTTTTAGCTTTTATTAAATTTTTATTAAAATGTTCTTATACTATACCCTTGTCTGGGTGTTTGTTTCCAGCATCTCTCTCTCTCACACATACACACACACACACACACACACACACACACACACACACACACACACATCTACCTCTATTCCTATAATTAACAAAATATTAAAGTTTTTGGTCTAAATATTTTAGATACCTGAATTTTACTATTACTATTGTCTAAAAAAGCAAAGCCCTGTCATAATTCATGTTTTGTTCAATTGTAGCCAAAGAATTTGGTAAAACCAAAGTATTTGCAATTTATTAAAAGTGACATTTATTACATCATTACCTAATTCACAGGATTGTGAGGAAAATGCTTTACAATTTACTAAATACTACTATATAAAAGTGAATTTATTACTACTATGAAGTCAACAAAATGCCTGATGCTCCTAAAATGATTTATGATACTGTGTTTGCCACTTAGGGCTATCCAGAATTTTAATTGGGGGAAAAAAAAAAAAAAAGATAAAAATAGTCACTTCCTGACTGTATACATATATGTGTTTGTATATACAAATATTTAGGTATGTATACACACACACATATATTCTTGATTGTTCAAATTTTACTTGGCTCAGTGAAAATTTTATATATATGGTATTTAATTTTATGACTTCCCAAATGGTGTTTGTTAAAACTTTTTTTTTTTCCTGCTTTTTATATCACTTTCATTTCCAACTATATTACTTCCCTACTCAGTGAATCTTCCTTTTTAACAAAAAGAAGAATGTGTATCAGCAAAACTTAACCAGACATCAGCTATATCTAATACTGTTTGGAGTTTTGGGAGGGACATATGTTTTCTCATCTCTTTTGGGGGCCAAACTTGGTTCATAATAATGATAGAATTTGGAGAGGAGGTTCCTATTCCATTTCCACTGTATTCATTGGTTCTGCACCTTTGACTACATATTTCCTCCTGGGCTTTTCTGAATTCTTCACATTTCATTATTTGCTACAGTGCAGTAATAGGTTGTTACATTCATGTCCCACAAGTTTTTTTTAGCTATTCCTAGTTGATAGATTTACTTTGTTCTTTGCTATCACAAAAGATGTGTAAATATTTTGCTGTATATTGAAACTTTGATATTTGATACTTTGAAGTATATTGAAACTTTAAGGTGCCTCTTGTTTTTACAAAGTCACAGTCATTTTCAGATAAACTTTTTCCCATATCCCTTACCCAGACTTTCCTTGTAATACAGCAAAACCAAAAGTACATCTCACCTGTGGTTAACAAGTATAGCATTTCACATTCATGGGCCCCCATCTCTTTCTTGAAGGCAGAAATTATATTTCCTCAGGAGAAACTTGTAAATCAAAAGAAATACCTTAGAGAAAACTCAACAAATTTCTAACTCAAGTTTCTAGAGAAAACTCACACTCTGTTTTACTTTTATGGTCACGTGTGGGAGAATAAGATGGTAGGATGAAAATAAATTATCTGGTGTTTCAGTTATCAAAGAAAAATTACTATACTAATATCATTGTAAAAGTCATTTGACATTTTTAGTTTGCTTTCTTTAGCTTCTCAGACAGCTTCTATCACACAATTATTTTAGAGGGAAAAAACCTTATAGTAGTTATATAATATATATATATACTTATATATGTACACACACACATATACTACTATGTTAGAATATATAAACTTTTTTTTTTTGGCTTTTAGTTCTTCTTGCAACTTCAACAGGCTGCTTTGGAAGTTCTTGCAGAGAGTAAAGCTCTCAGTAAATTGCAGCTAGGGCAGCTAGCCTCTATGGAGAGCTCAGTTTTTGATGATATGATTAACCTCTTGGAGCGCTTGAAGCTTGACATGTTGACTCGTCAAGTAGACCACGTCTTCAGAGATATCAAAGATGCAGCCAAATTATACACAAAAGAAAGGTGAGTTTTCTCTATCCTCATTTATAGGAATCTTTTTAGTCTTAATTAGAATTAAGTTTTTTGTAATAATATCTGTTTAGAATTAACATCCAGAATCATTAGAGAATGAACTATCCTGATTATTATTAGAGGGTTAATAGCTCTTTATACTTAAGTCCCAATAATTTGAAATTTTCCATTTAAATCTTCTAAAGTATAGTTTATATTTCTTGCCATTTTAACCTGACTTTATGGGAAATAACTTACTTTCTTGATTTGATCTTGATCCGTTGTTGAACCGTATAAATGGACTGACAGAGCTGAATGGACTATATATTCTACTGTGTCCTCTCCCAACCACTCAAAGTTAGAAGGCATATAGGTATCTGCCCCAAGGAACTTGTAAATGCTGACAGCAGACCTTCAGAACTTTGGCTTCTCTTGTGGTTGTTTCCCTTCATTCTCTCATTACAATGTCAGTTGCCTTTGCCCTCTTCCAAGTTTCGCTTCCCTGACTGCTGCCATTTTTGACAGCAGCTTTACTTGGTCTTTTCTGTATTTTCTCATTTCGTGATTTTTAGTTGAAAAAGATCATTTGTAGACATCATGTCAAAGTTTTCTTAATTATTTTCAGTAATCTGACCATTCACAGCCTTTATGTTTTTGTTTCTTCTCTTCCAAAAATACTATTTTCTTCCTTCCCTTTCTGGGAAAGATTAAGATTTAAGATTCCTTAAAAGTGGCAGGAGGCTAGTGTCAAAGTGAGAATTTGACTATATTTTAAATCTTATTAAACACTTTGAACTTTAAAATATTCAGATATGAAAATGTCACTACTCCTAGTTGTTTCATTTGGGTTATTACTACAAAAACTGAACATTTACTTTAAATATTGATTTCGTAGTCAGGTAGCTGATTCATAATAACCACTATTAGTATGGCATAAAATCTTTAGTAGTTTTCTTTAGGATTTGTCCTGTTTTAATTTTATTCAACTGATAACCAAGGCTTGGGTTTGTTTATTTTTTTTAATTCAAAATAATTCCCATACAGTTTGAGTAAATTTTGAAATGCATTACAGCTTTTTAAACAAAACAAAATGTAAAATAACTTTTGCTATATAGATTTTTCAGCAGTGGACTGCGGTTTTGGTTCTTTCAGGTGGTTGTCTTTGCCCTCCCAGTCAGAGCAAGCAGTAATGTCTCTGTCAAGTTCAGCTTGTCCATTGTTGCTTTCTTTAAGAGATCATCTACTTCAACTGGAACAACAGCTTTGTTACTCCTTATTTAAAATTTTCTGGCAAATGCTTGTAGAAAAGCTGGATATATACATCTATCAAGAAGTAAGTAGATCCCATAGTTGGCTCCTTAGGTTAATATTTGTGGAAAAAAGTCTCTTTCATGGGATAAATTGTTCTTTCTTTACACAGATAATTCTTGCAAATTACTTCAATGAAGGAGGAGCAGCTCAGCTTCAGTTTGACATGACTCGAAATCTTTTCCCTTTGTTTTCCCACTATTGCAAGAGACCAGAAAACTATTTCAAGCAGTAAGTGAATTGCAGATTTGTTAAATTTAACTAGTGTTGCTAAGTAGTTGGATCAAGTTGATTTCTTTTTTAAAAAAAGATAAGTCTGATAGTGGTAGACTTTCTATAAAAAGTGACAAAAGTATTGGAATCAATTAAATTCAGCTAACTATAATGATAATATAACCCAATTTAAATTTTGCCCTATAAGATTTTAAAAATGATTTCCTCCCACTTACCTCTTTAAGTACCACTTTCTGTTTGGTCAACACTAAAGAAACAAAATGCTTGGTCCCTGTTTTTTCAGGGAACTTATTATAAATGAAAAGGAGTGAAATCTTGGTTTTTACCTGATTTTTTTATTTAATATTTAAATTTTGCATGATTTTATGTGACAAAGTATAAAAATAATAGCTTACACACATATATAGTGATTTACAAAGTGTAGTTCTCACAACATGGAAAATAAATTCAGGTCTCTTAAATAACTGTAAAGATAGAATTAAGATAGTAAAATGTAATATACTTAATATTGAAGTTTAAACCAGACCTGAAGTTCATTCATTACCTACTTAAACCTGATAATAGTAAACTTGGTTATCATTATATTGTGAGGTCTGGACCTCAGAATTCATTGGTACAGAGAAACTCCTTCCCACCAACAAAGTTTAGCAAATTTTTTTTTTAAATAGAGCCTTCTTTGAAGTTGCCTGAGTTACTTTTAAGTAACTGCTAAGGATGACTCTGTCAGGGCTCCGCTTCCCAACTCTTATCTCTTGTATGAAGTAAATTCAGAAGCAAGTGCTTCCAGGATTGATTTTAAAATTGAATTGTCTTTTTAAAAAAAAAATTGAATTAAATACAGAGTAACAGACTTTTTTTTTTTTTAAGAAGAATTGCTTCTGGTAGATAATACAATAAAAGATAACTGTAACAGTCAATACTGCCCTATTTTCACTTTAGTCTTTTTTTTTTCTGCTTCTTAATTTTTCTTTCCTCATCCCAAATCTATTTTTATATAGACATGAGATCTTGACTGATAGCAAAGAAAGTATATACAATAGAAACAAATGAGCTATTGAAAATTAAAATATAAAAAATTTCAATTTGAAAGATTAAAAATAATTTTATTTAGCTTTAATGGGGCTAAAAGCTATGATGATTCATATATAAGATTTCTAAATATACTTCATAAACTTTCATTTTGGGGGGAGCTCGGGTCTTGAACAGAATGACTAGTATGGAAATGTTTTACATGATTGCAATGTATAATCTACATCATATTATTTATTGCCTCAGAGAAGGATAGAATTTGGAACTCAAAACAACAACAAAACTCCCAACAATGAATGTTTTAACAAATATATAATTGGGGAGGAAATTACATATATATTTTAAAGATTAAGCTATTAGTAAGGGGTACTTAGTATCTCAAAATGAAATTACTTTATAAGAGTGTAAAGAAGTTTTTGTTTTGTTTGCCTTCTCCCTCTCTTAAAAATAGTATCAAAGAAGCCTGTATTGTCTTGAATTTAAATGTTGGATCTGCCCTACTTTTGAAGGATGTACTACAGTCAGCTACAGAAGAACCTACTGCTACAGCAGCATTAAATGAACTTGGAATTTATAAACTAGCTCCGCAAGATGTTGAGATTCTACTTAATTTAAGAACAAACTGGCCCAACACAGGAAAATAATGCAAGTCCTTTTTCAAAAGGCTTTTGATTATAATTTTTTAAAGAAGTTAAATAAAGAAGTAAAACTTGATTCAGAATTGCTTAATGAACTTTTGTCTGCAGTATTTCATCACTGGCTTCACTATAGTAAAATACTGTTTAATTTTTTTTTTCCTACATGTGTTTCAACATTTACATAAATGTGAACTCATTAAAAAAAAAAGCAGCTGCATCCTTTCTATATTTTTTGGTATATATATACCTCATTGTTTCATGTTCTCACTGACCTTCCCAAACAATTTTTTTGATCTAGCTGGTTTTCTTCTGAAATCAAATGCAAAATATCTATCTATACAATACTTTAACCAGCTGATTTTGTTCATTATCCTAATAAAATGTGGCATTGGTCCTTACCAGAAATATCATCTCTCTATACAGTAATTGGGGTTTTTTTGTGTGTGAGTACTGATCTTAGAAACCATCAAACAATTCTCTTAATATAGCAAAGGAGTTAGCTCGTTAAAGACATAGTTTGAGCCTAGACAAAGACTTTTTTTTACATTGAATAAAGTTAGTGAGAACTAAAACCTTGTGTTAAAAGAAGCTTGTGGGTAGAGAGAAACTTGCCCTGATCTGCTTCAGTGCTCTCTAATCTCTCAAAGACAATATATGAAGACTCTTGAACTTGAGATTAATTTGAAAGTTTAGCAAAGACTTGCTGTCATTCATTCTCTAGAAGTGAAATAGAAGTTGAGTTCAAAGTAGTTAGGAAAGACAGATAGATATTTTAGATACCCCACCTACCAAGCCATTCCAGCATTTGCCTCAGTCACCATCATCTTTTTCTTGTTTATTGGTGTCTGTCATCATCCTGAAGAAATTAATAGTTGAGCCCATCCATTCAAATGAGTGAAGATTATCTCACTGGAAGTCCCAGAAGATGAGAAGCACATGTTGATCAATGCTTATTACCTCCATTCAAATCACTTGAAATTTGGCATGCTATGGTTACAGAATAGATCTTTTGCCCAGATGGTATACTCTTATATATGCATGCATTTACTGGACTATAGATGTGATAAAAACTGTCTTAGGGAGACTTAGGGAGATTTTGATAGCCCAGCATCTAGCACTGACCCTATCATACCAGTTGCTTAATTAAATAAGGTCTATTCATAAAGGTCATCCCTCACCTTTAAGGTTTAAGGTTTAAGATTAAGAAAATATCCTAAAGAAATCGAGGGATTCAAGTAGATTCTTTTTGCAGTGGCCATATCTTCATGTAAATGCACATGCACATCTGAGCTCTGCTCATTTTCACACTGCAGCAGTAAAAGTATTAAATCAGAAATAGAAAGTATATGCCCCCAAGCAAAAATAGGAGTATAGCAATAAAGCAAATGTTTCCCTCAACGAATTATGTTAGGCCTCCTTGAGGCCTAGAGTAAAGATAAAAGCAAATACAGAAATAAAACTTTTCATGATATTTTTATTTTAACAATTTAAATCATTTAATGTAATACATTTAACTCATTCAGTTTAACGTATTAATGAAGAAAACACTAATTTTTATAGGGAAATGCACTTAGCATCCAAACTGGATAAACATTAGGAACCAAATTGGATCCGGTTTTTTAAAAAGATAACCACATCTTCAAGGTCTTTCTAGCCCTAAAGGGAACAAAAATAAAAATTTTATTGATTCACACTTGAATATAACACTGAAGGCAATTGAGAAAAGAACAGGCCTAATTAGATAAAATATAACTAAACCAGTCATTTCTTATATTATTTAAGGGGGTATTCTGGACAATACAAAACTACAAATGAACCAAAGCATACATTTGTCAATTATGATGCATATTTATTCTTATGTAAATATAAACATACTTGATTTTTAAGTTATTTATGATGCCAATAAGAGGATGAAACCACATTTTTGAAGCCAGATTTTACGAAGAGCTGAAAAACTATTCAGTTTTCACAATCATTTCGCTAATCAATTTCTTTTGTGCTCTGCCAGCAGGAACTGAAACAGATCAAGACAAGCCAGAATTCTCTCTAAAACTCAAAACTTTTTATATACTTGGCCTTTGTGTTGGGGGCTGAAATAAGGATGGAGAACAGAATTGACCTTTCCTGGAAGCTGCAGCTGAATACAGGGAGAAAATTTTAAATACTCTTTCCAGCTCCTGCCTGGCTTTAGGCTGTATTGTGACCAAGACTACAAGATAGTCTGGAAACAATTATAGGGAAAGACATCCATTTCTAGAGAACTATGTGCCTCATATAATTTCTATTTCTAGAAGTGAATGCTATGTCTTGAGAGTAAATAGAGATGGTAATCCTCTACTAAAGTCTATTTCTGGCTCATCATTTTGAGAGAGTGACCAAATTTTGTTAAGAGGGACTGAAAACTCGGTTAATTCTCACAAGTTGGACAGACTCCATGACTGGTTGCCATGTATGAACAAATCGGATTAAGTGAATCTCTCATTCATTGATAGAAATGGATTCTCTGTTTTACAAATTGCTAAAATATTAAAAAAGGGTCTCAGGATTAATGAATATCTAAGTGTGTCATCTAGTATTCCTAATTGCCTTTGAATAACCATATTCATGTCATCTGGGCCATCTCTTTTTCCACTACCCATTAAATACTAGAATTGCATGCTGAGCACAGGAGAACATAAGTAGGTACACACTGATACTAGTGTCCATGTTCAGGATATAAGAACTAGATACCAAAGAATGGACGTTGTGCTCACCTTGAGCACAGGTATTAATAATATTTATAGCTAATATTTAGATAGAGCTTAACCTCTGCCACATGTTGGCATATAGTAAGTGCTGTACAATGATCTCATTTGATGCTTTTCATAATATGGGTCAGAACTCTGTCCTTGAAACAAGGATTCTTACAAGGTGTTAAGTCAGTGGAATTGATGAGACAATGGTTATCTAGTTTAGCATGGTGATTAATTGTTCTCTAGTTTTGTATGACTGATTTAATCTTACAACAAATAATGGTTCCCTAGTGATATCATGATTGGCTTATACTTAGTATGATGAATGGATTTAACTGTAATAGAGCATATAAACTGGGACAAACTCAGCCAGATTCATTCATTCTGTCTCATACCACCGACAAGCCTGGCAAGCCTGTCCTCCACTGAGACCAAGGCCAGTCGGAGTTAGAGACTCAGAGAAAAGCTTGGAGACAGACTCGGAGAGAGAAAGAAAAGCTGGTAGTCCTCCTGCCTCCCCCACAGAAATCAAGACACATTCCAGAGGACCTCAAGAAAGCTGACCTGGGCCCCAGGCAAGGAAACTAGACTGTGAAGGAGATAATAAAGAATTTGGACTTTATCCCTGGCTATTCTCATGGTAATTACTCTGCTGAAACAAAGGCTAGTCCAAGGACCTCCAGAAAACTAATGGGAACACTACAAGTAGGTGCTGTTATCCTCTTTTTACAGTTGAGGAAACTGAGGCAAACAAGTTAATTTCACACAGCTTTTGTCTGAGGTCATATTTGAACTCAGGTCCTTCCTGATACCAGATCCAAGACTTTTTTTCAATTGCCTAGGAAAATACCTCTATAGCTGGCACCCCAAGAGAAGACTTCATTCTACTATGTACAGTACATGTTCTTTTTTTCTTTTTTTTTTCCTTTGGCTAAGCAGTTGGGGTTAAGTGACTTACCCAGGGTCACACAGCCAGGAAGTGTTAAGTGTCTGAGGCCAGATTTGAACTCAGGTCCTCCTGACTTCAGGTCTGGTACTCTAAACACTGCACCACCTAGCTGAGTAGATGTTCCTTTGATCTTAGAAGGAATGATTATTGCACAAGCAATATATTCTAATAGGGGCCAAAATTTTCTCTTGGACAAGACATCTCTAAAATATGTTGGTCTAAAAATTCTTTTTTCATATTTTAAGACTGAAAACATTCAGTTATACTATTCTTAGTATCAATTTGATTCAGAAAGTTTGATTCAAATAAGTGTCAACTATTCTATTAGGTACAAGAGACAGAAAAACAAAAATGGAAAACAATTCCTCCCCTCAAGGAATTTCTATTATAAATTATTAAGTTAAATATTAAATCTCAACTAAAGTTCTACTAGGATGCTTCTCTATGACATTGAGGTGAACGTTTTTTTTGAAGAATGTGTTAGAAAGGTACAAGTTTTGGTAGGTCATATACCAAGATGGAAAGGTTTTGAATCTAGGTATATGAGGACCTGCCCAACTAAGGTTAGAAAGATTTGTTACTAACAAACTGATCACTAGGCAAGTGATTTCTTTGGTCATAGCTAGTCATAAAATAATCTGTAGAATGGTTGGGAAATAAACTAGTAGGAAAAGTATACATAGTTACAGGATTATACTTAATAAATAAGTATTAAATCTACATTATATGTAAATTTACATTTTCATATAAGTAATATAGATTTAATACTAGTATTTTTAGTTACTTATATAAAAGCACTGATCTTGATGTATTTTTATCCCTGTTATTCTAGTTTAAAGAAAAAAAACACATTTTAACATTTATAAAACACACCTCAAAATTCAAAAGGACTTCTAAATTCTTTAAGTTATCAAAGATCAGAAGCTGCTAATATCTCAAAGACTGGCCATGGCAAATTACTACCAAAATTACTTCTATGGAACTGCTAACAGGGGAGGGAGTCTGGGAATGGCCTGTCTACTAAGCACTTCTGCTCAATCCCCTTAGTGTCAACATTGTCCTCATCAACTCCCAGGTAAACTGAAAGTTTCACAATATAAATTTTCCTTTCTCATGAAAAGTTGGGAGACCTCTAAGCAATGATCATTCTACTTGAAAAACACTTAATATTTTAAAAAATAAACTTACACATCTTTCCTGAAGTAATCCTTAGTGATAACGTCTAACTTTTCATCTATTACTTCCTCTGAATCCAGCAGACCAAGGTTCTTTAGAGCTATGCGTGTGAAAAAGAGAAAGGAAATTCATAAAATGTAAATTATTTAAAGTTCTAAAATGACTACAAACTATTTATAGTTATAAAATGAAAATCACTAACCTTCTTTGTACTGAACAGGAGTTATAAAACCTTGATTTGTAGGGTCCATTATTTCAAACATAGAAACCAAGTTAGAGTCATCAATGAGATAAGGAAAGTCTACCGAAGTTGTTTTCGCAATCTTTATTTTTGATAACATATTTAGCAAAAATTCTCTTGGTTTATCTGTAAAAGAATAGTTTGTATTTTCATAAAACACCATAAAATTAAAACTACAGGTATATTCCAAATAAAATATTCTCAAAAAATAATAAACATTAAAGGATAATTTAACGAAAACACAGGATCCCAGAATTCTTAACTAAATTTTAAAATTTAATTTCTAGCAAAAGCAAAAATCTATCTATATGGAATAATTTATATGAAGTGAAAAATCATACAAACCATACTTTCTGGAACACTGCTGAAGGATAAAGTAAGAACTAAAGCAGATAGGAGAAATGAAGGTTTGTACAGGAAGTGATTGATCCTAGCTGCTCATTCATACTCTTTTTATTTAATTTGCCCCTAAAAGTAACTTTTTACAAAACTGACAAATCTTGGGACTTCTATGAGAAGTCTTGAGATTAGATGGCTGGGTAAAACACAAAATCACATATGCATATACTTTTCTAACCTTTTCAAGAAGGCAAAATACTATTGGAAATTGCAACGATCTACAAGATACTATTAATTCTTTCCAGTGGATTGCCTTTTATTGGATGTCACTTAAGATAGATATGGGGACTAAAGAAAACAGTAAGATCATCTGTGCTGTTAAAAAATAAAGCAACAGATATACCATAAAAGAAATTCCCAAAAGAAAGTTGCATTTAGCTAAAAACAAGAAAAGAAAAAAAAAACCCACAGATTTAAAAAGCAAAAGACACATGCCAGAAAAAAATATGCTCAAATACCAACAGAAAAAAAGCCCCAACCTAGAATGTTATCAAAGCACTATTAAGTGGATTATGAATAAAAAAGGAATTAAGAAGAAAATGAGCAAATTACCATTAAATTGAATTCAGAAACTGAATTTATTATGTTAAGAAATCTCAAGGAAGGTGATTTTCTAACAGTTCTTTTTGTAGTAGTAAATTGAAAAGAAAGGTTTTTAATCAATTGGGGAAAGGGTGGACAAGTTATGGTAAAGGAATGTAACAGAATAATATTGTGCCATAAAGAAATGATGGAAAAAATGATTTCAGTGAAACTTAGGAAGATGAAGATGAACTGATGCAAAGTGAGCAGATGAGAATGAGTGAGGAAGCAACCCAAGTTCCTGAGAGGTGATGGACTCTAAGCAAAATAAGACAATTTTTCTACATAGCCAATGTGAAAATTTGCTTTGTTTGCACTATGCACATTTGTTGCAGGGTTTTGTTTTTTGTTTTCTTCAGCAGGGGGAAGGGAGGGAAAGGAAATTCTTTTTTTTGTTTTTTAATCACTAAAGCAAAATTAATTTAAAATATTGCCAAAAGATGAGCAGATCAATGAATTGGATATTAAATTTTTTTAAAAATAGGAAAAGGACAAATTAAAACCCCCAAATGCCAAATTAAAAATCCTAAAAATTTTAAACTGAAATGAATAACATTGAATGTAAAATAACTACTGAATTAAGTGAAACTTGATATGAAAAAAAAAAATCGATTGGTTAGTATTTTTTTAAATAGAGAAAAAATTGTCACTAATGTTAAAAAATGGAAAGATGAATATACCATTAATGAAAATAAAATCAAAGCAATTATTAAGTTATTTTGTCAAGTCTATACCAATAAAGTTAACAATGTAAGTGACACTGAACTACTTAGAAAAATGTAAACTGACTAGATTAAAGAATTTCTAAAAAACAAAAACCCCAAAAACTATTTCTAACAACTAATCAACCAAAAAAAAAAAAAGGTTATAAATGAACTTCCTAAAGAAAAAGCCATCAGAATCAGATGGATTTACAAATGAATTCTACCAAATATTTAAAGACCAACTAATTCCAATAATAAATAATTTGGAATAATAAACAAAAGGTCTACCTAACTCCTTTAATGAAACAATATGGTGCTGATACCTAAACCAGGAAGAGCAAAAACAAAAGGGAAAAAATAATAGACCAGTTTCACTAATAAATATTTAGCAAAAATCCTAAATACTAGCTAGGAGATTACAACAGTATATCATAAATAACATACATTGTGAGCAAGAAATCTCATATTCATGCCAGGAATGCAGGGATGGGTGGTTGAACTTAAGGAAAACAACATAACTGATCCTATTAATAACAAAAGTAGCAATCATATCAACACATTTAGAAAAGTTTTTGCCAAAATATGAAACATTCTTATTAAAAACACTTGAAAACATAGGTATAAACAGATTTTTTTCTTAAAATGATAAGCACCATCTATCTAAAATTATCAGCATGCATTATCTGTAACGTCGAAAAGTATGAGAACTGAGAAAAGTATAAGATTTGGCAATTAAAAGCTGATAACTTTTGAAGAGAGCCCTATCAGCCGAGTGGCAAGACTAGAAACAAGGGATGAGGAGTAAGAGAAAACTTTGTAAGCAAAGACAAGCTCTTTCCCCCCCACTTTATTTGAAAGAGATGAGTTCTATGGCTTGACTGGTTGCTTGGGAGAGTCCTAAGGGTTTGGGATTTTTGATTTGGTTTGGTTTTGGATGGGGAAGACCTAGGTGGCAAATCAAAGAGAAGGGATATAAGCCGACTGAAGAATTGTTGATTCCGATAGAGGAAACGTCCATATTGTCGCCTCCAATTTAAGGGAACGGGTTAGAAGATGAAGACTATGAGATAGATGGAGGGAGAATAATCAAGTGATACATTTGAACAGAACGAACTTCCAAGGGAGACGAGTTGCTGAATGGCCGCAGAGGGAGTTAGCAACAAGTCGGCTCTGCTCCCCCATCGCCCTTTGGAGGCAGGGGGAAGAGGGGCGACAGAGCATTCTTGAGTGAAGGAGAGAGGAGGAGAACGAGTGGGAGGATTAAAAAAGGAAAATATCAACTACAAAGCTGGAAAACACAGTTCCTGCCCACCGGGAGCCTGCAATCTCACTCTCAGTAAATTACACTTAAGGTCATTGTTGACAGGAAGCAAAGCTAGGACTAAAGCCCAACTCCTGGCTCCCAGACCCTACCCCACAGTGACCCCACTTGCAGCTCTTAATTGTCTGAAAGAAGAGAAGAAGAGACGAAAGGAGAGCGGGATAGGGATGCATGTGTGTGGGGAGCCCTGCCGGGAAAGGGTACTAAAGATGCTGGAGAGGAAAGTAAGGGTCTCTGCTCCGGTGTCGCACCAAGCCAGAGGGGAAGGAGGAACCCTTACCCGGCCGATGATAGAGCAACTGAAAAGTGAGGTAGTTCAGCATTTCCATGATACGATGCTTTTTCAAATAAAGCCGGGCTTTCTCCTCCGGGGAATTAAGACTGTCGCCCATAACCGAAAGAGTTGCAACGGAGCTGTTGCTAAGAGACTGGGCAGTCACACAGACTCTATCAGCTCACTAGCCGTCCAGCCCCGCCTGCCCCTTATTCCCGCTCGGAAAGAAGCCACGCCCAGGACCTGCAATTAAAACCCGGGGAAAGGAAGACGCATTGACCGGTCGGGGAGCGCTGCTGGGTCCGCCTAGGGGTCACGTCTAGGGCCAGGCTTCCACTCCACCCCCCATTCTTAACCTGAGATTTTCACAGCGGTGCCAAGGTCTTATTGCAGAGAAGGGGGGTGAGGGGAAGAGGAGAAGGAAGGTGAGAGAGTCGTCTTGAGCTCTCCCAGAAGGACATTTGGTTCAGCTGGTTATTACAAGCATAACTTCTGGTACTACTAGCAGTTTCCAATATGGGCAGTGTGGCGAGGGCTGCCTTACTGACAAGATTTCCTGAAGGTCCAAAGTGCGTCTTGCCGGATCCAAGATCAGATTCTTGCGAACTACATTTCCTGAAGTCTGAGAATTCCAACTAGTCAGAGCTAGAATCCTGGAGGGAACAGTCTCCAGATTTTACTTTAGTCAAGCTGCATACCCAAGGTCATTTGCTGCTACTTAGCACCGTGACTTCAGTCCCTATCTTCTGATCCCGGCCCATTTATCTACTCTCCTTTCCTTCCTTCTTTTTTAACCTTTGCCGATTAGATATGCTGGGCACACAAAACATGGAAGAAACCATCACTCGAGGTTCATGTGTCTCTCCTGGAGATCCCTTCACTTACCTCACCAACTAATTAAACATCTTTGGCTGGCAAATACAGTCTCCATCCCAGGCTCTTCACAGGCATTTGGAAACCTTGCAAACCTGCCACATACATAACAAATTAGCCGCGTGCTGGAGCCCCCAACCCTAAAAAATTCAGGGTTTTCAGTAAATACTCAACTTATCGCTGTGTCACTTTGTCCCATGAACCTGCTGCACTGGCCCCACGGTTTTCCTGGGGTTGTCATTTCAGACCAGAGGTGATTAGTGATATATAATACCGAGAAAGCCCCTGGCCTCTCCAGGGTGAAAGGGAGACCTGGAACTTGTACTGGAAAATACACAGGACTGGCTCAGCTTTGGTTTTGACCTCTGCCTCCCTTGGGGTGCTACAGGAGCTACTGTCAAGCTGGTACAATTTCAGGTCTATAAATCTCAACAGGCAGTGAATGTTTTATCTGCCAAAAAAAACACTTGCCTGGATTCCAAACCACCTGGAGTCTAGCTGAGCCTCTGCCATCAATCAGCTGTATGACTATCAAGTCCAAAGCAATTACCTCTCTGAGGTTCTTATAAAATAGAGTAGGCCTCCATGACACATAAAACTTCTTTCAGTTTTAAAACTATGAAATGGAGAAATCAGGGCTGGGGTGGAAAAGGAAGTGGAAGAGGTTGGTCATGGCACTAAAGCACAGAGTCTCTCAGTGCCAAACTTTCTCCTCACCCCAGCCCCACATACATATATGTTTAGCAGTGGACTTCTCATTTAACCTTAAAGAAACCTTTAATTTCATTCTATGATCATGATTCTTTCAAACATTAAGGGTAATTGTATATGAGGCATAGTGTCTAGACAAAAATCAGTGTCAAGGGAACAGTTGGGGAATAGGAGATATGGGCTAGAAAACAATTAGAAGGAGTCTCTAGAGTTATTGTTGTCATCACTATCACCTTTGTTCTTGTTCACCCTTCTTCTTGATGAGCTCCAATGACATCACAAGGGCAATGTCTTGACTTCTGCCTAAATTGCATTTAAGTGAGGCAGAGCTTGGAAGAGCCATTAGCCTCACTCTCTCCTCCATTCATCGGGAGTCCACTCAGCAAGGTAATAATCAAGATGATTAACAATAGCCCAGAATGCTGTGGGAGACTTTGGCCTTTTACAATTAAGGTCTTTCCCAATTTGTCTGAGGCCATGTCCATTCAATATCTAAGGATTAGAGTAAGAAAGTTCAGGAGCACAAATTCCTATAAAGCTGAAGTCATTTTATTTCCATGTCTCCAAAATCAAACTTGAACCCAACCAAATCAATCTGCAACATAGGAGGGGAAACACATACAAGGCAACATTAAGCAATGTACATACAGCAAGTGTTGTGTCTAATAGGAGAGGCGACATGATAAAGTTCAGTAATGTCAAACTCACATAGAAACAGGACCACCAAACCATATCTGACTTAGAAAACCACATATTAACCTTATCTATATTCTATTTTATTATCTAATTTCTATTTTGTTACATATTTCATAGTTACTTTTTAATCTGGTTCTGCTTCAGCTGTTACTTGTATCTGACAACTCTGATGAAATGGAAGGGTATTGGACTTGGTCAGAAAGACTTGGGTAATCCTGTCACTGACATATCCTGGTCACAAGAGTGACCAGGGTCAAGCCATTTAACTTCCCAATGTCCAAGCTAACCCCCTAAATCTATATAAGTAATAGTGATTTCATCAAGCTACATTGGTAGGAGTTTCCAAAGAGAGCTCCCAATATAAGGAGTTGAATAAATAGAGGAAATCATAGGGAGAGGATTCTGGGAAAATGGCCAAGTAGGGCAAAAACTTTCAAGCTCTCCAGATCCTCTCATAAATAGAACAAATGTGCATTTCAGGGCAAACACAGACTGGTGAAAAATCAACAAGACTTGGGGCAGAACAGGGGGTCCTCCTGGGTACAACCTAAGAAGATAAAAAGACCAACCCAGGGCTGGAGATTAAGCAGTGTGAAATGCAAACATCTCCCAACTAGCTCTGCAGAAACACCAAGCATTAGCACCACGTGCTAACCTGGGGCTAGATAGGAAATCACAGACATTTTCACCTCCCAGACAGTTTGTGGAATTGAAGAGGGTGTTTAAGTTCAGGCAGACTGGGAGAACTTTGGCTGATTGAAACAGCAGGACCAGATGTGCTACAGAGATGCTGCCCTTAGCAAGAAGGGACTAGCACATCTGGTTAAGTGCAGAAGCAATGAGGCCCACACTTACATGAGAGTGGAACTTTTGGTTTCGGATTCCAGTTCAGAGGTAAGAGCTGAAGTGAAGGTAGAGATACTATCTCCACACTCCATGATTAGAGATACTTACACTAATACTTATTTTTAAAAAAGAAAATGAACCAACAAAGAGAGAACCCAACCACAGAAACTTACTGTAGGAATAGGGAAGACCAGGGTTCATCTTCAGAGAAGGACACTTAAGTGTAAAAAAACAAAAACAAAAAAAAACTTACTTCTACCCACAAAGGGTAACATTAAATGGCTCTCTGACCAGAGAGAATTTATAGAAGAACTTTTTTAAAATGTAAAAATCAAATGAGAGACATTGAGGAAAAACTCAAAAAATAAAAACTATCCAATAAAAACAAAATTATGAAAAAAAAAAAGTTAACCAAAAAAGAGAACCTTGACACAGATGCAAGAAATAATCCAAAAAAATTGTCCTGGAGTAATAGAATATGAGGGGGAAATAGCTTCCAATCAGCATCTTAAAAATATCTTTTGTGAAAACCCCAGATCAAAGAGAAAATTTTTCAAGAAACCAGAAATATAAGCAATTCAAATACACTGGAGCTAAACTAGAAGTGTAAAGGACTTATCAGCAGCCACAATAAAAGATCACAGGTCCTGAAATCACAAAAACTGGCAATCAAAAGAATTAGGCCTGCAGTCACAAATATATGCAACAAAATTATCTATAATATTAAATGAAAAAAATGGACTTTCAACGAACTTGAAGATTTTCAGGACTTTCAATCAAACCTAGAACTCAATAGAAAATTTCATATATGAGTCTATCCAAGATTAATTTCAAGGAATTTAACATGGACAAGTTTTTTACATGGAAACTTATATTAAACATATGTTATAAGTTTCCATGTAAAAAACTGGCTTCAGCAATTGGGTGGCTCAAAAGAAAGAGTGGGGCAGAATTGAATATGATCTGATTTTAAAACCAAAACTATCTAGGCAAAGGTAAAAATAGTAATTACGTTATACAAATGAAGTGCAGAGGAAAAATAGACACAGAAGTATTGGAAGAGGTGGGCTCACAGTTCTGAAAACCTACTCACATCAGGATGGGTTAACTAGGCAACACTACATATATACACCATGAATGATATAGTACTCTCCAAAATCTTTAAGGAAATAAAGGGAGAGGGATGGGTAAAAGGGGAAGCATAGGATGGGGGAATAAGAAAAAGGAAGGATCAAAGGTTAAATAGTAAGGCAAATTGAGAAGCAGAATTATAGCAGAAGAGTTAGCAGGGATAGAAGAGATAAGTCAGACTTAAAGATTCAATCAAGAGAGAAATTTACATGGTGCATGTTTACATGTATAAATGTGTGTGTATGTGTCTAAGTATAGGTAGATATCTATATACATGTTGTTAAAGTAAACACATGGATTAAAAACTTTTAGATAAATTAATGGAAGTTAATGGTTTCATGTATGTACATGTGTGTATTAGATATGTGTCGGGTCTGTGGGTAGGTATGAATGTATGTTTGTATATATTATATGCGTGTGTGTGTTTTATCTATAGTATAAAAATATAAATATATGATTAGCTATAGCACGGTTGGGGGGAATGAGAGGGCCAAAAGGAAGAAAAATAAAGTAAAAAAAGTTCGAAGCAGAGAACAAAAGAACAAAGGAAGCAAAGAAAAGATAGATACTCATGAATATAATTTCTTCTATTAATATATATTTTCTTGAATTGATAATTTGCTGTTAAACATTTTGAATCTTCTCTGTTGTTTTGCTGGGCAAATTTTCTGTTTTGTTTTATTTTCCTTTTATGGTTAGGACTTGAGAAAAAGAAAAAAATTCTAAAAGGCAAATATGAACACAGGTAGGATATGTCTTAAAGTGAGTCAGACTAAATTGATTATAACAACTATGTGAACAGTAATAATAAAACAACAAAATCTTGAAAAATACATAGAAAAAATTGTTTGAATGAGAATACAAAAATGTTAAAGTTAACACATGGATTAAAAACTTTTAGATAAGTTAATGGAAGTTAATGGTCTCATGTAAATTTTAAGAATCCATACTTGCATATTTGAATGTTTTATTAATAGTAATTAAGTAATAAAACTTATAAAAGCCAAAACAATACTTTATAAAACAGTTATATGAATAGAAATCAAAAAGTAGAAGTTGAAATGATATTAAGCTAAATGTGAAAGGCAGATAAAATGAAAAAGGAAAAGCATAATATATAGAGACTATATAAAATAAGTTTATATATTAAAACGGAAGACATAAACCTGAAGGAAATATCAGAACATATATAAAAATCTCAATTTTCTTTTTGCAGAGTAAATCTTTAAAGAAATTCTTTTTAGTTGCTTTAACTTAATGGAATTTTCCATTTATTTTAAAAGCAGGATTTTTGGCATAAAATTTGAGTCCTTAAGCTGGAAATGACCTTAAAGATAATCTGGTTCTATCTCCTCATTTTAGGTGTAAAGGGAATAATCAGGGGAGTGTTTCATCAATTTGATGAGTTCCCAAATCATTTGTCTGAAGGGCATCTTTCAAGGAAGTACATACACATACACACACACACACACACACACACACACGCATGTGCAGGCACACAAACACAAACACAGGAAGGAAACTGATCTCTGATTGGTCCGCAGGAATTGGAGATGCTTCCAAAATGAAGAGGATGAGCAAGGAAGAACAGATTCTTATTGAACTGCCCTTTGCCCTCTTTGCTTTAATACTGAGCTGTGAACTAGACTCCTTCCTTTTCCTATGTTATTCTTTCTTGAACTTTTAGACTAGAATTAGGGTGAAGGGGAATTTCTCCTCCTTCCTAGCATCCCAAAAGTCAACAACAACAAATATTTATTAAGAGTCTACAAGCAAACAATGAGCTAAGAACAAGTAATAAAAAGAAAAGCAAAAACAGCTTCAAGGAGCTCACAACTATGTACAAACAAGATATTTAAAAGTATAAATAGGAAATAATTTCAGAAAGAAAGAACTAGCATTAAAGGGGACCAGGAAAAGTTTCTTGGAGAAGATAGGATTTTAGCTGAGGTTTACAGGAAGTTGGGGGAATCTAAGAGGTAGTAATGATAGAGAAAATTCCAGGCATTATGGTCATGTTATAGAAACTGCACCAAATTGGAAAGAATAGCATGGATGCCAGGCTCAATAGATTGTAGACTATTTGGAGAGGAGAAAGTTATAAGAAGACTGGAAAGACCAGATTATGTAGAGATTTGAAAGCCAAAAAGATGATTTTATATTTGATCCTGGAGGTAATAAAAACTACTAGATTTTACTGAATGGAGGAGTGGGGAAGGGGCGACATGGTCAGGGCTATGCACAAAGAAGGTATATTTAACAGCTATATAGATGGTGAACTAGACATGAGACGTGGGAGATGAATCAGAAAGATATTGCAATTATCTAGGCATGAAATAATGAAATAAATCCTGGACCAGGATGGTGGCAGTTTCAGAGGAGGTATGGCATATCAGAAATGCTATGAAAATAGAATTCACACGACTTGGCAAGAAAGGGAGAAATCAAGGGTGACACCTATTTTTCAAGCCTGGGTGACTGAAAGGATGGTGCTGCCTTCAAAATTAAGGAAAAGAAAAACGGTTATGGGGAAAGATAATTCAGTTTTAGATATGTTTACCTAAGTAACATCCAGTTTGAGATATTTAATAGCCATTTGCCAATATGAAGCTTGAGCTCAGGAGAACTGGATAAAGATATTTGATTATTATCTGCATGGAGATAATAATTAAACTCAGAAGAGTTGCTGAACTAGCGAAGTGAAACAATAAAGATGAGGAGCCCCAAGACCAGAGACTTGGGAGATATCCATGGTCCCTGGGCAAGACCTGGATATAGATCTAGCAAAGAAAACAGAAGAGGAATCAGGCAAGAGGCAAGAGGAAAATTAAAAGAAAATAGTCTCAGGAAAACCTAGAAAGAAGAGAGGATCAAGAAGAGGTTAGACAACAGTGTCAAAGACTGCAGGGAAATGAAGAGAAGGGGGACTGAAAAAAAGGCCATTAGATCTGGTGATTAAGAGATCTTTGATGGCTTTGCAGAGAGCACCCAATTGAATGGGGTATTCAGAAGCTAGACTGCAATTGAGAGAGTGAGAGGAAAAGACGTGGTGGCACTGAAGAGGGTACAGCTTCAAGGAAAAATAGCAGTGATGATGAGGTCCCCTGACCTTAGAGTGCTATTGTTCTAACAACTTGTTTGTCAGTGATCCTAAAGTCTTCTGGCTTTAGAACAGTCTTACAAACACTGCTGATAGATAATCTGCTGGTCAGTGATAGCCAAGTTCTTGAGACAATCAAACCTACTTGTAAATCATATAATTAGAATAACATGAAGCTCCCATCTCTCTAACTTTTCCTATAAATTTATCTTCCTACCCATGGTTCTTTGCTAAATCCTTTTGGAGCTTAATCTACGTCAATTGGATGTAACAATAAACTTTGCCTCTTGACTTGGAGGAGCGGTCAAGCCTGCAATTCTTTTGAGACACCTCATGACACCAGTATGCAAAACCCCAATCTTTTGGAGTTTCCATTCTGAACCTCAACAACACCATCGATAGAAGGCATTCTCAAGGAGTGTAGAAACAAAAAAGAAGAGACACAATTAGGGGAATGGGCAGATTGAGAGAGGGTTTTTTGAGAATGGGGAGAAGTGGGTGTATTTAGGCAAGTAAGCAAGCAGGGAGCAGATAGGCAGATATTGAAGATTAATGACAGAGCTGGGGGATTAAAAGGGCTGGGGACAGTTTGCTAGAGAAAACTGGGTTGGAATGCAATTACTTGTGCATGTAAAGGGATTTGCCTTGGCACAAAGGCAATTGCTTCATGACTGAACAAAAGGAGAAGGTAGCAGAAGGCATCTCAGCCACGTGAGATAGGGAATGGAGAGAAAGAGTTCCTTTTGGCAAATGGCCCCCAGTTTTTCAGTTAAATATAAAACAAGGTTAAGTCAAGAGTTAAAAATGGTGGCTTTCAGAAGAAGCACATGGCAAACTGCCTGTGCTTGCCCAGGCAAGCCCAAGAGGAAAATTCCTAATTGTGTCTAAAATGTAATGGGGATGGCATGGTAGGACTGGGGAAAATTTCTGATTTTCCCCCATTACTTAAAGACCCTCTTTTTCCTCTCCCCCTCTTTCATACATACACAGTCATTCATATATACATACATATATATATATATACACACAGGCACACACACGCATCTGATTTTTAGGTATGTCATCTTTTCTTTCTCCTCACAAAAGGACTGGAAACATCTACAACCATCAAATCAGATGGTGTAAAAAATGTCCATCAAAATTTAATGATACTTTATTACATTAAGTCATAATTGTCTCTTATAAGGTTTCAGTTGTACAGAATAAATTTTCCCAGAATCAAAGGGCCTAAGCATTAACTTAAACCTGAACAAATACCCCAATTACAATCGTCCCAAGTGAGTCATCTAACCTCTTTAAAGATGTATGGTCATTAGAAATCTACTAGCACTTTCTGAGATATCTCTGCTATTCTTTCAACTCTAATTTTTAGAAAGAGTTTCTGTATATCAATCTGACTCCCTGCAACTTTCAACTCTTGTTCCTATTTCTATCCCTAGGATCATGGGATTTTATTTATTCTTTGTTTTAAATATCAGTCTTTTAATATTTGAGGTTCTGCCATAATGCTTGCCATGCTTTTCTTCTCCAGGAAAAAACATTTCCCAAAACTGATCCTTTTACAACAGAGGCTATCATCCAAGGGCCACATGCAGCCTACAATACTCCTGAATGAAACCAGATTAAAATGTAATTGGGAATTATATATATAATTTTTGCCTGAGGCAATTGGGGTTAAGTGACTTGCCAGACAGTCACATAGCTAGGAAGTGTTAAGTGTCTGACCCCAGATTTGAACTCAGGTCCTCCTGACTTCAGGGCTGGTGCTCTATTCACTGCACCATTTAGCTGACCCTGTAACTGGGAAATATTTAACAAAATAATGTATAATTAAACATTGCTGATATTACTATGTGATTTTCTAAATCAATATGAAGCCCACAGGGATTCTTGTAGATGGTAAAAGGTTTCTGTTTCTGTTTGAGTTGATACCACTATTATATAACATGTTTTCTAGTCCTTTTATGATTTTTGGTTGCTTTCTTCTTGAAGTATTCCTAAACCTTGCTAAAAGTTGCTCAGAATTGAACAATGTGTTCTTTAATATTGACCAGATTCTGTACACATATATTGTATCTAGGACATACTATAACATATTTAACATGTATAAGAATGTCTGCCATCTAAGGAAGGGGGTGAAGAGAGGGAAGGGAAAAGTCTGAACAGAATTGAGTGCAAGGGATAATGTTGTAAAAAATTACTCAAGCATATGTTCTGACAATAAAAAGTTTTAATTTAAAAAAAAAAACTGACCAGAGAAGAACTTACTAAACTATTGCCTTCTTTGAATATGCTTCTCAATACAGCCCATTGTTATCATATCATTGATTCCTATTGAGCTTGCAGTAATATTAAAACCCACAGGTCTTTTTCACTAGAATGTGTCTATCCATGCCTATCCTTTATGAAACTGATTTTTTTTCACCTCAATGTAGAACTTAATATTCCTCCCTACTAAATTTTTATCTTATGCCCATATTTCCAGGTTACTGAAAACTTCTTGTATTCTGATTCTGACAACCATGTTATTTTGTCCTTCCAACTTTGTGTCATCTGCAAATCATTTCTGTACCATCATCCAAATTACTAATAAAAATACTGAACGGCAGAGGGCCAACAACAGATTGATTCTTGGAGCACCTCACTAATCTCTTTTCCAGTTGACATAAACCTGTTAGTGAATACTCTGAAGGCTTGACCTGGTCATTGAACCAATTTTAATCTGTGTTTAAGAGAAAGTGCAATAGTATAGTGAAGGAGTGTGGAACTGGAACTAAAACCCCCTGAGATGGGATTTCAGCATTACCACTTATTATTTGTATTTGTTGTAACTCCTTGGGGAAATTATTTAATTTCTCTGGATTTCAGTTTTCTCATCTGTAAAATTGGAGTGTTAGACAAAATGACCTCTGCAGATTCCTTCCTCCTCTTAATCTACATCAAAAGATTAATTTGAATAATTTTGCCAAATCATATCTTGCTGAAATTTAATATATGTCTAGGGTATTGATCTGATCTAGTCAATCTTGTTACATTTTCAAGAAATAAAAATGAAATTTAATCTAAAACAAGATGTTCTTTTAAAAACTCCAAATATTTTTATTGCTGTATTTTATTTTGATTCCAGTAATTTCCTAAGAAACACCTCCTCAAACTACTCACAATTACATAGGACCTTTAAAAAAGGCATTTAGTGTGTCTAGTGATTGTAACTGATAGTGTTGTACCAGAGAAACTGAGGCAAGTAGAGACTGGTTTAATTTTAAAGTGGTGAGTTTAATAAGCCAGCTGACGACATGAGAATGTTTCCAAAGCATAGGATACCAGAGAAACTGAGGCGCAGAGCTTATATAGGGTTTTTAGATAATTAAGGTTTTTTTAAGCATTATACAGAAGCTGAGTATACAATTAGCCTAACATTTTGCAACTGTTATCTTGTGGGAAATACTTCAAAGGCAGAACAGAAAAACAAAGGCAGAAAAGGGAGGCAAGGATACTGAGAGGATAGCCATGAACCTTCAGGAGCCCTATACCAAACTGCATCATCAGCCAAAGACGCTGAAACATTAAATAACTGGGGTTACAGGATGGGGGTAGGGGAGTGAGGGGGTGGAGGAGAGGAGGGGAGGAGGGAGAGTGGGTCCTAAAGATTTGAGGAGGCAGTCACCAGACAGGTGCCTGTACTTTGGAGATTCCCAAGGATAAATATGGTTGTTCCCAAGAACAGGTGGATTGGGAAGTAGTTCCTATGACCAGGTCCATTAGTGCCAGCTTAGTAGAATAAGGGGGTTTGGGGATCAACACAATACCAACAGTCAGGCTTACGCTCCAGCCTGGAGATATTTATGGCACAGTGAACATCTGAGAGCAAGCTAAGGACGGGTGTGATTTGAGGAAAAGAGGGTGGTAAAGATTCAGGGGTAAAGATTCTAACCTCTAACAGAGATTCTAATCTCTGAGAAATTATAAAATAAAAAATAATACTCTGAGAAAGAAAGATTGCTCCATAAGGATTGCTAGAAGATGTAGAAAGGCCCACATAAATTGTCCAGCAGCTTTTCATGTAAGGAAACATGTTTGTTGTATCACAAGACACAATACAGACAAATATTAAAGACGTGTCAACTATAGCAGTTAGATTTCACCCACAATTGTGTCAATTGTTCTTAAATTATTTTAGAAACCTTTAAGGACCTAATTATCTACAGATACAAATATCTAGTAACTGATAGCTGACTAGGCCAAATACTCATTCACTCAATTTAAAATACAATGACTATACATAGGCAGATTGAAAATAGCAAGGTATCACATAATTGAATCATGCTAATGGTTTCTATTTACCATTTGCTCTGATTATAGAAATATGATATAAGAGGAAAAAAAAAAACCAAGAGTATGTTTGTACTCCCAAAACTGGTCCTCCAGGCTTGGGAGCACAAATATATGGGAGAAAATATCCTTAGTTCTGACAACCAATCATGCATTAACAATTTCACCTCAATAGAAAGTTCACTAATCAAGGAGTTCAGGTCTATATAAAAACAAAAATCTCACAAATCCTTGAGCAAAACCTAGTCAAAACAAGTGCAGGGATAGAGGGTGAAATCCTGCTGTAGGTATTTTCAAGAAAGTTATAGGTCACATATGTTATCATATTCATTAAACAAGGAGACCATTATGCACTTAAGTAAATATTAATTTGCTAAAGACAGATGGAGACCTTGATAAAATAATCATTTCAGAGACCTTGCAGTTCTAACAAGCCTCTTAAAAGTTTCTTGCTTTGCTAAACAGTAGAATCTTTTATATAGCTTAAAAATGTCCTTGCCCTAAAGTACCTTAAACTTGACATTCAGTTGTGAATACCATGTAATATAGGCCGATAGTGGGAAAGAAACTAGCAGAAGGAAAAGGGGGAAACTTGGAGAATTGGGGTGGGTAGGAAGGAACGGGAAAGAGGCAGACCAGACACTGGTTCTCCAGCAGTGTGCTATGAAGCCGGAAGCCCATAAGGGAAGGTCGCAGGGGGGAGGAAGAGAGAGAGAAGATAGGGAAGGAGCCCATGAAGGATTTGGTGCAGGGTAAGGGGGATAGTCTAGCAGACCCACAAGGTTCACAGGGCGAGTTTAGCTGGGGGCGGAAATGGGGGGAGTCCTGTGAGTGGAGTTTGTTCTTTCTCCTTTAAAAAAAAAAAAAAGCAGCCATACCCACTTGGGGGAAAAGGGAGGGTGAGTTAAATCTGCACCTTTCCAAGTCTACAGACCTTTCCCTACTCCTTTCTCTACCTCACATATTGCCTTTCCTAACTCCACTTTGCTTCCCGACCCCACTTCCATAACTCTTTTACAGTGCCGAGTCTCTTTCAGGATTTAGCCTGCCAGTGTGTTTTCTTTCTTGTAGCAAATGGCAAGTTCCTCCCATTAAAGAACTTGCCCTGTCTTTCCACCCTACTCCTCTCTGTGCCCTCACATCTCTTGTCCCTCTCTCCTTCTAACAAGCTGCCCCCCCTCTCCTTCTAACATGCTGTTCCCCTCTTTTAACAACCCACCAAATCAATAATACTTAACAATTTTAGGTTTCAATATTACAACAATAACCCCTACAGAATTATCAATTTCACAATTTTCACACATGATAGCCAAATAAACAACATAACCTATCACAGAAATGGATAGGATTCTCATATAATTTACAGTGGTCTCAAATTTTAACATACTAAAAATTATTTTTAAAAAAATCAATACTTGTCCATGTGATATTCTAACTAGATGTTCCATTCAAACTATCAATTGTTTTTGCAAATCAATCTTTCTTGTCTCATGTTTGCAAAATCACCTCTTTTGTTTTCTTTTCCTTCAAAACTTTTAAGATTCCTAATATAGTTAACAACTAAATGACTTCATGACGCTTATACACATGTCCAGCAGAGCTGACAAAATTTTTTAAAGCCTAGCTCATAATTTTTACAAATTACCCAATATACATTTTAGAAAGCAACATACCTCACTTAAGAAGGGAAAACAAACAAGTGATTTTTTTCAGGTAAGTTATCAAAACTTTGTTTCAACAAGTTATTAAACTGAATCAAATAAAATACAGCTTTGAATTTCCAGTTCTAATGTTTCAATTTTCAAACTAATTCAGAATAAACAAATTTAGCATGTACCAGTCAATAATAATTATCTTCCACAATTTCAGAATCACAATTCCAACTTAAATATATATATATATATATATATATATATAGCCCCCAAAATTCAATAGATGAGCCACTTAATTAAGTTTCCCTAAAAACAATTCAGAGGAATTCCAGAAGAATGCTCCCCTCTTTGAGTCTTGTCTGTTTAATTGACACTAGCTTTCTTTGTTCTCTCCCTCTCTTTTCAGAGCTGTAACCTGATCCAGATAAAATTTTTGCTCTTTTCTTTTTTAACAGGCTTGCAGACCAGGTTGTTTGCTGCCAGATTTTAAAAGCAGCAAATCATGTTTCTGTTTTTCCCAAGTTCCCAGTTCTTAAGTCTTCTGTTAACAGTCAGTGCAAAGAGATTACAACTAAATATAATAAATAAATTAACACATATAGCATTTGTTTTATTTATGCTTGACTGCTAAGCACCTTTTCAATCTTGAAATGACCAACTGCCAAACTCCTCAATCATTGCTCTTAAAACTTCTAGAATCAGTTAAGATGTTCTTTTTAATTTTAACGAGCTAATGTTATTTCTGCAGCCCCCAGCTTGGCCAGAGCTGAGGGAGGAGGGGGTTTATGGTAATTACAGTGTAAAAGAACTCCTTAAAGAGACACATAATAAAGATAGACAAAGCACAAACACAGATCACACAAACATAACAGAATTTTCACTATAATATCAACAAATACAAGCCAGGGGCAAGCTCTTGATATCTCAAGAGTTCCATGAGGCAAGTTTTCAGTTTGACAATCTCTCCCTCTCAGAAACAGAAATACCCAGACTGAGCCTTTTCAGAGATAAACCAGACTTCCAAGCTCCAGATTAAAACTGGAGACACCAAATAGCCCCTGTTCATACAAGAACTTTTTGGCCTTTAAACCAAAAAATAGCCCAAAACCAAGTTGTGCCAAGTGGCACCCAGATTGTGCCCAAAGGCACCCAGATTGTGTCTAAAGGCACCCAGATGAATTTTCTTGCTTTTTAAACAAAAAAATATCCAGAGGAGCTAATTGACATCCCAACAATTCTGTCAAAACGCTGTATGGCTATGTCCAGTCCAACGTTTCTGGACCTAGATGTACCAGCACTCAGGAGAAAAAAACCTACCCCCAGAAGGTTTCAGACCAGGTTCTCCAATGTAGCCAAATAGGGGTATGTGTCAGTGAGTCTTTACTGTGGCCGGACCTAATCTCTCTTGGGGCCTGAAACTTATCAGGGGCCGGCCTTCTTAAGGGAGTTCAGAACCAGCCAGTCCAAGGTTTCCTTTCGAGGCCCTCGGTTCTCTAATCTTTCTTTCTATCTCGATGGGACCTCCAAACATGTTGTATCAGAGAAATTGTGGTGAGTAGAAACTGGTTTAATTTTAAAGTGGAGAGTTCAATAAGCCAGCTGACCACATGAGAATGTTTCCAAAGCATATGGTACTAGAGAAACTGAGGTGCAGAGCTTATATAGGATTTTAGCTAACTAGGGTTTCCAAGCAGAATACAGAAGCTGATTATGCAATTAGCCTAACATTTTGCAGCTGTTATCTTTTGGGAAACATTTTAAAAGCAGAACAGAGAAACAAAGGCAGATGAGGGAGGCAAGGACACTGGGAGGATAGGAGACAGCAAGGCATAGGACAATTCTGAAAGTCCTGAGTGAGGGAGGGATCACCCTGGCGAGGATAGATAGGGAAGTGGGCACCTGGATGATATTTTTCTTTGCTTTCCTTTACTGTGACATAATGGTATGTGAAGGTGGGTCAGAACTTCAAGGTTTAGGGGGTCTCTTCTAAACTCAATTTGCCCAGATCTAATTGCAAATGGGGGGGGGGAGGAGAGGAGGAGGGGGAGGCTATGGCCTATTATCCAGGGCTCAACAACAAGATTTTCCATTTTAGTATCATTTGCATTTATAATCATAAAGATGTTTGCCTTAGCAATTCAAAGCCAAGAATTTTTGTTGTCTTGCGATGGTGTCATCACTGATATTGTTGTCATCACTATGTACAATTGTTCCTTTGGTTCTGAGTTTATCATCTTTACTCACACAATGGCCACCCTAGTTCAGGCCCTCATTACCTCTTCCTTAAGACTATTACACTTGACTTCATAAGTCTCTATTGCTGTTTGGTTGTTCAGTGATGCTTAACTCTTTGTTGTGATCCTGTGGACAACAGCATGGCATTTCCACCTCCACTGGTTTAAGGCAAACAGGTTGTATGACTTGCCAAGATCATTCAGCTAATCATTTGGCCACATTTGAACTCAGATCTTCCTAACTCTAGGCCCTGTGCTCCATCCATTCAGGCACTTAGCAAGCTGCTGAGGCTCTATTAATGACCTCCTTGTACTAAGCTGCCAAGGAAATAGTTCAAAAGCATAGATTTTTACTATGTTGCTCCCATATTCAATAAGCTACAGTGACTCTCTATTACCTTCAGAATCAAACACAACTCTTTTATTTGATATTTAAAACCTTCTCCAACTCACTTCTTACCTTATTATGTGACACTCCCCTTCATGCAATGGCTAGTGTATTCAAACTAGCCTTCTTGTTTTCTCTATTACAGACTAGTTTGTTTTTTTGTCAGTGCCTTGGAGCAGTAGTCTTTCATTTTTAGAATATACGGTCTTTCATGTCTACTATCTACTTCTAAAAATCCCTAGTTTTCTTCAAAGTTCAACACAATTTGCTTTTGAGTCATTTCATACCTTTGTGACTACATTTGGGGTTTTCTTGGCAAAGATAATTGGGTGGTTTGCAATTTCCTTCTCAAATTCATTTTACAAATGAGCAGATTTAAATGACTTGACCAGGGTCAAGCAACTAGTAAGTGTGTGAAGCCAGATTTGAACTTAGGAAGAATCTTCTTTCTGATTCTAAGCCCAGTACTCTACCCATTGCCCTACTAACTTGCCGTACCACAAACACCACCTCCTAAACAAGTCTTTGCTGGATTGTTCATCTTCTAGTCTCTCAATATCAAAATTGCCTTGTATTTATTTTATATATATTTATATGTTTGAATACTGTTGTGATTATGGGAGAGGTTATTATTGGAAGTAGTGACAGTAAAGGGAAGAAAAGAAAGAAAAGAGAATTAATGAATCCCTTCACGAATACAGAAGGAAATTAAAAACTGAAGAGAGACAAGCAGGACCCGTTAGAATTGCTACTTAAATTTGAAATATAAAAAGGAAGCTCTAGGTAGTAAAGATTCAGAGGTCAATATGTAATTGTCTTTTTCTGCTCTTTATATGTAGAAAATTTGTGTGCGTCAAATCTGAAATCATCATAAAAAGGGAAAAAATGGTTTTTCCTATAAGATAAGGCTGGGGAGAGATGAAAAGACAGTAGAACCATCTCAGGAAGAAAAAGTTCCTTGTGCCTTAATTTAATGATGCCATCATGAGTGCCATCAAGTCATCCAATTATGATTACAGGAAGAAGTTAATAGTAGTGGTTAATGACTTTCTGCTGAGGTTGAACATGGAAACTATTTGTTGACCTAATACAAAACCACTGAGTAGTCTGCTGGTTTTCCAGGGCATGTGTCTAGGACATGTCCAAGAACCTTTGGAGATCGACCAATTCTTATAACTACTATTTATTTCTGGGGATCCTGGGACAACAAGATTAATCAACAACAGAAAATGACCTAAAAAGCATTATTAATTATTATGAAATAATGCACCAAAAAAAAGGGCATTGGGACATTGGTGGAATTTTTATCACTGGTGCTAACTGAAAGTAGAGAATTCAGAAGAACAGGCTGATCAGTTCTCCATTCTATCTAAGAAGAAGATGTCTGTGACTGGACTTTAGAATTCTTATAGTATATAAGAACATAAGTGCTCTTGGACTAGTAATGCTGGCAAAAACATATCTTCCTTTTTGCAAGTCTGATCATCAGAACTTTAAACTGTTTTCAGAAAAAGAAAAGAGCTAACAAAAGTTGACAGTGAGGTTATTATTAGTTGATCAAAAGTTATAGTAATCTATAGTAGCTAGACATTTAATGTGTCCCAAGATACACATACTGAGGGTGAGGATGAGGTTGTAGAGCAAGAGAAGACAAAATCTCATTCCAGGTGGTCAACAAGCATTTAAGAAGAAACAGTATGTTCTACATAGTAGGCAATGTACATACACTTATTAACTTGACTGACTGTTCTAAGTACTGATGATGATACAAGGAAAAGCAAAAACATGATTTCTATCTTCAAGGAACTCACATTCTAATGGGGACACAACATGCAAATAACTGTACATACATGGTATATACAGGCAAATTGAAGGTAATAACCAAGAAAGACCTCCTTCAGAAGAGGAGATTTCAGCCCCCAAATGACAGCTGTACTTCTAGTATGATGAGAGAGTGATAGGGAAAATGAAAAAGAACAGAGAAAGGTAGAGACAGAGAAAGTCAGAGACAGACAGCAAGAGACAAAGACATAGAGAAAGAGAGAAAGACAGACACACAAGACATACAGAAATAAAGCGACAGACAAAAAGACAAGAGACAAGCAGAGATAAAGACAGGAGAAGGAGGACAGAGAAGAAAAGTAAGAAGGTAGGAAAGAGGGAGAGAAAATGAGGATAGGGAAGGAGATAAGAAGCAGAGGGGATAGAAGGGACAGAGGAAGGAGGAGAAAAAGGAAAGGAGTATAATTTGAGCTGTTTTAAAGGAATCCAGCATAATCAGGAGGTGAAAGTGAGGAAGCTTGGGGACAGCCAGTGAAATTTTTTCCCAAATTTGGGGGCAGCTAGTTAGTGTAGTAATTACAGCACCAGCCCTAAAGTCAGGAGGACCTGAGTTCAAATTTGTCCTCAAACACATAACACTTTCTGACTCTGTGACCTTGGGCAAGTCACTTAACCCCAATTGCCTCAGTAAAAGAAAAAAAAGGAAAATCCCTCAAATTTGGAGATTGAATGTGGTATGAAAGAAACAGCAAAGAGGCCAAGTATTACTTTATTATAGAGTATGGGGAATGGAATAAAGTCTAGAAAAATTGAAAACAGTTATGAAAGGCCAGAGTATTTTATATTTAACCCTGGAGGTAACAGGGATCCATTAAATTAATGGATGACATAGTCATTACTGCCTGTGCTTTAGGAAAAGCACTTTGGCTATTGTGTGAAGGAGGGATTGGATGGGGAGATTTGAGATGACTATTTAGGAAGTTACTGAAATATACAAGAAGAGAGGTGATGATGGGCAGTGACCGTGAATGGTGAGAAGGGACATACAGGGCACATTCTGTCAAGGTTAGAACAAGACTTGAAAAGAGTTTGGATATGTGCAGCAAGGAGGACAAAAGAGAGAGAACCAGTGTCACAACCTAAATAGGAAAGCGTATACAGAAGAAGATTGTGAGATTTTTATTTTATTTCTTCTTTGAGAACATTCTGATGACATAAGATTCATTCTCTCACCCTCTCCTTCCTCTTTTAACCTTCACTGTAAAAGATTTTTTTTGCCTCTTTTTATTTTATTTTTTTTAGTTTTTTTTTAATATTTTATTTTATTTTATAATAACTTTATATTGACAGAATCCATGCTAGGGTAAAATTTTTTTTTTACAACATTATCCCTTGCACTCGCTTCTGTTCCGATTTTTCCCCTCCCTCCTTCCACCCCTTCCCCTAGATGGCAAGCAGTCCTATATATGTTAAATATGTTGCAGTATATCCTCGATACAATATATGTGTGCAGAACCGAGCAGTTCTCTTGTTGCACAGGGAGAATTGAATTCAGAAGGTAAAAAACGACTCGGAAAGAAAAACAAAAATGCAAATAGTTCACATTCGTTTCCCAGTGTTCTTTCTTTGGGTATAGCTGCTTCTGTCCATCTTTGATCAATTGAAATTGAGTCTTTGTCAAAGAAATCCACTTCCATCAGAATACATCCTCATACAATATCGTTGTCGAAGTGTAAAGTGATCTCCTGGTTCTGCTCATTTCACTTAGCATCAGTACATGTAGGTCTCTCCAAGCCTCTCTGTATTCATCCTGCTGGTCATTTCTTACAGAACAATAATATTCCATAACATTCATATACCACAATTTACCCAGCCATTCTCCAATTGATGGGCATCCATTCACTTTCCAGTTTCTAGCCACTACAAACAGGACTGCCACAAACATTTTGGCACATACAGGTCCCTTTCCCTTCTTTAATATTTCTTTGGGATATAAGCCCAATAGAAACACTGCTGGATCAAAGGGTATGCACAATTTGGTAACTTTTTGTTGCCTCTTTTTTAAATGAAGTTTTTTTATTTTTAAAATCTATTCAACTATTTTTTAACATTGATCCTCATAAAACATCCTGCTAATAGTTTCTTATAGAACAATAATATTTCATAACATTCATGTACCATAACGTATTTAGCCATTCTCTAACTGGTGGGCAATCACTCAGTTTCCAGTTTCTTGCCACAACAAAAAGGGCTGCCACAAACATTTTTGCTCACGTGGGTCCCTTTGTTTCCTTTAAGATCTCTTTGGGATATAAGCCGAGTATTAACACTGTAGGATCAAAAGATATGCACAGTTTGGTAACTCTTTTGTCTTGCCTCTTTTTTTAAATGATGGATTATTTGCACCATTCTACTTCTCCCTCTTCCTTTTCTCCTGTACACAAGGCTGAAGAGATCTGGCAATTAAAAGATCACTGAAACTTTGAAAAGAGAAGTTTTGGTTGAATGATGAAGTTGGAAATTAGAATGCAAAAAGTTTAGAATAGAGAGGGGAGAGTAAATGGAAGAACTGAGTGTAGAGAATGCTTTTTCAATTAGTTGGAAAAGAAGAGGAGAAATTTATAGGATGGCAGCTAACAGGGATCAGTATCCAGTAAGTTGTTGTTGTTTTTTTTTTTTTTTTTTTTTTTTTAAGGATAAAGATAGAAGAGGAAGGAGACAGTGGATCAGAAGAGGTTGAAGATTGGAGAGCATGAGTGTGATAAAGGGGAGAAAATGGAATGAGATCAAGGGTACTCAGATAGGTTTACCCTGACAAGAAAAATGTGCTACTTCTTCATGTGAGACAGGTATGAAGGAAGAGATGGGGGAATTGGAAGTCTGTATGATTGATATTAAAAGAGGAAAGAAAAGAGAGATCTTAGAAAATGACCTCACTGTTATTTTCAGTGAAGTATGAGTCCTAGTACTCAACTTAAAAGGTAGGGCAAGGGAAGGTATGAAAATAGAAAGGGGTGAAAATAAAATATGACCAAAGGTTGTTGTGGATTCAGTCATCATAATTTTGTGATTTTTTTCCAGCTCTATAAAATGACAATTTAGGGAAGGCATTAAAGGGAAGTAATTCAAGGTTGGGTTTTTGGATTTTTTTACTCCAAGGCATGATTGGAAATAAGACAAAGGGACAAGGGATCTACAATAAGTTTGCAGTCTGGACAGAGAAGTGAAATGAATTAATAACTAACACTGGCTGGAAGCAGAGCCAAGACTAGAATTCTAGTCTTTGAATCGCAGTCACCGGACCTTTTCAGTCTATTTCCACTTCACTCCAGGAAATCTACTTTCTATAATGAAATTACACTAACCAACCTGCAATCCCTCAGATATAACCCTCCTTCTCCCAGTTCTTTGCCAGTATCCCAGAGACCTGGAATGCCATACTCCCTTACCTCTGCATTTTCCTGGCTTCTCTGCAGGAGTCCTTTCCCGATTGTCTCTTTTCCTCTGAGACTACTTTCCACCTAGTTTGTATATATCTCGTGGTTATCTAGTAATTTGTGTCAACCATTAAAATATGAACTAAAATATGAGAGTAAGCAGTATATTTGCCCCCCCCCCTTTTTTTTTGGTTCTCGCCTTGTCATATAGTAAATGTAAGCTTAATTAATGCTTGTTGATTGATTGACACCATCAATCAACCGCTCAAACCGCCAGGCGCCCTGTCGCGGTATGGGCAGTTGAATGCCCCTGGCGCATGTGCAAAGAATGGATGGAGAAGGGGGTCGAGTCCAAGAAAGGAAGGGCACGAAGCGGGACTGCTTTACCTGGTTGGTGAAAGAGAATGCTGCTGGTAAGATGGACCAGCAAGTCCAAGATCCGATGTTTTTTCAAATACAGTAGAGCTTCCCGCTCTCGGGCACTAGTTAGTTCTAAGCCCCGGGTAAAAAACTCAAAAGACATAATCAACTGTTAAGACGCGCGTCGTTGCTAAGGAGACCGGGCTGAGCTGCAAAGATTCTAAGTTTCTAGATTGTTCTTCTCTCAGTTCTTTCGTTAGCTCGCCATTGGCCACGCCCACCCGGTTTTCTCCCCGCTTTTTCTGGTCACGTTCATCCCCCCTCAATCCCCAACCTCCCGGTAGCGAAAAAAAAAAAAAACAGCTTTCCAGAGGTGCTACTGTGACTTCCACGCTGACCGTGGTCTTGGCTTTCTTTGGCTTTTTGACCTTACTCCCCGAGCCCATGATGCAGCGGAGGGAAGCAGTTTCGAGTTGTTCTGGTCCTTGTCGGCCCCCCAGGCCAGGACCAGAAGAAAAGACGGTGAATTCGGGAGCGGGCCCGCAAGCGCAAGGTGCAGTGTGTGTACTGGCTGCCCAGTGCGCCTGCGTGGGGAGGAGCGCGGGGGGGGAGGGGCGGGGGTAGTGGTGTGGTGAGGGGCGCTGGGAGTGTGCGGCAGTGTTCATTGCACAGAGCAGCTTTCAGTTGCGGTGTGAAACGCTTCGGGCAGATTGGAGGAGTGTGAAGATGCATGAGAGTACTCTCAGTTTTAGTCCTTAGGATAAGCACCTACTTGTGGGATTTACTTTCTCGCCTAGTAACGTTACGAAACTTCTGGTGTAGTTCGCTTAGTGCTGCGCACTGGGTGGCTGGGGCTGCTTATTCCGCAGTTTCCCAGAGCTCAGCCCAGCGCCTGGTTTAGCCCGCACCCTGCCCTGGGGGACTTGGACGCCGCTCAGCAGCCTGAGAATTCTGGGGCGTCCGAGCTACTCTCTAAACTGACCTTGCTCTCTCTAAGTTCTGCATTGCACGGTGCCCAAGGACACATAGGAGGCGTTTAATAAATGTTTACAGACGGACAAAAGACAATGGCAGAAAGGCATCTGAACCCAGGTTCCTCGATTGCAAATCCAGGTCTCTATTCATTACAGCATGCTGCCTTTAAATTTGGGTCCAGAACAAAAGGAAATTATTAAGTATTTATTAAGTTTCTACTAGTTGCCAGGCACCCTGCTAAGTACCTGATATTTGATCCTCACCATGATCCTGTGTCCTAGTGTTACTATTCTCATGTTGTCGTTTGAGGAAACTGAAACAGCCAGGGTCACATGCCTGGTTAAGTGTCTGAGGTCAAATTCGAACTCGGATCCTCCTGACGGCGAACCCAGCTATTTTATCCACTGCAATTCTATCTTTGTTTCCCCTAAATTACATTGCGCTTACAACAAAACACACTTTACTGACGCGAACCCTTTCCATCTGGTATTTGTCAATAGAACTGGAAGCAAGAACATCAGGCAATATTTTGTGTTTCCCATCGTACAGATTTTTCTAGGAAATCTGTTTGTTATTTTTCCAGAATAAGTGGTTACTTTTCAAACTCCCTATCCCAAGATGTTTTAAGACAGCCATTGCGCCAGATTTTAAGGATGTCTCAATGATTCTTAGAAACATTTCTGGAAAACAAGCTTCTTTGGAAGCTAATAACAAGCGTCCAGATGCCATCTAGTGGAGCTCTGCTGGTATGAGCCAAATGCTGGTTCACATACAGCTGGTTATCACTTCTGTAGTTGGATTGCTTTGGAGTGTTTCTCTTCAACTTCCAAATAACATACCATGGACAAAAGGAGAAAAAAAAAAATCGAAAACAATACCCTAGAAATGTAGGTCCTTACATCCTGTCAAGTGGCTTGTGGAAGTACTTTCAGGCAGAAATCATTGCTTCAGTACCACTGGGATGATGAATTACATAGATTATTTTCTTCCTTAACTAGGAAGATTTGACCAAATTGAAGGTCAGTCTCTGCTTAGAGCACTGTCATTAAGAGTACTATGCCCAAAGATAGCAGATTAGACCTGACTTCATGCAATAAGGCAGCTTCAACCTAAATATTGTTGTATGTATTTATAATCACCCTCATTTTCAGATAATCATTACATAGTATTTTTGTATCTATATCGATACAATAGACATAAATAACCTCAAGAACCTAGGAAACAATAAGGTGTAGCAAGTAATGAGTTTTGAATACTTAATATATTATAATTTATATTTCAAATATATCAAATTTAATTTAAATAATGATGGAATATTTAATATATTTTTGATATAATTTAACTTTAAATTTACAGAATTTAATTTTTATAGTGACTGTTTACCAACCAGCTTGTAGGATTCCTGATTTATTTATTTTTTATAATTGATTCTTGCAAGCTGGTATGGAACAGACACACTCCTACTGCAGATCTTATGTGATGCTGATTTGGTTCTTTGGTACTTGAACTGTTTCTTTCTGGATATTTGCAGAATTTTTTTTCCTATAAAAACTGAATTTTGCCTTTGATATTCCTGGTATTTCTCCTTTTATTTTGTTTTGTTTTGTATTTTTAAAGATGAACAAGGGATTCCTTGTGCCTTCACTTTGCCCTCTGGTTCTAATAGCTCTTGATAGTTTTCTTTTACAATTTCTTGAAATACAGTGTCTAGACTTAAAAAAGAAAAGAATCATGATAAATGATGGTTTTAATTGTGGTTTCTTAAATTCTTATTGATTCATTTTTCATATCAGTTATTTTACTATAAGATATCTCACATTTTCTTCTATTTTTCCAATCTTTTGATTTTATTCTAATTTTTTTTTTGTCTCAGAGTCATTGATTTCTATTTAATCTATTCTGGTTTTTAGAAAGTCTGTTACTTGGACTACTCTCTTCTAAGTTTTCTTCAAGAATTTTGGTTTCATTTCTAAATTTTCTGTTTAATTTCTTCTAGACATTCATGTAGTTGCTATGGAAAAATTCATGTTGTTTTTTTTCTTTTGAATACCTGCTTATGCTATACCTTTTATCCTGATCACTGTCTTCTAAACAGCTTTAGTTTCCTGGAGAGTTGATGCCAGGGCCAGGTTTAGGCTCTTATTCCACTTTGGCATGAGGTGGTTTACTCTTGCTTGTTCTTGTATAAAATCATCTGAGTGCCTGTGTTGATTGATCTTTGTCTCCAGGAGTAAGGCTCCCCTAGGTCTTCAAAGTCCAAAGCTCTTATCTTTGAGATCCTCTATGGCATATTGGGACAGAGGGCTGAGGACCTCAGATCCCAGCTTTGAGCATAGCCTGGTCTAAACTAGTCATTGCCATTCCTCAGAGCTTCTAAGGACCCTGATGTCGGTCTTCCATTACCCTCATATTTGGGGAAAGACCTCCACTCTTGCTGCTTCTGGACATGGAGTCCTGCAGGCATTCTTCTGTTGCTTTTGGACATCTGACTGACTTTTTTGTGGAGCTCTTGGGTAGAAGTCATCTGTGGTTTCTTATTGGATCTCTTGGTCATTATTCAGTCTGTGCAAATTTTTGATTTTTGCTGAAAGATGTATGTGAGTGCTTGATGGTTTATTTTTGTTTAGTCAGCTGCCTTGGCTAGAAGTCTCTGTATTCATCTATTTTCTAGTGCCAGCTGCCTGTTACATAGTGGGCACTAAGAAAATACTTGTTGACTGACTGATTGCAGTTAATCTAAATTTTAAATGAGATATTTCTCAGGAAAAAATTTTTTTTAAAGATCTGGGCTGTAGTTCTAGCTTAATCACTAACTTAATTAGCCATAGTATCTTGGGCAAACCATTTAACCTTTTAGAGATTCATTTCCTCATCTGTAAATTGAGGGAGTTGGGCCAAAAAAAAAAAAAAAAACCTTGAAGATCTCATTTTCATGAGTTAAAATCCAGTCCCAGATAATTACTAGCTGACTGACCTTGTGTAAGCTATTAAATCCTTTTTGTCTCAGTTTCCTTATCTGTAAAACTAGCTGGAGAAGGAAATGGCAAACCACTGTGCTAAGAAAACCCCAGGTTCTAAGGTTATATCTACAATTCGACTATAAACTCAAGATTTTCAGTGTAGTATAAACCCTAAACTCAATGTTATTGAGTTTATAAAATTTCTCAGAGGAACTATTTACATAGCATGTTAAATAGTACTATGCTTAAACCAACCCAGTTGTGGATTTCATTCCATTTTTAAAGCCCTTCATGATTGTAGTTTGAGGACCAAAGTATGTAGACAGACACCAGATGATGGCAAGCACCAAAAGTTGAGATTTGGTCATGTGAAGAATTCACAATGGCCATTCTCTTTAGCAAAAGGTAGATTTATTTAGGGGAATAAGTTACAGACAAAATGAAGGGACTTTGGGATTCCAGGGAAGACACCTGGAATGGTAAATGTAAAATAGAGTTGGGAGAGCCTATGGAAAAAAGTCCACTGCACTGAGGAGTGGAACTCATGATTAGCCAGTAGAAAGGGAACACCCCATGAGGTTGGATCATGTCCTTAGCTGGCAGGCTAAATTGTGAAAGGGACTTAGTACCCCAAAATAATTAGCTAGCTATAAGGAGAAGTGTGGTTGAGAAGCATGGTGGAATTAAGAGAAATACCACATAGAATAGGGGAAGAAGGAAGGAGAAAGATACTCTGAGGCAAAATGCTGTGGCAGACTGGTCCAAAGGGAGGGCTGCAGCCATGGGATGGTCCAAAAGTAGATTTTATAGGGAAAATTTAACCTCAGGGACATGACTTGGATTTCTGTCAGGGCATGGCAAAGTGAGACTGCTCAAGACTTCTATAGAGGGTAGGTCTCGGACTTGACATAATTTGTATTTCAGAATGGACTACTTCCCCAGAAGGTGACCATGGAGCTAAACTGATCTCTATCTGTACCTTCTCCCTGCTTGCCTCAGAGATCAATTCTTACTTTAATGTCTCTTGGTCTAAAACATTGAGGACCTCATCCCTCCAGGGCAGGAGACAGCACAATGAATGATCTCTGATCCAGATTAATGTTTAGTTATTTTCATCATGAAGGGCTTCCTTATATCTAACATGAATCCATCATGATAGAATTTAAGCCCATTTTCCTCCCCATTTCTTCTCAGTGGAAACAAAAAATAGTTGAAGAGGAATCTTGGTATAGTAATACTTTATGTTTTTAAAGAGTTCATAAATGAACACAGCCTTTTTTCCTGGCTGAAATCAAAAGTTTTCTCTTCCAGCTCTTTTGCCCTTCTATTATCTTTGAATTTGTTCCAAAATCTGTACATTCCTCTTAAAGGTGGTCAGTGATATTGAGGTTGAGCTGAGGTGAAGGCAAAAGGAATCCAAATCTTTTAGAATGGAAGAGTTTGAAGGGACCTTAGAGACCATTTTATCCAACCCACTAATTATACATAAAGGGAGGTTGAGGAGTTCAAGAAGGACTAGCACCTCTGATGTGAAGGCTTCCTGAGACCTTTTCAGGGCTGGTTATGCACCTTTGGTGTCCACCTGTTACCTACCTGTGCTGTCAGGAAGCACAGATGCACAATGGCCACCTTTCAGTAAACCATCTGGACAGAGGGACTAAATCAGGATGAGGGTAACTTCTAGGCCCCAAACCTATCAGTGAGTTGGAAGGATGGCTACCTCAACCTTGAGAAAACTTTTCCTGGGGAAGAAGGGGAATAAGAACAATTTGTTCCAGTGCTTGGTAAAGTGAGTAAAGCAGGTGCTATGGATCACTTCGAGCTTGGTCAGCCATTGAACACACCAAGTATATCCACTGCATCCTGAGCCATTGTCAGTTCTGACTTTTCTCTTGCTATTGGACTTTGATGATTTGGGAAGGAAGAGTGAGGCTCAAGACTTTGCCCAACTTTGGGGGCAATTAGGTGGTGCAGTGGATAGAGCACCAGCCCTGAAGTCAGGAGGAACTGAGTTCAAATCTGACCTCAGACACTTAACACTTCCTAGCTGTGTAACTCTGGGCAAGTCATTTAATCCCAATTGCCTCAGCAAAAAAGAAAAAGAAAAAAAGACTTTGCCCAACTTAAATCCAGTTAATGCATGAGTCGAGACATCACTTTGTGAAGTCATAGGACCTCTGAAAAGAAAGGACAAAAAACACAGTTAGTTGCAGATGAGAGACTGGAGCCCTGTTTTCCCCAGCTATAGGCCAGCATATCTGTTAGGCTGTTGAACTATCTTCCCTCAGTGGTGAAGAGGCACCAGCCTTTCCTGAACAATTGCTTATAGTTTGGTGACTCAGGATCAACAACTAGGCAGGGAGGGGCCCCTTTCATCTTTCCAGGTACATCCAACCCCAAGCTCATCGATCTCCTAACTAACATCGTCATTTTTATGGGAAAGTGTAAGCAGGTTGGGAAGGCAAAACTTGTAAGGAAAGAAAAAGTCCTGGACATGGAGAGAGGAAGGTGGAGAGGCCTTCCCAAGAAGAGAATTATTTTCCTGTCTTGCCCTGTTTGAAAAGTTCCCTCATTCTTGTTCCTACCCCAGGGAAGATTCTACTGAAAGACAGCTAAGAAATCCAGATCCTTAGCCCAGAAAGCACTTTTAGCAATTTTTGAGTTGCCTCCTTCTCTCCCCTTCATTATACACAAAAGGATGAAACTGATATCCAGAGAAGGCAAGTGACAAGATAACACAGCAAGGGGTAGAACTTGGGTTTAAACCTCCAAATCTAAAGTCAATGTTCTCTCTAACTTCACTCCACCAGCTTCCTAAGCCCACCCCACCCCACTAATTTGCCATCTCACTATAACCAAGTTTCATTAGAAATGCTAATTTTGAATTGACAAACCTATTAGCTTTTTGTTATTTTTCCATCTGAATTTAGGGAACCGTAATCTTGGGATGGCTATCCTTTCTTTTGCTGAGGTATTTTTGCTCTCTTGATTTTCATATTTTTCATCCTAGTCCTTCTGCTTGAAGTCTAAGTTTGAGAATTTCAGGAAACCAAAATATTAAGGAAAAGGCTGTTTCCAGGAACTGTTCTCATCTTTGTCTCCTCCTCCTTCTCTCACAGCTCAACCTTGGGTTTTTGGGTTTGTTTGTGGTGATCTGGATTAAGTGACTTGCTCAGTGTCATACAATAACTGTCAGAAGTCAAATTTGAACTACTGACTCTAGGACCACAGCTCTATCCACTATCTGCATCTAGGTAGCCTACTTCTAAACCCATGACTGCTTTTCCACATGGCCCTTTCTTGACTATAGTCTTATTAGCATCTCTTTAAATGTCCCTCCATAGGGTGGGGGTTCTTGTTCTTGAGCAATTATCTGCTTGGGGGCAAATCTCTAATACTGACCCCTAGTTACTTAGCCTTCATTTCTTTGGCATTTGGCTCACTTTGTTTCTGAGCTTATTTTTGGCTTACGAGATTCCTTGGAATTCTAATTCTATTTTTTGTGCTTAAAAACACATTTTTTTTCATAACATATCATTAATAAAAATACTGGGAGATACTGTGCCCAGGACCATTTATATACTAAAATAACACTTACCTATTCACAACTGTTTTCTGGGTATGTCTCCATTCCCTCCTTAAAGGTTGCATAATTTTGATTTTCTTTCCTCAGTTTATTAAATATATTCTGTGTTCAGAATTCTTAAAAACTTAGATTACATCCAATACCTATTTATTTTTCTTATTTTCTGAAAAGAAAGATACTGAAACCTGTGCTCACCTAACTTATGGCCCTAATTACATCAATCTCTTCCTCTCACTCTACTGTGCATAATGGAACACTATAGAATACAAGAGTTTTTTGTTGTTGTTTTAGAATATGGGGTGTATTAGAAAATTTGTTAAGGAAGTTGGGTGGGTAGAGAGGAAATGGAGATCCTCTTTTAGGATGGATGACTCAGATTCATTTTTCAAGTCAGCTTCATGATCCTGCTGTATTTGCTAAAGGTGCAAAGGAAGCAAAGACTTCCGGGATAACTCTGTGTGTGTGTGTGTGTGTGTGTGTGTGTGTGTGTGTGTGCGCGTGCCCAGGCATAATAATTTTTGCTATTCAGTGGAGTATTAGAAAGCTAGGAATGAAATTTAGCAGACACACAGAGAGGATTCTGCATAATAAACATATAAATAAGAGATCACCTGGGTTTGGGCTATCAGGAAGATAGCTCAACAAAGATCAGTGATTTTCTGCTAGCTAATAGACATAATAAAGGCAGGAATATGGGCCCTGTCTGCTTTGTCTTTGTTCTTATTTCTAATTTCATTTGCATGTATGAGGGGGATCTTGGTTTTTTTTTTTTTTTTTTTTTTTTTTGGGAGGGGGGCTCATGTCACCAGTCTCTGAAGCTTTTGTGCTTTATTTTTTGTGGCAGACCCCAAAATGCTCACAAGGAGAGATTTAATGAGAGTCATGAGGAATGTTCTCTCCTTGTCCCTTCTCCATCAATGAGTTGGTTGTCTTGAACCTTTGTCTTTTGTCTGAGTCAAAATCAAGGGAAAATAGTAAAAAGGATAGACACAGACTGGGACTCTCTGGTGTTCTCTGGCTCCTTGGCTAGGTGAGCTGTTCATGTCCTAAACAATGGACTATAACAGGGTGTGTCTGGCCTTGTTACTTACTATGGAGGCTTACCACCATACACCTCTGTAGAGGGAAGCAGAATTCAACGGCTTAATAGATGGTAGCAGCTATGAAATCAGTATCCAGGAGTTGCTGAATAGGGGCAATGTGATGAGGGAAGAGATTTATAGTTATTTCTTCCATATCACAGGGGTTAGGGGTGTGCACATGAAACTTTTTGGTCTTCAAACCAGAGAAGTTTGATTTTTAAAAAATTTTTCTTTTATGGGGTACCTTATTATAAAATTTGGATTGGTGTTATACATTACTATACATATATTTTATGTACTTCTGAGTTTCTAAACATTTTCTGTGTCATCTGTTGACCTTTGCATGTCATCTGTGGCTTCTGAAAAACTCCCCCCAAATCCCCATTTAATTTCTTATGCTGACCTGTGATATATGAAGTCCTGAATTGTGTTTCTGACAGAGAGAAACTAAAGAATTTATCCCTGAGGCAAGCAGGGAGAAGGCACTGATAGGTCAGTTTAGCTCCATGGTTCCACCTTTTTGGGAAGTGATCCAGTCTGAAATCCAAGTTAGGTCAAACCCCTGAGACTCACCTTCTGCAGAGGTCCCAAGCAGTCTCATCTTGCCAAGTCCTTTTAGAAGTCCCAGTCAGTTCCCTGAGGTTAAATTTCCCCTATAAAATATACTTAGGGGCCATCCCATGGCTGCAGCCCTCCTTTAGGTCAGTCTGCCACGACATTCTGCTTCTCAGTTTCTTTCCCCTTCCTCTTCCCCAACACCTCGTGGTATCTCCCCTAATTAATGGCTTCTCAACTCCATTTCTCCTCCTTGTAGTTAACTTCTTTGGGGGTGCTAAGTCCCTTTCAGGATTTAATCCGCCAGCTACCTCCCAGGGTAATTGTGAATTCCAGTGAGGAATTTGTCTTTCATAGGCTCTCCCAACTCTATTTCATATTTACCATTCCAGGTATCTATCATACATCTTCATTTTGTCTGTAACCTATTTCCCTAAATAAATCTATCTTTTGCCAAAGAGAATGGCCATTGTGAATTCTTTGTGACTGAATCCCAACTTTTGGTGCCAAACCCCACATCACAGATCACATCACTGCGATGGGGAAATTCTCAATGTAAAAATTATCATTGCTAACTGCAATGCCAACAGAACAGCATGAATGCGTCCTAAGAGGACACTGCCCTGAATACACAAGTTTTTGATGTGTGCCCCTTCTTGCAGGTTCAATGGCTAAAGTTGTTTTCTGCTTTTGCCCCTCAGTGTTGGTTACTTGTGAGAAAGTGTATTCCAGATTTGAATGGGGGGGGGGGAGGGAGGAGGGAGGAGGAGCAGGGATCTCTTATTGTTACTGTATTTGCTATTAGATTTGATTTCTTTGATTTCGAACTAATGTGTCCTCTGATTAAATCAAACATGTAGGGCAATAGAGTGGTGATTAAACCAGGAATTATGATGACAAGAGTAGTACTTGTACTTTTGAATCTTTCTCCAAAACCTTCCTCCTATCCCAATTTTTAACCTCATTAATTTTCCTGGAGAAGCAGTGAATAAAAAATGAACTAAATAAAGATATTTTGAGGAACCTCTTTTAGAAATCTGGAACTATCATATCTATTCTGAAAAGGTCCAAAGGAAATCTAAAAATAGGAATAACCTAACCAATAGGCCAGTAGCAGTTGCCTAATGGGAAAAAAAGTTCTCAATTCAATTCAATTCAATTCAACAAACATTTATTAAGTGCCTTTTAGGTGCCAGGCACTATGCTAGGTCCTGGGAGATACAAAGACAAAAACAAAACAGTCTCTGCCCTCAAGGAGCTTACATTCTACTGGATGCATAGAAATAGTCAAAGCATAGAAATTGTCGATGTTACTGAAATTTGAGTGAACCAACCAAGTAATAAGTAATGTATTTTAAAAAATCTTTGTAGAAACACTTACAGATAATAGCTTACAAAGAAGAATCTGTAAATGGAGTTTAGATTACTTCTGCAGGAGACCAGGTGAGGGGAGGAGAAAGAACACTGAAGAGAAGTCAAGACCCCTGAGTTCTAATCCCAGCTCAGCAATCAGCTAGCTATTGGATCTGTTTTAGACCTGGGTTTTCTGATTTAAAAAAATGAGTAGAGTTGACCCCAAGATCCTTTCAATCTCCAAAATTCTGTAATTAGTTATATTAAAGGAGAAACAGATTTTAAGGAGTGAAATATTCCCACTAGTTCATAATGGAAAGATTTTCCTGACAATATATCACAAAATGCTTTAGTATTACTCAAATACTATCAAGGAATCAGTGGGTAAAAGGCGCCTCTGGCTTTTCTCCTATCATTCCAAATTATTTTTCAGAAAAGTCAGATTCATTCATAGCGCCATTAACTATTAGTGTGACTACCTTTCAGCACTCCTGCTAACACTGACTGCTTCCAACTTTTGTTATCTTTGCTAAACTTCTGAGTGTGAGATGAAACCTCAAAATTGTTTTGTGTTTGTCTTACTTTTAGATATTTGAATTACTCTTTTATATGGTTGTGGATTGTATAACCTGAGACCCAGAATTTCCACAGCTAGGCATATAACCCAAGGAGGGCAGGACAAAAAGGAAGACTTCATATGTAGTGACAGATTCATAACAACATTTTTTTTTTGTGGTAGTAAAAAATTGGAAGTAAAGTAGGTGCTCATTGATTAAGCAAGCAATGAACAAATCATGACATACTCATGTAATAGAATATTATAGTGTCCCAAGATACTATAACATGGAAAGATTCACCAATTAAGAACTGATGTAAATTAAGAAACCCAGAAAGACTCATTAACGCAGTGAAGTAACCAGAACCAAGAAAACAATATGCATAATAACTACAACAATGCTCATGAAAAGCAAATGAAAACAAAGTTGAATGCTGTGTGATTGTAATAACTGTTCTTAGCCCCAGAAAACAGCTGAGGAAAAGTACTTTGCTCTTTTTTCCTTTAAGAGGTAGAATACTATGGTTTCAGATCATTATATATTCTATCAGACTCATTTGTGCATAACGTGCTTGTACACAATGCCTGGCATGAAGTGTTTCATAAATGCCTGTTGACTGTTTTTGTGGCAAGAGATCAGCAGATGGGAGAAAGGAATAGCATACCTAAAAATGACTCATACAAAACCAAAGGGCATCTATAAAACACTGATTTTTATAAACAAAGAAAAGAAAATGGATGTCTTGTAATAAAATAGTCTTCCCCACTTCTTTTTTTTCAAGCTGACAGCACTATATCGGCTATTTGTGGTTTCTGGGCAAGTCTTCTCAAATTTTCAAAATGGCTGATTGGATAGATACTGGACAAAATGGCAAAGTAAAGTAGGTGAAATTTGTCTTAGGTGTTTCCTCACCTTTAGTTTCCAGGATTCTTATATTATGTCACCTTTAACAGAATTACTCTAATTGCTTCCAAATTGATGTGCTTGTTTCTATTCTTTCTCTTAACCTCTCTGGATTCAGTTTCCTCATCTGTGAAATGAAATTAGGCTAAATGACTTTGAATGCTCTTCTAGCTCTAGATTTTTTGATGCTATGATCTTTCCAGTTCATCTGACCAAAGTTATCTGTCAAAGTAATCTTTCCATAAGCTTACAATTGATTGTATAATTCTCCTTCCTAGAAAATGATTCCTCCATGCCTTCAGAATAAAATGCAAGCTTATCAGTATGGCTTTGAAAGCTCTTCACCCAACCCTTCCAGATTTATTTTACCTCATTGCCTCTCATCTCCACCTCAATAACTCAACAGCCTTTCTTGCCATTGTTCTCCAAGGCCAGCTTTGCCCAGGCTGCCCCCCATGCCTCCACTGCATAACCTCCTCATTTCTGGCTTAGATTCCCCTTCCTTAGTTTTCTTTAAGGCTCAGGTCAAGTGCTTAAGTAAGCTTTTCCTGGTCCCACTGATTATTATAGCCTTCTTCTACCTCAAAGCATCAGGTGTTTGCTTTGTCTTGGTTTGCCATAGCAGTTAATAGGCACTTTAATAAATGGTCGTTGAATTGTTCTTTGGTTGTTTAGGATTCCCCTACTTTATACCTCCCACAGTCCCTTCTTTCCTCAGGGGAAAGAAATATCTGTCATTGTTTATCCCTCGATTATTTTCTACTGGGTTAACCACTAAGCTTATAAACTGATCCATGCTATATATTACATAAAAAGGTTCCCTCACATAACATGTGCATTTAATAGCAAGGGGAGTGGTGTTAAAAATATATATACACATATATTTTATATATTCACATATATGTATATATACACCTATACACACATATATATACACACATACATATATACACATATGTATATACATATATTTGCTCACATGATGCAAATTGAGAGGATTTTGAATTGAAAAGGGAGGGTGGGAGTGAAATCACTGCCTATATCTATCAAGCAAGATATCACAGAGAGTAGCAACTGCAGTGAGGGAAAAAGAATAGCAGGAGAGAATGAGTCTGTAATCTGGAAACAAAAATCTAAGAAAAGAAGAGTAATTAAAAACCTATGGCCTTAGATGTCTACAGTTTTCGTTTTTCACGGTCTTCTTTTTTATAGGGAGCTTTTTTCAAGGAAATTCTCTCTTCCAAATAGAGATCAATACTTTAGAGTGTCTGGGGGCACAGAGAGATTAAGTGATTAGCTTAGGGTCACACAGTCAGCAAGCAATTAAAACCTGGAACTCAGTTCTTCCTGAATCTATCTACTATTCTGTAATAACTTTCACAATATAGAAAGTATGGGTATTAAACATGTTGGATTAGTGATCTTAATACAAGGGGATAACTTGTTCATACATGCATCAGATTTTAAAAAACTTATCAAAATTACTTTTGGGTGTTCTTTTTTTTTTCTTTTTTACACTGTGAGCATTTCTGACTATCTTTTCTCTCTTCCTTAATTAAGTGAATCACTTCTTGAAACAAAAATAAAAAAAAAAGAGGCAATTCAGCAAAACCAATATACCAATCATATCTGACAATATGTGTAATATTCCATACCCACAATCCCTCTTATATCACTAAGAATTAGTGAGATGGGCCTCATGATTAGTGAAAGGGTATAAATTATTAACAAAGACCAAATTAGATAAAAGGGTTGGTGGAGTAGAACTATGTATTAAATATTATATTCACATGAAGAAATCCAAGAATGAGAAGAGGGAAATATGATAGAAAAGAACATACCATATTTCCTGGACATGAAAAAATGAATTCAGAAATCATATCTTAAAGCTTGGCATGGAAAATTACAGAGTAATGATAAGGGACTTCAATTTTCTCTATCTTCTGGACCATCTATTCAGAGCATCTATTTAATTCTTGATTTGTCTTAATTTTTTCCTTCTAAATGTATAGGAAATAGAAAGGGAAATGGGGGTCTAAATTTGAAATGATGGTAACTTTTGGGGCGAAATGATTATTTCTAAATTCATGATAGGGGAGAAGAGAAAAGCAGAGTATATTTTGATATGCAGTCTAGATTTTGGGAAAGCATAGTTGAGCAGAGAATGAAGATCTCACAAATTTAAATTCTCTAAAGGAAGTCAGCACAGAAGGGATTGGAGACACTCCAGAATAATGCTCTTTAGATGTAGTAAAAGGTGTTCCAATGAAGAACCAATAAAGAAACTGAAGCACTTGATATGAATGTAGAAAGTATTTATTGTTGAACTTAGATTTAAAAGACACATGAAGGAATATAATGGAGGCTGAAAGCAAATGATTGATGCACTGCATACTTAAGAGATTGGTGATAACTGTTAAGGATAACAAAAAAAGACTTAATTATATGTATTAGAGAAAAGAGGTAGAGGAGAGCTGCTGAGGTTGAGGAGAACCAAGATCAAAAACCATGGCCTACAGAGAGAACTACTCAATGCCAATTTTATTTTTGTTTTCTCAGTAAGGGCATTAGACCAGGGCTTCTTAAATTTTAAACTTTTTCTTCTTCTCCCCTCCCCCCAATTTTACGTGAAATTACGAGAAATTTTTATGTGACTCCAGGTATGTAGGTATATAAAATAGGTATACAAATCAAATATCTACTGATAATCATAATTTTGCAGATAATCATTTCACCCGTACATTCTTTAGATTCAAAAAGACAAAATAAAAATGGTTACCAGAGAGTCAAATACATGCTAAGGAAGTAAGTAGTAAGAGAGCAATTTTGCGGCCTTGACAAGTAAAAATGATTTGGTTTGGATGAACTACATCTGTTTGCATTTATATTCCCAGAACTTAGCACGGTGTGTGGCACATTATAAGTGCTCAATAAATCCTTGTTGCCCAACTGATGGATGTGATTGGTGAACCATCATCAGTGATTTTTTTTTTTTTTTGGGGGGGGGAGAGGGGAATGAGATGCCAAAAGACTGGAGAAAGGCAAATGTTTATCTGACTGTTGAACAATGGAAGACTGGAATCCATGATGCTTGTTATCAAGGCCAGTTAGCTGATTTGAGTCAGGGCAAAATTCAAGAAGATATTAATAAAGGGATGGTTTATGAACATCTAGAAAGGGAAAATGGTGCAGAGAGTCTGCATAGTTTCCTTTAAAACCAATCATTTCAGCCTAATGCTATTTCTGTTTCTGACAGATTTCTCAGATTGGTAGACCATGGAAATGCCATGGATATACTGAGTATATACCTACATAACAGCAAAGGGCATGACAAAGCCTCTCATATTATTTTTTTGGACAAGATAGAGACAAATGGATAGAAGTATGTGCTGTGGGGAATCTGTCCTTATTCCTGCATAGTTGACCATTTTAATTTCAGATATGGAAGAGATGAAGGCAAAGATGGCTTATGAAATCTTCAGATGACACAAATCTGGAAGGTAGAGATGTATGACAGGACTCAAAAAGACATTGATAAGCTAGAACAATAGATTAAATTTAACAAGAAGAAATGCAATGTAGTAAAAATTAGCTTCACAGCCACTCATGAAGATTGGTGGCTAAGTTAAAAAAGGGTCCCCTCAGGAAGTCACAATCAGAAAAGAAAAAAAGAATTCAACATCAGAACTGTACTATTTCAGGTGATACAAGTGTGACATCATTACTTCAAGCCATTTAAGAGGTGGGTCTAGGCTAAAATGCCTTCTTTCTGTGTCTGAGTTGGATTTTTCTGGACCTACAACTTCAGTGTTGTATAAAATCTCTCCTTGGGAGACTTAGATCATGTGGCTTTTGTTATTAAGGTTCAAAATTTTTCATAAGATATTACAAATAGGGGGACATGGATATTGATTAACCATGATGCCCCAAGAAATTTCCAGTAGTCTAGTAAGAGTTCATCAATATTCTTTCTTGTAGCATATTCAGTATTGGAGTTGATGAATTTCAGGGTTAGGTATCTTTTGGAGTGCAAATTAAAGAAACTCTAGGACTTTAATTTTTCCTAAATAAGCTACACCTTAGACCACAACTATTAGTTTTCTCTAAGCATCAAAGTGGGGCAGTGGAAAGAACGTGGAGTCAAGAGGTTCTGGGTTCAAATGCCAGCTTTACTACATGTGTGACCTCAGGCAAGTAACTTGATCTCGCTGGTCTCAATTTTCTCATCACTTAAATGAAAGCATTGATCAAGAAGATAGAAGTTAAGTCCCTTCTAGGCACAAATCCTTGATTTTATAATTTTGGGAGAAATTATATATTCTGGTTTGATCTTGATCGTAAAAAATAGACTTAATTTCACTGGGAAAGAGCTCAGAAAGAGACAATTTTGCCATTTGGAAAGGCTACATTTCATTCTTTGTCTTTTTAGTTGGTTTCTTGCAGAATTGTGGGTTGCTACTACAGAGAAGGGAAAGACAAATCCAAATCTACAAGGACTAATAAAAAGGGCTTTTTGGAAGAACAACAGCATCAGTTTTGTCTAATTTATATAAAAATAAATAACAATAGCACATTTTTTTCTTACAAACATATAAATTATTTTATTTACAAAGCCATGTTACAAAAAAAAGCCACCCCCCCCCCAAAAAAAAAAACAAACCCAAAACCCAAAACCAAAAAAATACAATCCCTCACTAGAGAATATCTCCAGGCCCGGTGATGAACCATGGCAGTATCAATCAGATACATGTTTGTTCTGTTTTTCCTTTTTTTTTTTAAACTGTAAGCCATAGAATTTACTATTTACACCTACTTTAGACATTTATTCTGCTTACAATTATCACAAGCATGGAATGAATTCTATCCGATAGTGCTAATACATAAAGGTGCGGGATAAAGAATGGAAATACTTAGTGTTACAAAATATGGATCATAGAAAAGAAATCCACTCTACAAGTATGGCATATAATTTTTTTTAAGAATGATTGGACATGCTTTCTTCAAAAGTCTTCTGGAAAAGATTCTAAAATCTGTAGTAGGAAAGCACAATAGAGCAGGTGCAAATTCTTTTCTGTGCAACAACAGTATTTAATATACCCCATGACTGACCAGCTATGCAAAACCCACAGAGTTTTGTTAAAGTGCCATGGGTCAACAGCATAACAAAATATAAGGTGTAAATAGAAAAAATTTCTTTTTTTTCCTTTTTTTTTTTAAACAATAGTTCACTGAGAATCAGCAATAATAGAATATGCTGTATAAACTATTCTCTACAAAGGTTGATCAGCATTATTTACAATTGGTACATTGATACAAAAAGAAGGCATACAAGTTATCCAAGTCGCTTTTTTTTTTTTATGGCTGACAGGTCTATGCATTGCGTATGTGGAACGACCAAAGCTTCGGAGCCTCTATTGCTGGAGACAAATCACAAGATCTTCAGGCAAATGGAGGTGAAGGTGACTGGGGTGCGCAGTGACAGGACCGGCTGAAGAAAGTCAATGAGTGTTGATGGAAAAATAATGGCTGAACGGATGCTACACTAATAATGCTTTACAAACTGGTCCAGTTTAATTCCATTAAGAACCCAAAAGAAAATGTTTTCTTTCCATTTCTTTTTCCAGGCTGAGCATCTTAATATAGTACGAAGTAAACCATTGATTTGTTTGAAGGAAGAAATTTCATGGGTTATTTTAGGATGCTCAGTTTCCCAGAAATGCCATCACTTAGTTCAGAGCCAATTGATGAATATAAGCAGCATTTGATGGAGAGCCTCGACATTCCAGCTTCCCAGTGAAAAGATGTGTGGAAAGAGCTACAAATGCGGTCAAACTACTGGTAATTAATTGCTCCTATAGTCACCGTGAAGACTTTCTTTCTCAGAAGCAGCCACTGAATCTCACACAACCTTTGCTTTCCCTCCAGAAGAAGCAACAGTCCATTAATCACAGAGGGTTACTTTGTTGTTGAGATTTAAAAAAACCCAAAAACTCCTGCAAGTTTTACAATTTAAAATAAATTATAAAAAAAACCCCAAAACAACACAACAGACTTCTGCTCCTAAAACTGAACAAGACAAAAAAAAATTGTGCAAAAATAACAGATATGTACACACTTTTCAGTCTGAAGAAATATACATTAAAAACATAATTAGAACATTTGGAAAATATAAACATTGCTTAAACCTTCCTAAGTTTCATACTGTTTCTGAAACTATTCTGGTCAGTTAGCTCTGTAATATAGTAAAACATAAATTATTACAAAATTAACACTATAAAAATTTACTTTAAGAATATTTTCTAAACTTTTTTCAAAGAGTCTAGCCTTGTTTATTATAATTGCTTAAACATTTCTAAGTCTTAAAATCTGTCTTAAGCCTTTTTTTAAAGAAAAAAGTAACAATCTCCCTTCTATTTGCAGTCTCTTCTTTTTCTCCAAGACATAATTAAATCAGCATATAAGTGCACTTTTAACACTGTAGAAATAAAAATGAAATCCTCTGTACTAATGTCCTGGTACCTATTATCAACTCCTGATTAAAAAATCTTTATTTTATATATAAAAAATTTAGTAATCCTATAAGAAACACTGTCAGTGCAATTCCATTGATGCAAACTAGTTAGTTTGCTTCTTATCTTTGCAAATTCCAGTTGTGTGATGAAGCCCAACAGTAGTAGTTTCATTGGGTAGGGGATGGGAAGATAAAGGAAGAATTCAGGGGACATTTTTGTGCCCAGCTGCAGCTATTATTAATGTCTAATTTGGTAACAAAAACTTCATAGCATTTCTATTCCTTAGCCCCCAAATTAGTCTAATATTAAAGAAATTAGTAAACATCTAGTTTATTAAGTAAATTTATTATTAATCCCAAGAAATCCTAATTCAAGGCTCTGAATTTCTTCCTACCTCTATGATTACCCACTGCCCCCAGGGACATTTCCTATTCCACTGGACCTTCCATTACCTATCCTCCACAATTCCAGCCAGCACATTCTCAGGAGCTTAACTTTTCTATTCCTCTAATGCACTGGCTACCTTCCTATACAGTGGGATGTCTTATTCCATTGCCTGAGGGGGTAGAGGAATATCCCGTCACATTAAGGCTGGCAAACATTGAGCTTTGGAGGAGTGTCAAGCCATGTTTGGACATGGGAGTAATAAGCAAGACGGGCATGCATATTTGGTAGTCTTGCGGTACCTCTTGTGGCCTATGTGCTCATGGATGTATGCCAGAATGGAAGTTGGCTGAGAAATGCTTATGTTTGTCCATCCGAAGTGTTAAAGTGGTACTGACCCCTCCTCCTCAGGTGCCTTCATTAGAGACTCCTCCTTCCTCCTTGTGGTTAGGTTTAGTTTTGTTTGTTTTTCACCTGATGCAGGTGAGGGATACAGTGGAAAATCCATGAAAACTTTAGCAGCAGGCAGGAGCCCTGTCCTATACTGAATTTGTTTCTGTGTCTCTCCCAAATGGGTTCCTCTAACTTTGGGTTCCTCCAACTTTGGGTTCTTGCATATCAGACTCTAAGTAAGGGCTTTTCTGGATTGGAAGCAGAGGAAGAGAATTCAGAACTATCTTAGTCAACTGAGTGAGGGCAAGCTATGTGTGGCTCGGACATCTGAGCAGTTTCCCCACCATTGCCTATCTCTCAATTTGTAGTAATGTGGAATGTGATATGTTATCTCCTTAATGGTATCTGCTCTGCTGCCTCAGACCATTTGTCCCCAATTTCCTTCAATATTTAAATCTCCTTCTGCTAAGAGAGAGAAACCCTTGGTTACACCTTCCAAAGCTATTCTTTCCCAACCTCACATCTAGATATTGATGTTGGGCAAATCATCACACTGGTAGCAACTCTCCTGAAACATTGGTGTGGCTGATACCGAAATACCTAGTTTTGTCCTCAGCATTTGGCTCATGCCCCAGCGGGCAGCTTAAACCCTGATTAACAAGAGCTTCACACAACCTCTCATTCCTTACCGGCTCCCCGTGCAATGGGTCTGTGGCCCAGACCCCTCACAAACAGAGTGTCCCCCATCATCTGCCCTGTTACAGGAGCGTGCTGAGACCTAGCTCCCTCCAAAGAGACAAGGCCGGACACAGAGTAATGGGAGGTGTGAGGGAATGAGGAAGAAAACAAAAATGAAAGCAAACAAAGGAAGTAGTGTATGTGTGAGAGCTTCAAGACTTAAGAAAGATGCCAACCAGGAACCGAGGTTCTGGAATGTCTACTCTGAATTATTTTAAGAAACTGATGGTGCTGTGCAACATCAGAAGCTAGAGAAGGAGTAAAGCTAAATCAACAAAAACAACTAAAACCGTGATTCCAGCTTTCAGTAAATATAAAATCCACTTTTTCTTCTTTCACTTTTTCCTTAAACCTTAAATTGATTTTCAAAAGATGGGGTAGAGACCCCTGCAGGACACAGAAAGTCACCTCCTCTCCCATCACTTCCCGCCCCACCCTTCCCAACCCCCTAACACCTGTGGTGGGCTAGGGTGGCTGGGAATTGGACATCACAGGTTGTTTTCTTTCCTCATCATGGAAGAGTTCTTATTCTGCCCGTTCGGTTTGCAGTCTTCTAGGAGAGAAAAGAACGGCAAAGCTGTTTCAAAACTATAACAGCCGTAGCAGCAACAAACAACAATGATAATGACAACTCACATTTTTAGAGCACTTACAGGTTTTACAAAGTGCCTTGTTCATAAAACTATGAGGTAAGTAGTATGTGCATTTCAGTTTGAGGATCCTTTCTCTGAGCTGGGCAAAGTCAATTTAATATGGTCCTATTCTAGGTCAGGCTACTGACTGGAAAGTCATTTGCAAAGAGTGCTAGCCTGAAGTAGAGTACCTCTGGGAAAGCGGATTCCAGAGCCTTCCCAAGGAACTGAGTTTGATGAATGAAAAAGCATTCATTAAATGCTCATTAGTGCATTCAGTTGTTCTTGATATACCTGTACATCCTGACAATTTAGAAAATGGAAGGAGATCTTGGGTTAGGAAAGAGCTGGTGGATGGCCTAGAGATATTTTAGGTGAAAGAGCCTTATGGGTACCCCAAACCAATCTACCAGTTTAGAGTGGCTAATGGTTGCAAGGTTCTGGTTAACTTATTCCCTAATAGTCCATATACTGTGATATTCTTACATTTCTACTTCAGATCCAGCAAGGACTTCAATGAAGTCCTTAAAAACTCCCTTCATGCAATATAGTGGTTCCTATTCATTATGAAATTACAGTCTTCTATACTGTAACATGCATCTCTTTTCTTTTCCAAAGTACTTTCTAGCATGTGTTTTTTTTTTTTTTAAGAATGTAACAAATGTTTTAAGAATTTTCTTTTCTAAAAATAAAACTAAACACTGAATAATTAGTAATGATCAAACTTGGCCTTTAAGAAGAGAAGATAAAATGGACCTCTCTTATTTTTTTATAGAGGGTATGGAACTATGGGTGTAGAACATTGAAGATACTGTCCTATTTGGTCTAGGTGTTGCTAAGTTTTGCTCAAAAGACAGAATCTTTGCAAATGGAGGTAATATAAAAAGATTATGGTTATGTTTTGGTTAGTTTTGCTTAATTGTGTTTTTCTGGTTTTTTTTTTTTTATTCTTTGTTTCAGGGGATAGATTCTCTAAAAGGAGGAAATAGAGATGACTTAAAAACAAAGGATCATACAATTTTTAAAAGATATACTAGATTGTAGTAAAATCAAGGTTGAAAGGTCTAACACAATTATCTTTCTTTTTTATGTTAAATATAAACACTTTGAAGACTCGCTAGGCCCAAGAATAGAAGTAGTCTGGCATAGCAAACAGGTCTTTAGAGTCAGGAGGGCCTAGAATAAGATTGCACTTCTAACACTTACTACTTATGTGACTCTGGTCAGAACTTAAACTTCACGGGCCTGACCTCAGACAACTTCCTAAGACTAATTTGTTTATTCACTGCTGGGCTGGAGTAATGAGAGTAGAATCATACCAGTGATCCCTACTGTGATAAAACATAGATCCTTTGCATATACTCTCCCAGCTTAGATCTTTTGAGTCAGAGAGGAGGACCAGGAGAACACCTGGACCATGACTTAGATGTCTCTCCTCTAGTTGCGTCTCTTTGCCCAAGAATAAATAACTCATCTCGTGGGCTTTGCCAGCCAGGGGTTCCAGGAATACTCCTTGCTTCTTGTAAGGACGGTCAGGTGCACACACCCCGCGGGAAGCTTCTGACCAAAACCACTCACCTGTCGGTTGTGAGCCAGACTGGGTGTGCTTGAAGGGCTGGATTGCGACAAAGCTACACTGCTATTTTTTCCAACCTGAAAGATACCAATGGAGCCATACTCAGACACTCAGCCCAGCTGAGGAAAAAAGTGGCAAGTGAGGAAGCTGGAGGAAGGAAGAAGGGCTAGAAAAAGGTTTTTCTTGACAGCAGGGTACTTAGCATGACCATTTTTGTTTTAGAAAAGACGTAATGACAGTGTCTCAGAATGGACCACTGATGACCCGATCCCACCTTCTGAAGAAGTAACTCCAGAGCAGGGCAGGAAATTCTGAATTCCATTTTCTCAGACTTATATGTAAATTATAGATTCTGCATAGTGTGGTTTGGTCAGGGACCGCCTCAGTCTTTCTGTGAGTGAGAACATGGAGGAGTCTAGAATGACTCAAGCATCCAGTGGACTTTTTCCACACTTGTCTTTATCTCTAACAAGGGTTGCTTTTTACCTGGGGAACATGGACCTGACAGAAAAAAACCTTCCCCTCAATTCTTAGGCTCACCTTTTATGTCAGGCACTACAACAGCAGAGACTTGGAGTCAAAATAATCTGAGTTCAAATTCTGGCACTTAATCTCTATCTGTAAAGTGGGGTAATAATAGCACCTCAATTTTCACATTTGTAAAATAGAGCTCTGACTTCACAGAGTTGTTGTGAGGACTAAATGAGTTAAGATATATAAAGCACTTTGCAAACCTTGAAATGCCATATAAATGCTACTATCATGGCAACACACATCCATTTTCCTAAGAGTACAAATTTATTATTATTATTATTATTATAGCATGTATATTTCCCTAAGTGTATAAGTGTCCTTGGTATATGGGTGGGATACAAGTATAGAATCCCCTGCCTGAGGGTAAGGAAAATGAAGTTTCTCTATCCCACCTATGCAATAAGCCTGGGGAATAGAGAAAAAAGATGACATCATGACCAACTCCTTATCTGGCTGATCCATTGTATCATTTCTTTCCTGGTTAGGTTTTAAAGTTTTAATTCACACAGCAAGTGGTGCTGGTTCAAGCAAATTGATTCACTAGTAACCAAGCAAATCAAGGAACACATTAGTTGGAAGTTTAAAAATTTTTTTAAACCAAACTAAACAGAGAGCCACTCCTTTCAGAATCACATTACCTTTCAGACACTGAAGCCCCAATGTGGGGCTTTACTGCACAGTGGACAAAGAGCTCTTTGATCATACCTTCTCTTTTAGCCTTTTTAGTGCATAAACCTCTAGTGTAATTCATTTGAAGACCTTGGCCACTTTGAGGAAACTGGACGGAAGCAGAGGCAGTCTGATTCCTCTGATAATTCCGAAGGCTTTGCTATTCTCCAGGAATTCACCTGAAGCCTGCTTTGTTCTATGTCATTACCACAGGGACATTTTAGCAGGTTCATGTTTTAAGGAACTTAGCTTAAGAGCATCATGAAAAGACTGCAGTCTGGCCTAGGAAAGGGCTTACAGGAGACAGGATCAGAGTGAGTGAGTGGAAAACCTGGGAAAATTTACATGAATTGATGCAAAGTAAAATGAGTAGAACCAAGGGAACATTATACATAGTAATAGCATTATAGTACGATCATCAACTGTGAATGACTTAGCAATACAATGACCCATGATAATTCTGAAGGACTTATGATAGAAAATGTTATTCACCTCCAGAGAAAGAACTGGTAAGAGTCTGAATGTAGATTAAAGCATACTTTTTTACTTTATTTTTCTGGGGGAGTGGGTGGGGAAGAGTATTCGGTTTTTTTGTTTTTTGTTTTTTTTGACCTGCAACATTGCTGATATGTAAATGTTTTGCATGAGTACACAGGTATAATCTATACTAAATTTTTGCCTTTTCAAGAGGGGGAGAACATAGAACTCAAAATTAAAAAAAAAAGTAAAAATGACAAGCAAATGAAGAAAACACATCCTTCTATTAGAAGGAAAACCCTTACCCCTTCACTCCATCCCCTCTATTTCTTTGCTGGGATTCTGAAAAGAGTCCAGCATCTTAGAAGAGAATGAAGGATATAGTAGAAATAAGTCAAGGTAACAAGCATTATTAAGTACTTACTATGGGCCAGGTAGAGTGCCAAGCATTGAGAACACAGATATAAGTAGAAAGAAAGAAAAGGTGGTCCCTGTTCTCAAGGAGCTTACATTCTAATGTGGGAAGAAAACAAATAAAAGGATGGTATAAACATAGGTAGAGAAAGAGAAAGTCCATAGAGTTAGAAGTAGAGACTGGAAAGGAAGGAAGACATGGATAGCCTGGCATATTCCTTGAAAATGGAGGTTCTGGAAGGAACCAACTCATCAGAAGAAAGGACCAGGGGCAGAGAATCCTTCAGGGGAATTCTGGACCCTGAAGAGGCAGATAAGACCATAGGGGCCAACTAACCCAAACATTATAAGCATTCAAGCCTTTGGGGGTGCTAATAATAATGATAATAAATAATTATCAAGCACTTTCGAGTATACAAAACATTTTAAATATATTGTCTCATCCGATTCTCACAACTCTGTTTAGTATTATGGCTGTTATTATCCCCATGTTACAGGTGGAGGAATTGAGGCTCCGTGAATTGCCCATGTTCACCAGCAGCAGTATCCCCAAGCAGGTCTTCCTGAATCTGAGTGCAGCATGCTACCTACTGCTTCTCCCTGCCTCTGCCTGCCTAGTTATATCTCAGCTATCTTGGCATGACCCAGCCTGGATGGGGGAATCATCATTTCTTTCTGATCAGCTCATGCAGCCCACCATGACAGGGGTGAGGATCCTAAAAAAGGGCACCTGGGAGGACGGGGTCCCTTACCTGCCGAGCGATGGAGCTGTTAGCAGGATCTGGCACCGGCGAGATAAGGCTGGATGGGCTCTTTTTGTGAACGCTATTCATACCAGGCAATTTAGTGATTTTACAGGCTTTGTTACTAGAACTAGAGTTCTTACGCTTTTTCCCTTCTGATTTGTCAAAAGAAAGGGGCAGAGAAGACACTGCATTGTGAGCGGCCAGGGACAGATCCCCTGCATGGTGGACCAAGGAGGGCACTGACAGGTTACAGGAGTCAATACTGCTGACTACTGTGCTCATATGTTTTACGGAGTCTGTGGAGCTACTTGACAGTGAAGTTCGTCCTGAGGGCTCCATTTTGGCACTGAGTGGACTTGTTCCATTGTTTGTATTGTGCACAGACAGACTGTTATAGGAAGATGTCGCCTGATAGGAGTTCAATGTTGAACTTGGGTTCAAGACACAGTTCTTTTTGTGGGGCCCTGAAAATGAAGACGAGGGAGATGTCTGCAAGGTTAGTGAGGAGGAAGAGGAAGAAGACTGTGGCTTCCGCTTTTTGTTACTCGAAGACTCATCACTACGGGCAGACAGGTCTTTGACCTTTGAGGATTTGCTGGTTTTTGTTTTGGATGGCTTGTGGGATGGGGAAGGGATGACAGCTGGCACTGGGGACATAGCAGATGGAGCCTTAAAAGTTGGGTCCAGGATGCTTAGCGTTGCAGCCACATGGGGGAAAGCTGTGGTGTGGGACACGATGGAACTCGTGTCCGATGTTGTCACAAAGGCTGCGTTTGAGAGCATGGCTGATGTCATTATGTAAGAAGAAGTGATTCTTGAGCTGATGGGTGCTGAAGGAAGGTACACGGCACTAGGGTTGCTGAAAGGCTGTAAAACAGATGCTGGAACAGGGGTGGTGATATGTGTTGCTGGCGAGGGCATGGGACTATCTGCTGCAGGAGGAATCTTCCTAAATATGAAAGAAAAATGAGAGAACAAAGCAAGCATCAGCATTGGCAATGTCCTTCTGAAACCCGGATGAGGTCTGAGCAGCTCAATTTGGGAAAGAGAATCTCTCGAGTACCAAACCATGGAAAACAAAAACCTTCGGAGTGCCATGTTCTTAATTGCTCTGACATACTATTCCTTTTCACCTTACCCTAGTACTATATTGGAAATTCCAATAGTAGGCTCAAAAAGAATTTTTTAAATCATAAGATTATGTATTTAGAGGAGGAAAGAACCTTAAGTAAAGGTCATCTTGACCATCCTCCCTATTTTACAGATGAGAAAACTGAGATATTAAGTGGCAGAGCAACAATTTTCATCCAGGTCCTCTCACAATCCTCTGGCTATGTCTTCAGATTCTAATCTCTTCTGTGTGTGGGGTGTGTGTGTGTGTGTGAGTGTTGGAGTGCTTTAATTTTAGATAGATCCACATGTAAAAGGCAAAAATGCAATCCGGAATACAACGAGGGTGCTATGTACTGATATTTTCTCTAAAAATTTCATCTTTATTTCTTTTTAATGGGAAATGTTCACTTGTGACTGCGGAAGGCAGGACTAGTTCTGCCTCGAGGCATTGGCTTGAAGTGGGAAGTATGAGGCTACAGCCTTGGCTGGCACCTTCCTGTTTCATGCTGCTTTCCCAAAACTCTCCCTTAGCCACCTGCTACACAGTCACTGTTCCCTGAAGCCTAGTCAACTTTCCCTAGAGTGGCACTTGGTCAAATTTGCCTCTTTATGATCCAAAGTCATTGGGTTCCCCTCTTTCTCTACCCTACCCTTTACTGGGTCTAGATAATAAAATGACTGCATACATAAATCTAAAAATAAAAAATTTAGCATCCATAATGTTCTCCATTTGGGGGAGTCCAGTTTGTAATTATTTTTCCAGGTGAATTCAGGGGCACAAGTTTCTGTTAATCTGACCTTGAAGACTGCCATTTGGGGCAGGTGCAGAGATGTTAGGAATTATTCCCTTTAGGTGGTCAATGAAAGAACAGATTTCCAGACTACTTCTATCACTGCCTCCAACTCCACTGCTCCTTCCTTCCCCTCTCAACAATAACTACTCTTAAGGACTTAGATTGGAATCCAAGATACTTCTTTCTGTGCCTATGGAAGGAAAGATGATGTTGTGACAACCCCCCTACCCCCCAGTCTAGTGTATGCTCAGAGAACGGTAACTCTATCAATGATCAGGAATTCTTTGTCACAAAAGCAACAACAGCAGCTGACAGTTATATCACACTTTTAAGGTTTGTTCTATGCCTTAAGTATTATGTTGTTTGAGCCTCATAACAAGTCTGTAAGGCAGGTGCTATCAGATTACCAAAATAATCATTTTATAGGTTAAGGGAGGCTGATTTGCCCCCAGTCTAAGACAGGATCTGAACACAGATTTTCCTGACTCTAGGCTCAGCACTATATCCACAGTTTTTAATGACAGCAATTTTCAATGGGAGTAAATGCTCAGGCACATACCAGAAGTGGATAGCCATATTGACATGAGTATTGGGAACGACCAGTTTTCTGCCTCCTTGTCTTGCTTGTTATCAAGGCAATGGCTGAGACCATATTATTCACCCTGTCTTAAACATGCAGACTCTTGTCAGGACCAAGGCCTGCATTCTGCTGGCCTTCACTTCTGAGGGTTTCTGCCTTTGTCCTCTGAGTCACCCTTCACAATGTTGTTTTTTCAAACCAGTTTCAGAGAAGAAGTGTTCCTTCCTTGCCTGCACAGTTGGGCAGCTAAAACACAATTTTTGTCCTTCCCCTCAACTTTCTATCATTCCACCATAGCATGAACATAGCGGAGCCAAGATGGGGTATGGCATTATACAGGTGAGAAGCAGTGAAAGAATGCAGGAAACAGGAGAAAGTTCTTGACTTGAAGTGCCCACCTTAAATCAGAAGCCAGCTTTCCCAATCTTCTATATGTACTTATTTCTGAGAACCAAAAGGCAGTGATTTCTGAGCTGCTAAATTCATTTCCACTTCAGCTCTCAGTAACTTCCATGTGACATGGAACTGATATATTTCAATAAGGTATGAAAAAATATACAGTTCTTCTGTCAATAGGCATGGAAAATAAGAGGTTGACCTTGTTACATTTGTGATGATAATACTGTCAGAATTGCCTAAAATAGTATTAAAAATTAGTCACGGTCCTTCCTTTTTTCCTAATATATTCAATGCCCTCACCAGTTGTTATTCTGCCAGCTTTTGAGTCCAGTGGATGTGGATAAAGGCACCTGGAGGGCAAAGGGATGTCTCACTTTTCAAAATTAGCTTTAATGTTGCTCAATGATGGGAGAAACCACACACACACACACACACACACACACACACACACACACACACAGAGTTGGAGAATAAAAGAATGCTTGGGTTGTAGAGACCTTGTGGGGGGGGGGTAGTGTGGGGAATACTGAGTTTCATTTGAGTGAACACCAGAAACTCAGATATAGGTCAACTCTTTTTTCATAATAGATGAAGCAAGGATCTGTAAATATTGAAGACTCCTTCTGATCCCCAGAGAACAAAGAAGGGCAGACACTTCATGAAGGCAAACAATACCTGGTATTCAAATAATTATAGACAAGACCTTGTAGGTGAAACTAACTGGAGGTATCCTTAGTGGACACAGACACTATCTCTTCAGATCCAAGGGGCAGTGCCTTAAATAAGGAAAAGTCTTTTGCTTCCTTTCCTTCCTTACAAATATATTAACATTCAATCTATAGTTCACTACATCTGATACACACTGTTTAGTTCAGCTGGCACCTCATGGGAAATAAGATTTTATTTTTATTTTATTTTTTTAAGAGAGTAACAATATAAAAAGGAACCCAGAGTTCCTTTTAGATTGGGCTTGGAGAAAAGAAAAATGCTACTGAATGAAGATTTACCTTCCTAATATTTTGGTTTGGCTTATATGGATTAAGTTCACTTAGCAAAAACTTAAGTATCATTTTCATCAGAATTATAGACCATTTGGGCATAAAGACAGAAGGTCTGTGGTACTGACATACCCACAAACAGAATTACAATAGTTAAAAGAAATGTGAGAATCGCAACTTGAGAGACATATGTACTCCTAACCTTCATATGGACTACTTGTGTCTCACCTGTAATAGGGTCAACTAATCTCCCATTGATCTGAAGAGCCACAGTAGGGCACATTGTACCTTGACCCCCAACATGATGATGCCATTTTGTTCCTCTGAGAATAAAGAACCACTACCAGTGTCCCTATGCAGCTCATGTCCTAGGACAGAACGCCTTGGGACTACCTCTGCTGTTAGAGAGAGAAGGTGGCTGTCTGTGCAGTATCATGGGAGGGAGGTACTGGGCAAGACCTTACTGCCTACCAGTCAACCAGGATAGCTTTCTTCCTCTGGGCTTTTATGTATTGGGTTTTTTCCCCCCTTTTCAAGAGCTCCTTATTAAAATGCAGATAACCTTGGGAAATATTAAACCTCAGATGCCAACACCTTAACTCTCACTATCCATTATCTGACAGCCATTTCCAAAATAAGACTGCAAAAGATAGGAACTGGGGGATTAGAAAGGATGAGACACCAAGATAGTGGGAAGAGCTAAAGGGAGGTTGGAAAAGCAAGAGTCCTATTTCACCTCAAACCCATTTTGCTGAGGACCTACTTTACAGAGATTAGTGATATATGTATGTATGTATGTATGTATGTAAATGTATATATGAATGTGTGTATCTGTGTGTGTGTATAGCCTAGGGACTAAACCTGTGGCTTCCCAGGGAACTCCTTCACCAATGTGATTTGATACATTCTCTGAAATCCCTAGTCTTAGAAAGTTGCCTAGGATGCTGACAGATGATATGATGTGCCCAAGAGACACAGAGCCAGTAAATGTCAAAGGCAAGACTTGAAGCTTTCTTTTTGGTTCTGAGGCTGGCTTTCTATCCCCTCTGTCACAATGCTGCTTATTCAGACATAAAGGAAAATGTAGCATTATGCTGCATAGGAGATTTTCACTTACTTCCACATTTGTGAATTCAAGTGTTTTTCTACCATAGAGTTTAGCGCGAATCGAAAGCGATCCCATCTCCGATCAAACACGTAGTACCCTCGTCCCATGAGGCGACTCCCAAATGAACAAAACTGAAACAAAACATTTTAATTTTAATTACAGGTTAATAAGCTAATATAAACTGTAGAGAGAAAGCAACATTTGCATAAATACACTCTTGGGCACAATATCACTTGAAATAAAAAAGCAAATAATACTAAAAGCAAAAAAATCTCCATTTTGCTTCACTGTGAGAGCCAGAGTTTCTGCAGAAGCCTAGATCCAAATTTAGAGCATCAGGTCACACTAGAACTGTCTGCATAACTAATGGCTAAATTCACCAGAACCTGACCTGGAAAAGTACAGAGAAATAGGTGGGTGTAGTAGGTAATGAAGTCCAGTTGACCCATAGTCAGTTGAATGTTTCGTTTTTTGTTTTTGTTTTTAAACTGGGGGTGGTGGGGTTGTGGCTGAGGTAATTGGAGTTAAGTGACTTGTCCAGAATCATACAGCTAGGAAGTGTTAAATGTCTGAGGTCACATTTGAACTCAGGTCCTCCTGACTCCAGCCAGGGCTGGTGCTGAATTTTTCTTAAATATAGTTTTGTAATTTTATAACCTTAGCAGATACAAATGCAAATCCTGACCTTGGACCAAAAGGGCCCTACTGAGCGGCAATTAGAGGAAAAGTTGTAAGTGGCAGCTTGGTTCAGTGGGAAGAATATTAAATTTGGAGAGAAAAAATTTAGGTTTGAATTTTGGTTTTGTACCTTACTAGTTGTGTGGCCTGAAGTAAGTTAAAGAGCTTCTTTGGGGCTTAGTTTCTTCATCTGTGAAAATAAGGTGTCGGATTGTACCTTAGAGACTCTTTTGTTTGGAAACCTCTACTTCGAAGACCTCAATTAATTTTATTTACTCATCCAGTCTTCTAATCAAAATATTGGCATATAAAAAGACCCTAGATTTAAAGCTAAAGGGATCCTTGGAGGTAATCATACACAATCTCCTCATTTTGAGGACTGATGCCTGGAAAAGGTTAAGTGATTTGCCTTATATATCACAGTTAAGAAATGGTGGAGGAGGGACAGCTAGGTGGCGCAGTGGATAGGGCACCAGCTTTGAAGTCAGGAAGACCTGCATTCAAATCTGACCTCAGACACTTAACACTTCCTAGCTATGTGATCTTAAGCAAGTCACTTAACTCCAAATGCCTAAAAAAAAAAAAAAAAAAGTGGAGAAACGATTTGAACTCAGGTCTTCTTGACTCCAATTTCAACACTCTATTATGTGTCTGTATCAGAGATTCTCAAAACTGGGTACAGGAATTAAAAAAAAAATTCTGGTAACTATTTCAACATATCTGGTTTTCTATGTAATCCTCCTCTACTTTATTGTATGCATTTAATAACATTATTCTGAAAAAAAGTCCATGGGTTTCACATGACTGTCCTAGGGGTCCATGATATATAAAATGTGTTAAAAATCTCTGCTCTAAGGTGAATTTTAGAAAAGCCTGGAAAGACTTACACGGACAGAGGTTGAGTGAAGTGTGCAGAACCCAGAAAACTGTGGACACAGTAATAGCAAGATTGTGTGATTATCAACTATGACAGACTTAGCTTTTCTCAGCAATACAGTAAATAGACTTGGAATGGAAAACACCATCCACAGCTAGAGAAAGAACTATAGAAACTGAATGCAGATCAAAGAATACTATTTTCTCCCTTTCCTCCCCTTTTTTGTGTTTTTTTCCCCTTTTATTATGATTTTCTTTCACAACCTAATACTGAAATGTGTTTAAAATAATTATCCATGTACAACCTATATCAGATTGCTTGCTGTCTTGAAAAGAGGGAAGGGAAAGGAAGGAAGGAAAAAAATCTGGAACTCTAAATCTTACAAAAATGAATGTTGAAAACTATCTTTACACATAATTGGAAAAAATAAAATACTATTAAGTAAAAAAAAGAATCCCTGCTCTATAGAGCATTTTAAAGTTTACAAAGGTCTTTATATATATATCTAATTTAATTCTCAAAATGATTACAAACCTCTAAGAGGTAGATATTGGGTGCATTTTATGACTGAAGAACCAGGCTCACTGACTTGCCCACTGTCCCACATTCATAAGTGGGATTTGATGGGCCCTACTGGGACTTTATCCTCTGTATTAAGCTGTCTTGTGCAAACTTTTCCCTTATGACTTCCCAGCAGGGCCATTTTAATCCAGCCAGGCCAGTCTTCTTACTGGTTCTTATTTCCCCCCTCTCAAAGCCAAACTTCAAATCCCACATTAAAAACATGTTCATTTGTCTCCATATCTTCCTATTTTGTCCTTTCCTCCCATATCTGTCTTCTCAGTTTAGACTGCTCTTTTCCCATCTTCTTGGCCAATCCTTAGCCTACATTCCCCCCAATGCCTGTGTATGATGTGCCTCTTCTATATTTTTTTGAGTGAATATCTTCAAAGTCTGCCTCCCATATCACCATGTTGCCTTGGAATTATGTATGTGTTTGATCTGTCTCATAACCCTACCTATGTTCTAAATTCATCACAGTTAAGAATTATGCTCTTTTCTTCCTTTATATTCTTCATAATAGATCAATGTTTATACAGAGCAGAAGCTGCATAAATGCAGACTGAACTGAGCCAAATCTCATAATAACTGGAGAAAACTATTTTGTTATATTCTCATGTAAAAATCTTTTATGAACAGGATTAAAAAAACAAACTTCATAGATCAAAATAGGGGAAATTCATTTGAACAACAGTTTGTGAGTAAAGGATTGGAGTATTTTAGTACCATAAAAGCTTAGATTAGCCAACAACAGTGTCACCTGGCAGACAAAAAAAAAAACTTCATGATTTTAATTAGTCAAAAAACATGTTATGCTGTACTGATAGCTATGAATTTCCAGAATGAATGTAGTCACAGTATAGGAAGCCAGTATATCTGGAGAGCCTGGGTGATAGGGGAACATCCAAAATGACCATCTTTAGATATTTGGAGGGCTCTCATGTATAAAATACATTAGATTTCCTTTATAAGGTTGAATTTTTCTGGTTGAACTATGATTTTATCAGTGACTTTGACAAAGTAATCAATGCTGTGGCTATTAAATTTACAGCTTACTTGAAGTTGGAAGGGACAGCTCACACAATAGATAATTGAGTTGAGATCCAAAACAATCCTGACAGGTTAAAATGGTGGAGATTAACCATATTAAATGTAAAGGCCTACTCTTGGGTTCAAGTCATCAATTTTACAATTACATGATAACAGGTAAATTTAGTCATATGAGAAACACTGAAAGGAAGGAAACTGCAAACTTAACAAGTCAGTAGTGGAAGGCAGTATTCAGGATTAGAGCTGATGAACCCTTTCTAATTGTAATGCTCTGATCAGCACATCGGGGATACTGTGTTTACTTTTAGGTGCCATATTTTAGGAAGCACATTCATAAGCTGAAGAACATCCTATTTGGAAGGCAATATAAATGGAAAGAGGTCTTACCATGCTATATGAGATTTAGTTGAAGGAAATGAGGATATTTATCTTGAAGAAAAGACAAAGAGAACATGGTAACTGTGTTCTAGTACTTGAAGGACTATCATGTAGATGAGGGATTAGGCTTTTTAATTTTTTGCTTGTTCTAGATGCTCTGGGCAAAGTTACAACAAAGGCAGATTTTGGTTCATATAAAGAGAAACTTTTCTGACAATTCTGCTACCTAAAAGTGGAATGTAATCTCCGGGTAGGTGACGGGTTTGAGTAAATGTTGAATGACCACTTGCTGGAGATGTTGTAAAACAGGGCCATGAATAGATTTTAGGTTTGTCATAATACAGTGAATTTTTAATCTCTGAAAGACTTCACAAAGAGAATATGACCATTCATCAGAGATGTGGTAAAAAAAAAAAAAAAACTTGTTCTAGGGGACCTTTTGAACTCTCTTTGATGACTTGAGATGTTACCGCTTTTTGGGAAAAGAAATCCAAAAGTAGGAGTGCATAAAGGCATTATTATGTCCAAGGACCAATCTAGGGAGAAAACATCCATCAATGAGATTATTTTCAGAAAACCTTTTATGGCCAAATCTCTTTAATCTTTACATTCTTCCAGGCCCTGATACTCTCTCTTCCAAACTAATTTTTAATAAACTATTTAATATAGATTTATTAATTTTATATTTTTATATTCATACATACTTGTATCTTCTATTAGAATGTAAACTCATTGTAAGAAGGAAATGTTTCATTCTCTGTACTTCTATCTTTAGTATCTAGGGGAGTGACTAGCACATAGTAGGTACTTGTGCTTGTTGACTGGATTGATTAATTTGGAACATATGGCTGAAATATATGGATGAAGTTGCTTAATAAATACTATTTGATTATAATTAGGAATTTTAAGAGAGCCAACAAAAGGAGAAGAGAGACTGTGAAAAGGTAACATTTGGCTAAGTCAAAAGCTTAGGTAAGTTTGCAAATGACTCTATAACTCAAATTTAGCTTTTCTCCCTTCCTTTGGGACTTCCAGCAGCTCTTTGGCCTTCATCCCAGACATAGTACTGGCTTAGTTCTCATACTGGAAACTCTTCCTGGAAATCAAAACATCTTATGGAACAATTCTCAGGAGGAAGTGGGAAAACTTCCTTTTGTTATTCCTGGGTATTTTTTTGGGGGGGTGGCTTTAAAATTTTACTATGTCCCAAACCTGACACTATTCATGAAAAATTTCTACATTTGATTATGATGAATTTTGATAGAAGATCAAAATTTGTGAATGCTCTGAACCAGTGGAGTTAAATTCAAATAGAAACAGATCCTTGCTGTCCACATATTGATTTCAAAACCCCCAAAATTATCGACATTATTGTACTTGTGTGGGTTTTTTGTATTTGTGTTTTTATTTATTTGTTAAACATTTCCTGATTATATTTTAATCTGGTTCAGGCCCACTAGGAAGTTTCACAGGGATAGAGATACCTCTGTTCTCATGCTCTTGGTCTGCTGCTGACATTGCACAGGCCGAGTGGCCAAGTCTTGGGCTATTATATGAGTAGCAGAGTTCTTCACATGAATGAAATCACAGGTTACAGGGTTAAATATTTAGGTCTGCAAAGGACTTTAGAGGTTGCCTAGTCTAAAGCTTCTTAAACAGAGTTGTAACCCCATATGGGTTATTGAATAACTGAATGCGGGGGTTATGAAACTATGATTTTTTTTAAACAGTAAATATTTATATTTTCTATAAATTCCATATACCTATGTAGTTGGGGTTATGTAAAAATTTCTTAGACAAAAAGGGGTGGAAAAAGAAGTTGTGACCTAGGTCAATATTCTCACTGTAAAGAAGAAGAAACAATTTGGCCTAAACAACAAATAACAAGTCTTCCCTTGCTGCAATCCTGATCAGCTGACTCAATTCTGGAGTCCTTATCCTGGGTCAAATTACCATTCTTTCCAAGTACCATATAGACCACAGGATGGCTGGAAGGGGGCAGTGGCTGGCAGGGGTGGTGAAGTTACACCATCTATTCCAATCTCACCTACCAAGAGTAACTGACATTGCCTCTGTCAATCTTTTTCTAATATTCACATGTCAAAAATGAAAAAATCTCCACTTTTGTGTGTACCACCCCTTGAGGCAGCTAGCAAACTCGTTGGACCTGGAGTCAGGAAGATCTGAATCCAAATCTGGCTTCAGACACTTATTAGTTGTGTGATTCTGGCCAAGTCATTTAATCTGTTTGCCTTTATCTACTGGAGAAGGAAATGGCAGACCACTCCAGAATCTTTGACAGAAAACCCCATTGGTTTGCTATGGACTATGGGGTCAGGAAGAGTTGGACACAACTGAACTACTGAATAACAACCACCATCACCTCAGTTTTCATTGGCTTTCTTTATTTAAAAAATGTTGCTGAGCAATAAGATGAACCAAATCAGTTCCGATGGAACAGTCATGAACTGAACCATCTACGCCCAGCGAAAGAACTCTGGGAGATGACTAAGAACCATTACATTGAATTCCCAATCCCTATATTTTTGCCCGCCTGCATTTTTGATTTCCTTCACAGGCTAACTGTACAGTATTTCAGAGTCCGATTCTTTTTATACAGCAAAATAATGGTTTGGACATGTATACCTATTTTGTATTTAATTTATACTTTAATATATTTAACATGTATTGGTCATCCTGCCATTTAGGGGAGGGGGTGGGGAAAGGAGGGGAAAAATTGGAACAAAAGGTTTGGCAATTGTCAATGCTGTAAAATTATCCATGCATGTAACTTGTAAATAAAAAGCTATTATAAAAAAAAAATGTTGCTGAGGGTTCTAAGAGCTGCCTTTTATCACGCTGACATAATCCTTCCTCCCCCACTTCATAGACATCTACAGCTTCCTTGATTCTGGTGCCATATGGTCACACTTACTAATAACAATAAAATTTAGAAGCAACAGGGAAGAAAACTAACCAGAGCAGCCAGACTGGGGTACTGCTAAGACAGACAGTTCTCTGAGCAGATGGGTGAGAGCAGCCCTTGAAAGCCGATGCTCCGTTTTTAGATGGATGAGGCCATGAGTTCAGTGCACAAGTGCACTTACATAAATACCATTCCTCAAGTGTTACTGCTTCAAGGTGGACCACAAATACTCAGCAATTTAAAGGATCATAATCAGCTTGCAGCTCTTTTTCTCCCTTATGAGATTTTCAAGGGTGTTTTTATGGTAGCTATTCAACTTCAAGGGCTAGCACGCTCCCCAGACACAAAAACTCTTGTTGCCACTGGCTTCTCATTGAGTCTAGGGAGCTTTGGGATGATGGGAACTGAATACGCAGGAAGCACAGCAGAAAAAGGGGAGACAGACATGAAGAAACCTACCCCAAGAGGTCGAGGATGATGCGAAGAATAATGGCAATCTAACTTCTCTGTCTCTTCCGTCCCATCCATTTCCCCTTCGTCACTGGATAACCGACTGGCTAGATCTCCTCCAATTGAGGGTAGTGGCAGTTCTGATGCATATCCACTGTGATTTGAAGATGTGCTGCTATTTATGCTATTTGCAGATGATGGTCTAAGGAGCAAAGGAGGGATTAAACAATAACATTATTAAGGCCCCTGATTTTAGTCAATTTTACAAAGCTTGAATGATTGCATATTGTATGTGTTAAGATTGTTCTCTAAGTGATCACATTATAAATCTTTATAATACCTCAGAAAAAGAAGGTAATGCAATTATCATCATCCTCATTTTTTTGGTGGGGGTGTGTAGAAGGGTCAATTGGTTAATAGGGAATTCCTGGTGTAGAAACTTTTTTCTACTACACATTAGCAACTCCTAATGTGGTCTCTTAGACCCCTGCCCAGATCTAATACATCAGATTGCTTCTGACAATATGTACATGGAAAAACTGAATCTTGGAGAAGACAACTGATTGATCCAGGGAGATATTATGAATCAGTGATACAAATTCTAAATTTTCAGATACTTCAGTCTTAGGCTCTAGCTTATTGTCACTGGTTTTGGGGCAGAATGCATGAAAAAATACCATAGAAGATGCCAAAGAGAGATAGCATGGCATAATGGATAGAGTTGGCCTGGGAACCAGGAAAACCCATTTTTGTTAAGACATTGAGACTGTGTGACCCTGAACAAGTCACTTAACCTTCTCAGTGTTCTAGGTAGCTCTCTCAGAGATTTATAACCTTTTCTAAGTCATAGATTCATTTAGGAGTCTGATGAAGTGCACAGATCCTCTTCTCAGAATAATTAAAAATATATACGTAGTTGAAGGAAATGCTTAATTTTCAACAAAAGTTAGTGAAAATAAAGATGTATTTTTTTCTCGTTCAAGTTTATGGACCTCCTGAAATTTATCTATTAGTCCCTTAGGGTTCTAAGGACTCTAGGGTTAAAAACTTCTTCTCTTCTAAGACTAAGTTACAGAAAAAATGACAAACAGGAGCTCCACAGACCAATGAAATAAATCACTGGTGCAATCCTTACCTCCTAATAAATAAAATACTTTATACAACAAGAAATCAATTTTAAAGGAAATTTGTTTTCCAATTTCACACAATTATAATCAGAACCAATCAAAATGAATTATTAAATGAATCTATGGAGAACAAACTTATTGTTTTATCTATATCTTAGAGGATAAGGTCTGGACCAGTGATGTCAGTGGTCTTTGGAGCTCTAGTGAGGAAGTGGGAACAAGACTCAGTGGAAAAGCACATTGAAAGCAAAACAAATGAACAAGAAAAGACATCTTCTACTTCCCTCCCAGCATCCTCTCTGTGGCTAAATCCTTTCTTTATAGTACTGATATTATATTGGTATGAAAAAAAGCCCTCCTCTTAGATGATGCTATTGGCTCCTATCAGCCAAATGTCTTTTAAAGTACCAAGTCCCACATGACTTAACTGTTGCTTTCTTAATTAAGCATAAATGGCTCTGTATGGAAGATCTGCTCAGTGACATGCTTTAGCCAAAAAATTCATTAAAGCAAATAAAAGCCATTCCAATCTAGATTATGAACAAGCTTGTTTAAAAAAAAAACCCACTATCTCTTCCCTGTTGCACCCCAAAAAAGGCTATAGCAAGCGCTGCATAGCACTGGATTCTTCCAAAGCAGCAGCAAACTCATCTTAGGAAAAGGCTTTTTTTCCTCCTAAAGGAAGATTTATTCAATGAGTAACCATTTCCTTACCTCTTACTCTCTTTCACCAGGTGGCTAAAGGGGATAAGGAAAGACAGAAGGAGGCAGGAAGCTTTTGAGAGTGGAATTCTTACTATTGTTTTTTCCCTTTGGCTTCCATGCTTGTCCCTTCAAGTCACAGGAGAATGTTAATGCTGTTCATTTGTATCCTTTTCTTTTCCTTTTTATCCCAAATTCCTTTTTTTTTTTCTTTGAAATCTGACCTGGTTTTATGGGTGTGATTTTGAATCAGAGTTCTGAAGAGAAAGTTGTTTTAAAAGAAAAGCCCCTCAGGGTTTTTCTAGCTTACTACAAAAAATAACTTGGCTAATTATTAACCAGCATCACTTTTCCACAAGTAAGAAAATAGAGTTTCTATTACACGAGGAACAAAAAGGTCAAACATAAGGAAATAAATCATTCTGTTAGTTTTCTTGAAACCCCCCAATCACAAAACTTGTATTTAATTGTATGTGTTTGAAGGTAAACAGGATGGTCACTTGCAAAGCAAGGGGATGCTGTATGATTACAATGGAAGGAATACTGGCTATGCGGTCAGAGGATCTAGGTTCAACCCCCCCACTTTGAGACTTATCTGTGTGATCTTGGGCCTCATTTTCTTCATCTGTAAAATAGGAAAGGTTGGACTAGGCCCCTGAAGTCCATTCCAGCTGTATGTCTATAATTCTTTGAAGAAAAAATGTGATGTAGCCATCTCACGAAGCAAAAGTCCATAAGTGAACTGTGAACTTTTAAAGCCTTTTTATTTACTTAGTGCTATTTCTGCCTGGAGCTAATAGAGGCAGTAGGTAAATCCTCAATGTGCTCCTGCATATAAGTGGTCTATAAATGAGGAGAGAAAATCAGGCTTCATTTCTTTTTTCTTAAGTTCTTAGGCATATTCCTTCCAGGGTGAGACTTAGGAGTGGGTGATAAAGATTCTTGCTAGGTGCAGAATGCTCTTTAATCATCATCCTGCTAACTCTTCATCTAGAACAGAGACAAAGACAGGGTCCTGTAGCCCAAAGGGAGGAATTTCCAGTCACTTTATGTTTCAGGAAAGGCAGAGCTTGGGCCCTTGTGGCTTTATGGAGCCACAAATTTCTGAGCATTGACCATAATTAATTCCAGGACGAGTGGAGATTAGGGTGGCCTGGTTTAGTCGTCCTGGGATAGCGTCTGCTTTTAATCCTAGAGAGGGGACAGCTCATGTGTGAAGTACATTCTCCGATGAGATTAACATTAGAAATGGAAGTTCTATGGGTAGAACTACTTGATTGTCTACCTCTAATAGTTGGAATTGGCCAGGGGTCAAGTCTTGGGTGGGTACTATGTATGAGTCAGGAGACAGTGGTAGAGAGCCAGATTTTGGCAAAGTTGGTGAAGAAGCTATACACTTTAGTTTCCATTTAACTCCCCACCCCCTTAAGACTTTGTCCAGGGGCAGTTTGGGGTGCAGTGGCTAGAGCACCAGCCCTGAAGTCAGGAGGACCTGAGTTCAAATCTGGCCTTAGACACTTAACATGTCCTGCTGTGTGACCCTGGGCAAGTCACTTAACCCAACTGTCTCAAGGGGAAAAAAAAGACTAGCTTGGTACAGGGAAACCTGCAGAAAAGTAGCTTACCCAGCCTTTTTTCTGAGGACTTTGACAGAAATTTGGGGACAACATAACCAAAATATGGACAAAGGGAGGGAAAGGGGATATGATGAAGCTGTTGATAGAATAATAGATTTAGAGTGGGGAGGGATGGGAAGATCCTCCAACCCAACCTCCTCCCTGTACAGATGAAGAGGTCCAGAGAGGCTGAGATCTGCACAGGGTTGTAGAGATAATTCAGCTGCAGAGAGCATCAGAGAGCAAGAGAAAGAAGATCTAGATTCAAATTCTCTCACAGGTCCTCAATAATTTTGTTAAGAGCCACATTTCTTTTTTTAAGACATTTGAAATCAGTAAGGGCAAAGTGAGTGTATATATGTAACATGGTAATAATGATAGCTAGCATTTATAACATGGCTAATAAGTACAGGGTACTGTACCAACTGCTTTATAAAGATAACTTCATTTGATCCTTACAACAACCTGTAGAGGTGGATATTCCTGACTCCAGGCCCAAGGTTCTATCTATTTATCATTCTGATGTATAAATATCATCATTGTTCCCTTTCATACTTGTATCATACTTCCACATTCATAATTTATTGGATACAACAATTGTTTGAAGTAGGAAGAGCAGAGATTATTTCAAATTAAAAGACCAGAAAACACAGAGACAAATGCCTTGATTGAGAAAACAAAGCTAGTAAGCAAGAGAGCTGGCTCTTTATAGCAGTACTGATTTAGAGGAATCCCCAATACCTGGTGAGAAAGGCTCACCAGCCCACGAGTTAGAGATCAGCCTATGTAGAAGGCTGGTCCACATGTTCAGCAGGTAGAATTGGCATCTTGCTGTCAAATTGAGTTTAATAGTTCTTAAAGAGGTACTTTTAAAGACTACTTGTAGTAACACTGGGATCTAGTGGGCCCTGCCTCACTAAACACAAATTACTCTTGTCAGGTTGATTTTTACCATCTCCCTTTACACAAGCCTTATGCCATGGAGTTTCTGCCTTGAGCCTTTCAGTACCAAGGACAGTGAGGTACAACTTTGGGATATGGAAAAGATTATGATCTTCAAAGATTTCTTATATGAATATTCTGAAACTGTTTTCCAGAAATTCCAGAAATTAAAATTCTCTTAATGAATGTGTTTGTGTATGGAATACAATTAAGATTAGATTGTAGATGAAGTCAAGGAAAACCAACAATTATTTTATAGATACCATAGAATTAATGAAGAGAGGAAAAAATAAAAACAAAACTAGTTAGCTATAGAAAAGGAATACCGATTATTTATATTTATCAGAATTACTTACTATTTATATAAGATATGCCATAACTACTATGCCAACCAATAATAAGTGTTAGATCACTTGTAAGTTTTACTTGATTATACCATCAAATTCTCTTTATGTATGCTGAGTCTTCTTGTTTTATGTAGCATGGAACTCTGGTCACAACTTTGAACATTTTATAGGAAGCTTTGCTTCCCATGAGCTTGACAATAAGTTGGGTCAGTGTTTTTCTTGTCTATGTTAACTTTGAGAACGGCTCATTTAAAATGAGACTGCTAACTTTGGAACTGTGCTAATTATCTCTGCATTTCCAATGATCTGCCCTTATCCTGTCCCCTCCAATCATTTCTGCCATATTTGCTTACTCCCCTAGTCACTGGATTAAGAAAACAAGAACATATGCAGTTTCCTCAAAAACACAAATTTACAATGAAAATACAATGAAAGATGAAGAAAAAAGGAATTGCACAGGCCTAGATACAGACATCCACATTCCACATACATATGAGCACACATGCTCATAACGAGCCTAAGGACTGAGCACAAGCACAAGCTTTTCTTCTTGGGAGAGTGTTATAGACACAGACATATAAACAGACAAAATGGAGTGTGGAAGAAGGGAGAGAGAAGACTAGTACCCAACCTGAAGGTGTGAAAGTTTCCTCATTGTGGAAGAGGGATAAGAAGACCAGACCACTTTTAGGTTTTTGGTAAAAAGCATAATAAAATGATTGCAAAGCAGGAGACACTTAGAAAGTACAATGCAAATGGACAGCTAATCTATTGCTACTGCTACTGCTGTTGCTAATTCCAATAATGACAATATGGGCCTATCTGAAGCTGGTATCACTGTGGACTCCACTATTGTCCAGAACCTTAGGCCAATATCACATTTTCCCATTCAGACAGAAGGACTCAACTCAACCTGTCGCACTGGACCAACTACAAGCTCCAAAATAAGACAAGTGATATAGAGAAATTGCTGATTATCTAACAATTGTTGAAAAATGCTTTTCTTACAATTTTTTCCTTCTTTAAAAGCAACAACAACAACAACCAACAAAACACAACCTTCTCTCTACCTTTCAATGATCTCACTTAATACTCACTTGCTTCCCATACCCAGGCCCCCATAAGCATAGCATGCTAGCTAGTGACTTTTATAACTAGAAATCACTTTGATACTCAAAACAGCACTTGATTTCTCAAAGCAAAAAAAATTGTAGATCTTTAACTGCTCAAAAATCTGAATGAGCTTTAATGCCATATATCATGTTCTCTTATTTTTGTCCAAGATGGCAAAATGGTTCCCAACCAAAGTGAATTAATTGCTCCCAAGAGCAAGGTTTTGAAAGAGGAAAATTAGTCCTCTATATAGAAAGAACTGAGAGGAGGATATTTTCTTCTCTCATAGTTTTCATTCCAGCCTACTTCTTGGAAAGTCCCAAAGACTTCAAAAAAAGCTTGATTAATTGATGCTAATTTGAAATGGCCCAGGCTATATTCTGATTGGTCTAAAGCAGCAGTATCAAACTCAAATAGAAAGAGAACTTTGTGGGATGCATATTGATTTAGAAAACCACAAATTAACATCATCTATGTTGTATTCTTTTTTGTTCAATATTTCCCTATTACATTTTAACCTGATTTACTGGGGAGTTTTGCTGGCTGTTCTGACAATACATGTGCTTAGTGTCTGTTTTATTCTCTCTTCTGCCATCTATAACAAAGATGACAACCAGCAGATGACTAGATAAATAACTAGTGATTTTCATCTGGTAAAATCCGTAATGGATTGCATTTTGCTACACTGAAATACATACAATGTGATATGAAGTTTTGTGCCATCAGAAACACTATCAAGGAATCATACCATAACAAAGACATTTCCGAGGTGGAGGCTTACCTAGGAAGTACAGAATTAGGTGGTCTGCATTTTGCAGGAGATGCTACTTTCAGTTCTGGCCCAGAGTTCACCGAAGATCCCAAAAGAGAGTCTTGTGCTGGTATAGGCTGGTTCTGATGTGTTTCCCTTGTTGATGATGGGAGATGCTCTTTGTCTTTAGAAACTTCTTTTTCCCTGGACCGAGCTTTGTGTTCAGCCAGAAGGATGTCAAATTGCTTTTTCCGTCCAGGGACTGCCCTCCGATGATTAAGTGAATGTGTCTAAAAGAAAAGGAGGATCAAAAGAGCAGCTTTTTTGGTCAGCATGTACACCTGCTTCCCCACTCCCTCTATTTCTGAAATTGCAATTCAAAGAAATTAAAAGATGCTGAAAAGTCAACTTTCAGGCAACGGCTTTCTGCGGCTATAAAGATGCAACCAGTACGCCAAGTGCTAGGTTAAACTGTGCCCAATATGTATATCACTGGGAAGCGGAAGCTTTATCTAAAAATGGCATAAAATGACAACTTTCATATAATGGACACCATCCAATCAACTTTGCTGAAAAAAGCAACATGAGGGAGCTAGATTTACACCATAAATCATGGCAAAGGCAGGCTGGCTTACTGTCCCAGTACAACAGAACCCCAGTACAGAGAAGGGGAAGAGCTCCTCTCTCCATTCAGGATGCTAATTGGGGCCTTTGGTTGCCCAATGACAATTGCTTTTGGTCAACTATTCCACCAGGTATTGCTGGATTTGAGGCAACGCATATCATCTTTACTAGAGTGTTTACCCTCAGCAGTGCGGCTTCTGCTGCATACATAAGAATGGAGCAGGGTTTAGAACAGTGCCAGTGAGTGCCTATAAATATGACTTAGTGTCTGGCCTCACAAGTAACAAGGGAAGCCTATTTTTTCCCCCTTAAAATGCCAGCCTACTGGAGGCAGGCATTCTGCTCTGCTGAAAGAGAAGAAAGCATTTCCCTACAAAGAACAGCTGGGGGTCGTGTCGAAGTTCCACACCCTGCCGCGTGCAGAGTGACATGCAAACATTTCGACAACCGACCCCAGCAAGAGCAGGAAGTATTGTTTTATGGAAAGAGAAATACCTTGCAGGTGAGTGATCTTGTGCAAGGTTTCTTTGTCTCAGGATCCAATACTCCACAGTGTTTATTTGGGTCAAATTCTCTCTCTGGTTTAAAAAACAAAACAAAAAAAAAAATAAGAAAGAAAAAGGAAACTAAAAAGGATTTGGCATCAAGACTACATTTTTAAAAAAAATGAACATTTGCCCTAATGAGCAAGACATTGTCAGGCAATCTGTTTATTCAACCAGCAGATAAAATGCTTTTACCTTTTTTTTTTTTTTCCCCTTGAGAAACACTTAGAGGAAATAGACATATTTCCATCTGAATCCAGAGAGTTTGTAAGACTTGTCACCATGGACAGGGGCAGGACAAAGGATTCTCAGGGAAGGCAAGGAAAGGTTGTAGCGCCAGTATAATGTGTGTGATTTAGAACTGTGAAGTCAAAAATCGAAGCATTTGGGTTTTCAGGCTAACCAGAACACAAAGAAGGGTTATCTGAGGAGTGAGAGGTCAATTTGTATTGAGCTGCTCTAAATTTAATCTTTCACTTGCTATAGCTTATAGTCCTTTAACTAGAGAATGTTCCTGTGAAATATCTTTCCCCCTGTCTCCTCAGCCTTGTAAAAAACAGTCATCAGAACAATTTTTAATCTGGATCTGTAATTTCACTGGTATAAAGAATTCCCAGGGAGAAAACTCCCGGGTCAGGATCTCCTTTTCAATTTAAGAGTCTCAGAGAGTTGCCTCGGGAACTGAGAGGTTAAGTCAGTTGCTCTGGGTCACACGGTCAGTATAGGTCAGAAGTAAAAATTGATCCTAGGTTTTTTGGACTCTGAGGCCAGCTCTATATTCAAGTGGGCTACCATGTCTTCCTATCAGAATCTGAACTATCATAGAAATGCAAAAACAGAAACAAGAAAACTACTCGACTTTTTGTGTCCAAGGCTTGTTTCCGGCAGATCCCAGACAAAAGGAAAGGGAAGGAATCAGTGTACGTACAGGAGTCAGACTGAAGCAGGTCATTAGCAGGCAGACACCTTCTAACCACTTAGCATCGGCTGGTTTGGTTTTGATTTTTTTTTTTAAATCAGGGTAGGACAGTAATACCTGTTTTGATTAATTGGAGAGATAGGAGATTGAGAGCTTAGCTTTCACAGGCTCTTGCAAACTATTCTGTCCCAATGTCAACGTTTAGTGGTCTAAGTACTCCTAGGAATGCCTGTCTTATGCTTAATCCTTTTGGGGGACCACTATCCCTTCTGGGCTCACTAAATCCTTCTTGCTACCCACATATTTCAGACAGCATAGCCACAGTCTAACCCTTATTATCCTTCAGAAATTGGAAGATGGCTAATGGGTTCAAGGATTGGTTGGTAGGTCCAGGGTCCATGTTTATTCTTCATATTTTTTGAGGAACTTCCCTGGGGTGCTGCTATTTGACAAGAGATACTGCTCCAAAGAAATTATAAAAAGCATCTTGGATAGCTAACTTCTTGTGTTTGGGTGGGACTCCTGGAGAATATGGGAAGAAGAGATTTCCCAAGCCATTTACTGAGGCCAGGCTTGCTAATGTGCTTGGATTGCCCTGGATGACAGAAGACAAGCACAAAGAGAGATGATTCTAAGACACACGTCTGATCATGTCACTCCCCTATTTAATCAAATCCAAAGGTTCCCTCTTGCCTCCAGGATCAAATGTAATATTCTCTGTTTGGCTTTTAAGCCCTTTACAACCTGGCCAGCTTCCTACCTTTCCATTCCTCTTACATCTTATTTCTGTCCACATACATACTCTACAATCCAATAACATCTTTGTTATTCCTTGTACAAGACACTCACCTCCCCACTTAATGCTTTTTCACTGGCTGTCCTCCATGCCTGGAATGCTCTTTACCTAATGACTTCCTCCAAATCCCAGCAAAATCCCACCTTTTCTAGTCTTCCTTAATGTTAATGACTTCCCTCTCTCCATTATCTTAATTTATCTTGTATATATCTAGATTGTTTATATGTTCTAGTTCCCCATTGGATCTGAAGTCCATGAAAGCAGGGGCCCTTTTTGCCTTTCTTTTTGTCCCCAATCAAAGTTTCTGGCACACACTGGGCACTCAATGAATGCTGGTTAAATATTTAGAGATGGCACAGTGGACAGATCCCTAGACCTGGAGTCAAGATAACACTACTGCCCCTACCTTGAGCTAGCCACTCATCTTCCACCTGCCTTATTTTCCTCATATGAAAAATGGGGGTAATAATAGTATCTACTTCCTGGGGTGTTGTGAGAATAAAATTTGGTAATATTCATAAAGCACTTTGTAAATCTTAAAGACTTTATAAATGTTGGCTATCACCATTGTTATTGTTGCTATTATCTTGAGCCTGTAGCTAGTTTCCTTTTCATATTTTGTGACAAGAGCCATCTACCTTAATAAAGGGGGAAAATCTGATGTACCAATTTCTCAGAAACAGTCATGTCTTCTAGGCTATGTGACGTTTCCATTCTCAATTTCCCCCCACTGAATCCTGTTCACCAGGGATCAAAAGAATCATAGAATTTCAGCGTTAAAAGGCACTTCAGTGGCCATTTAGTTCAACTGGGGAAAAAAAAATCATTCTCTAATATACTAAGCATGTGGTCATAGAGCCATTACTTCAGAGGCCTCCAAGAAGAAGAATCCACTTTGTCCAAGGTACAGCATCACATTTTTGGATTGCTCTGATTTTTAAAAAAGTTTTTACTGACTTTAAACCTAAACATGATTTTCTAGTTCTATTCTCTTAGTGCCAAGAAGATTTAAGATTTCATATGAAAACTCTTCAAATATCTGAAAACAGAGATCATGAGTTTTATTTCTCTAAGTTAAATAACCACAGTTCCTTCAATTGATTTCCTTTATGATATGTACTTGAAACCCTTCAACACTGAGTTCAAATCCCCCCTATGACAGACACTCCTTCCCTATGTGATCTCAGGCAAATTACTCAATTTTCTGGGGCCTCAGTTTCCTTATCTATAAAATGCGGGGGTGTTGGACTAAAGATCCCAAGAAATAAAAATGGTCTAGCTCTAGCCATTAGGTTGCCCTCCACTGAACACTTTCAATTCTCCACATCCTTCCTAAAATGTGACTCCCAGGAATAAACACAACAATGCAGATCTGCTCTGTAAAACACAGCTAAATTCTCATTCCTGGAAGCCTGCACTGTCCTTATATAGTTCACCATTGCATTAATATTCCTGGCTTTCTTTGAAAGTGGAACCCAGGAAGTTTCTCAGAAACTTTATGGTTTATTCAGATGCCATTTTAAACCTGCTGCTCTATTTAAGAGGGACAGTGTAGAGTCATAGTAAGAACTCAGGGCTCCAAGAGCCAAATCCTAACTTGTCTTAGATGTACTATTAACTAGTTGTAGGGCTCCAGGACAAATCTAATCTCTTCACCTAAATGTCCTCTTTATCAAGTTAAGGTGGCTGTTCTGGATGAGATCAAAAACTCTTGATAGCTCTAAAACTCTAATATAGTTCCTTTCTGATAGCCTATGCGCCTTGAGGACTTTGCCTCATTCCTCAAGCTATCTTGAAACAGGTTCTGCTGTTGAGTGAGGCAATGGAAAGAACAGTGGACTGAATAGATCTGGAAAAGTCATTTCTTCATTGCTGTTCCTCCAAGTTGCTTATCTATAAAATTAAGAGTTTGGACTCAATATGCTATTGGCAGCATGGTGGAGGGAACGGAGAACAGGAAGGCCCACTTCAGACACACACTAGCCACATGACCCTGAGCATGTCACTTAATTTAGCCTCAAGTTTCCACATATATAGGTTGGGATAGCAGCAGAATCACCCTGCTGAAGTTTAAAAGAGCTAATGTATGTAAATGCTTTACAAATCTCAAAGTGCTATATAAATTTAGCTGTTATTTAAAAAAATGATAACAACAAAGGCTCCCCAGGATATGAATGGTGGTGGAGGTGGTAGTGGTGTTTGTGTGGGTAGAAAGTGAATATGGGATAAATGAACTTAACGAAGAGCTGGATGGTTTCTATAATGGAGTGTGGTGGGGGAAGGGTGGTAAAGGTGCAGTGAGGTGGGGGAGAGGGATAGGATAGTTGTAAACAGCATATTTTACTCTAAAAATCTGTCTGGGTGGCTGCTGGTACAAAGTCTGAAACTGATGAATGGAAGTGTTCCATTTCAAAGAAATGGAGATGGGAATGAGGGGTGGGGTGGAGGTGGAGGAGGGGTGTGAATAAAACAGCCTTTAGTCCTAAGCCAAATTCCCCAGCAGGTTTCTGCCAAAGTGCTTTTTATTTCTGCTTCATTTTTAAGAGCTGAAAACAGTTAGGGCTGGGGCACCCTTTGCTTGTGAGCTGCTCTCAAATCATTAAGAAAGAAGGCAAGGTGGAGGGCACTCAGTCCACCCTGGCATGAAAAGTGCTTGAGCTCACCCGTGCTTGCTTTCGCTTTCTCTCTGTCTCTTTCTTTCCCTCTCTCTCTTTTTCTCTCTGTCTCTGTCTCTGTCTCTCTCTCTCTCTCTCTCTCTCTCTGTCACACACACAGACACACACACACACACACACAATACCTCACATTGTTTTGGAGGTAGGCCATTCAGACATGGGCAGAAAGATGGCTGACAAATGTGAAAAAGAGGTGGGGGGAAAAAAGGAAAAAAGGCAGAGAGATTAAAAAAAAAATACACCATCAAAAACCAAAACCAAACTAATGACAACATCCTTTCTTCCTTCTCCTTCCCCCAAAGAGCAGTAGCAAAAATCCAGTCTGGTATGCAGGATCACATATTTATTATAGAAAATAAAGTGAATGTCTTTGGATATATCATATCCATGTCTGTACTAATTTTAAAAAAAGTATCTCCCATTTGCTTCTGTGCGGCAAAACTGTGAATTCTCATTCAGAAAACAGCCAGGAGCATGGAGTTGGTGAGGCAGCATCAAGCACAATAAGGAAACTTGAGGCCCTGACCCCAAACCTTGCCAAGACAATGAATAGCACAAGCTGAGCACTTAAGACGTTCAGACTTGATTTGTTAGCTAGAATATGCTGGGTTCAAACTCTTGTTTTTAATTGCAAATCTACTAGAGATGATATTTTCTACCACAACCTCCCTCCCCACCACTATTCTTTATCCAAATGTGGTCTTTATTTTAGCTTGTTGTCAATATGAGTCTTGCACCTACCCTGTCTTCTATGGCACCTGGGTGACAAATCTAAACCAATGGCCCACTCACGTGGGGAATCGTGCTGGAAAAAACAAAACAAAACACAAAAACCAACACCAAAAAGACAGTGTGAGAGATCCCTCGGTCCCACAGGGAGTCAGCTCCGGGGTGGCCAGGCAGGGCTGCTCAAGTGACTGTTCTCGGGAACACCAGAGCCAATCCCAACAGCTCTGGCCTGGCCTTTTTAAAAAAAGAGATCACTGAGCCAACGAGTGGCAGAAGCCGGAGTGGGCCGGCCCTGAAGGAGCTTGGAAACCTACCATAAAAAAGGGCAGAAGCTGAATTTCCTCCTTTGGAACATGTTGGCCTGCATGTCCCTCATCTCCACTGAGCCTAAAGAGGCATCACTGAGAGCTTTCCTGAGCCATAGCTGGAAGTACTAGTGAGTCAATGAGTCGCAGAAAATGGCAGTGAAAACTAGGCGGCTATGGGGCCTGGAGATGCCTGTGTTTGGGTTGTTTGGGTGTGGTGAGAACGGCCTCCTTCAGTTAGTTACTCAGGCTGGTACTTAGCAAAGCTATAGGTTTAATCGGATCCTGGAATACTAGAGCCGGTCTCAGCAGGGGTTTGTGAATGAGGGGTTCTCTCAGCGGGCCCTCTGCAGGTCAATCCCCCTGGTGCTCCCCTGTCAGAGGGGGAGCACTAGCCTCACTGGGAGGCGCCAGGGCTGACAGAGGGGAAGGGCGAGGGGCCGGCGGGCTCGGAAGGCGCTGGGACCTACCTGAAAGTCTCTTGTAAGGCTTGTTGCTTTTGGTGCCATTTTGGTGTTTCTTGTCTACTGAGGGAGATACGATTCCTTTGCCATTGAGTATCTTCTCTGGTGATGGCGGCACCGGCTTGGACATCAACGCCGGCTTAACTAAAGGCGGGGTAGGCACAGCAGAGGAAGAGGTGGCAGAGGTCACAGGAGGAGTGGCGGTGGAGTTCATTTTGACATTGGCACCGTCTGCCTTCACTAGGTTAGGAATTTTCTCTAAACTGACTATAGGAACAGGAACACTGCAAAACAGAGAAACAAACACAAATTCTTTCCGTGACGGTCGTGCCCACCGAGGGGAGATGTCCCCCGGGCCTGCGTCAGCAGCCAGACCGCTCCCTTGTGACAACCCCGGGGATGTGGGCCGGAGAGGGCTTGTGACCTGGTCCCCGGGTCCGTGGACCCCTTCCTTCTTCCCCCACATCCTGTTTCATCATTGTGCTGCTTCCTTCACACCTGCCCCACTCCTCCCTAGGGGACCTCCTCGGTTAGACAGCCCCTTTGGCGGCACAAGGTCCCTACTGGGATGCTCAAGGAGAGAGGCAGGTTGTATCACAGAAAGTGTGCCGCTTGCTGGAACGCCCCCTCCCTGGCTCCCCTCCTCATCCTGATCGGGCCTGACATCTGCTTAGCTCGGGAGTGCTGACAGGATCACACAACACGATGGGATGGCTCTGGGCCAGAGGGCTGCACAACATGCTGTCTGAGGGCTTCTGGATTACTCTCACATCCCGGGAATGGCTAAAACTGGGCAGGCCGCCGCGTAACATTATCTAATATCCCATTTTAGTCAGCTGGTTATGTAAATGGGCAATTCTCAGAAGCTGGCAGCTTTCTTTCCATGATGAATTTTAAGAAGCCAGTACATGAAGGTGTACTTTCACTCCTTGGAATTAGTACTAATTGCGGCCACTTCTCCCTTAATACCTGCACACGGGAGCTGTTAAATAGGGTTAGTCATTCCGAGGGATCTATGAGGCACTCGGCTATAGGCTGGGTCCCTGAATGAGAAGGGCCAGATTTCCTTTACAGGCTCCAGGGGGAAACCTCACCATTCTCCCCTCAAAGCATAGGCTGCTTCCTCTGATCCTGGCTGATCTGTGAGCCAAGAGCTGAGTACTCAAGTCTTCTTAGGAATAAAACATGACAGACCATATACAATTAAGTCTTTTTGGTCCAGTAGCACTAACGGGGCACCTGAGTAGTACAGAGGGGCTCTGTGGATCAAGTGCTAGACTTGGAATCAAGAAGCTCTTGGTTCAAATCCCACCTTCAGACAATTACTAGTCGTATGATCTTGGGCAACTCATTTAGTTTCTCTGAGCCTTAATTTCATCACGTGTGAAATGAGGTAATAACAATCCTTACCTCACAGCACTGGTGTAAGGATCAAATGAAATAATACATGTAAAGCATTTTATAAATATTAAAATGCTAAATAAACTTGAGCTAGTATTATCATTATTATTACCAGTCCTGGAAATTGTACAGAGTTAGGGAAGAACATTTTCTGTCCATAGGTATAATAAGTTCCCCCTTCTTTAAGTTTTCATGAAATGTTTATTTGATTAACTTATTAATTTAATATATTATTATGGTAACTCTATTGTCCCTAGCCTCCTTCCTCTTTATAAATAGGAACACAGATGCTGTTTACAGATTCTCAACATTTTGGAAGGCAAATATTGAACCTGACAAAATTACTGTGCTGGTTGGGAATCTGGAGTCTGCCCACTCCTGGATTCTTTCTCGGACACTCTTCTCCTTGGACTAAGAAAAAGTTCTAACAAGATCTTGGCCTTTCAATGGGGACAAGCAGGCTGCTGGTTTGGGGTGAGATAATAAAACCGTTACTATTTCAAGGATTTTCAGAGTAAGTAAAATGGTGTCTGAACTATTCTAGACACAACTGGACATCTGTTAATTTCTAAAATCTCATCTCAAAGCACTCAAATACTTTGGAAAACCAAAACAACACTGAAAAAGAACTTGTAAACCTTTTTATCTAAAAATAAGCAAGAGAACTGAAAACCACATGTACACATAAAACAAAATCCCAAATCTATAATCTGTACCAGGGCATTTAGGATTAGTAGGAACTCTTTTTCCTTCCTTCTTTTCTTCCTACCTGATGTATACTTGATAGTTGATTAACAAGGACTATTGATTTCTTTCCTACTCCGTGTTCTAACAGATTGCCTTTTATTCCTATTATTTGATTTCTATTCTTTGAGTGTGGATATGGTGTTCTGTGGTACATCTAAGTTTCTGACCAGGAAGTTATAAATATATCTTTTTTTGTTTTCTTTATCATCCTTCTTTGGATAAAAGGGAAAGGCAAAGGAAGGGAATCAGTATTGATATGGCACCTACAAAGTGTCAGGCACTGTGCTAAATGCTTTTTAAGTATTATTTCACTTGATCTTTTCAACCACTCTTTGGCTGTTATTATTCCCATTTTACAGCTGGGGAAACTGAGGCAAACAGGTCTTCCTGACTCCAGTCCCTGCCTTCTTTCCATTGAGCCACCTCGCTGTGGTACAGTGGAAACCACACTGGGGTTCTGAACCAACAGAATTAAGATTCCTGGCTTTACCATTAAGTAGAGCCATGTGACATTGGGAAAGTCACTTATCCATGAGACTTAGCTTCCTCACCTGAAAAATGAGGATAATATTCCTTGTTTTAGCTACTTTTTGGAGTTGCAAGGAATACCTTCCATATGGGGGACAACAGAAATGTGAGCACGTATGATAATGCTAGTAAGTCTGTGGTCTACTAAATAAAGTTTAGAAGAAGGAATTTGAATTTCTTAGTTCTAGTCTAATGTCTTATTTGCAAACTTTGAGTCAAAGAGCAGAGGATGACAGATTTAAAGCTGAAAAGATCCTTATAGGGTATCTAATCTCCATATTTAACAGATGAAAAAAGTAAGGCACAGAGATGGAAGTCCTAGAGGTAGTAAGGGAAAAACTGGGATTTGAATTCAGGTCCTCTGACTCTAAAATCAGTTCTTTTCCCACTGTAGCATTCTGCTTTCTGAGTCTTTTGAGGCCCTCATTTACCCATGCCCAAAATATCCTAGCAAAATGCTGAGTACATAATAACTTAGGAACATTTTTAATCAAAGAGAATAAAACCAAAAATATTGTGAGAATTAGTGCAAATACAAAACAAAATTAAGTATTTAATGTAGCAGGCTCTATTTTCCTGTAAAAGAGAATACCCAGCTAAGTCTTAGCTTCCCAAATCAGCCACAAAATTATAGGTGTAGCCAGTCCAGTTTTTTGGAAAAATGCCAATTGTTTCATCTTTTTAGAGCTCGGTCATCCCAACTGTGTTTACTTAAACTTTGACCAGGTTAGATATCATACCTATTACCTATCTCCTATTTTGAGTTTTCTGCCAATGGATAATGGAGTGCTTGTTTACTATTCTTAAGTTGCTACTTAGTGTTCTTAGAAATCCTGCTGGGCCCTAATTACCCCCTGCCCTGAAAACCTCAATATAGAGAGGCTGACAGCACAATCAGAATGGAGTCACCCAATAGGAAAACTAACTTCATCAGGAGCTTGAAAAATAGCAACATCCAATTCTTTCAAGCCCCAAATTTATTTTGAAAGAGAGTTTGGGAATTTGGAGAGAATCTAAACAAACATCTATCAAAGAATTCCAAATATAATGTAATCAATATTGGATTTCTGCCTGACAAAGACATAATGCTATACTATAGAGTGGAACTTGGGGGGTGATAGGTAAGGGTCTAAGACATCTCATATGCTACAACTGGGGACCAAGGGTAAGGAGCAGAATAAGTAGAACTTGGCAACTGCTACAGTTGATTACTTACTTGGTCATTCTTTTCCTCCCTAGAAAAATACAGGGTAGCTCTCAAGTCCCTGGGAAACTGTCCAAACGTCCTTCTGAAGTAATGTGATTCTAGCTAGAGCCAAGGAGGAGACTCTGCTGGGAATCAACAGAAAAGAGAAACTGGCAACTATAATGGTTCTAGGGGAAGAGAATGTAGGAGCCAAAACACATCATCAGGAGAAATTAAGAGGAAGAGAGAGAAGTGAAAATCATACCTATGTGACCTTACCACCCTCATCCCACCCAGTATAAATGGCAGCCATGAGCTCATCCCAGTATTCAGTCTCCTTTCTTCACTGTTATTGGCAACAGTCTTGAATTCCTAAATCAGTGAACAGAGGAGGAAATGTATGCAAAATTGTGCCATACACAATTTGGAAAATAAGTCCCAGGGGTTCTCAACTGTTTTTTTTTTTTTTTTTAAATAAGCAGAGCATGAAACTGACCCAAAACTTGGAGAGCATTCCCCACTCCCTCTGTGTCACTGCCCACTTTTTCATTTTATTGGTTTAGCATTTTCCTGTGCTCTTTTATAATTTAGTGCTAGGGCTCTTAGGAACTCCAGTTTCTTGGAGGGAATTTAAGGGGATCTCTGAACTTTAATGAAAACAAACCCCAACAACTAATTCTGAGAAAGAGTCCATGGGCTTTAGCAGATTGCTAAAACAATCCACAGCACGTAAATTTTAAGAATTTCTGCCCTACAGTAAGAAAGAATATGTGTAGTAAGCATTTCTGCAAAGTATTCTCTATGCTTGTCGGTCTTCCCATCACCCTCAGTTTCTTGATTCCTCTTTTTCTTTGCTCATCACCCTCAGTTCCCTTGCTCCTTTCCCAGGACACATAGGGGCTAAACAGGATTTACTTAGAAGTGCACTCTTCTGAGGAGCATGGAGTTCTGAAGAACAAGGTTGTGATGTCCCTCTTTTGGAGGTGAGTTAAAGCATACTCGCATACTTCTCCAATAATGGGACTATGCACCTCCTTTTTTATCCCATACCATATTTACTTCAACACTTTAAAGTGAGGATGGGCTACAAAGAGCAGCCCCTTTGTACTCTTTGCCAGGGTGGTGAGCCTGGCCAGTCACTCAGGTCTGATGGCTCACTTCCTGTCACTTCCTTCCCCCAGTGACAAGGAATTCCCCTATTCCCTCCCAGAAGCCTCACAATGAGTCACATTTACCCACTCACTAAGAGAAGGATGATTCTCTGATCTTCTCCCGCTGGCTCCATAATGCCTGTTTTGTTCGCTTGGGATGAACTCTTTAAGGGAGCACGGGGCAGCATCTTGTTTCCCTGCTGTGTGTAATATACTGGGAGTAGTTATCTCCTTGTTATCTCTGTACCTCTGCACGGCTGTCATGGAGAGAGGATTGCACAGTCAGGGACCGCCCCCCCATCCCTGCTTTGGAAAACAAGGGCTCCCCACATTCAAGAGTGCTTTGATAGGTTAAGGGACAATCTGCCCATTTGTTTCTCTGCGTCTCGATTAATTGCACATCTTTCTTTTAATAATCTTGGCAGGGAAAATTTGCCCTTTCTAGGCCAAGTGAACCTTGGCCTTCATGAATAAGATTACTCTTACATTCATTCACATAAGGTACTTTTACACTCTCACCATCTCCCTTCTAAACCCTGCCCCCCTTCTTACTGTCTATAATGGAGCTGTGGCAGATTAATCAATTTCCCCTGGAGGAAGACAGCTTCCATATTCCTAGATCCAGTTCCTATCAGAATGACTATTACCTAATTGATAATCATAATGTACTCTTTTGTCAGTGTCAATAAACAAATCTTAAGAAATGGAGAATTTTAGAGTCAGAAGTGTCAGTAGAAATAGATTTGCAAAAATGTTTCCCAATCATCCTTATACTTACCAGCATAGAAATAACATACATTTATTGAATGAGGGCCTAAAAAACAAAATATTCCTGCTATGGACAATATTTTGGATGAAAATTCTTAGTTATTATTCTCAGCCTAATTTCTTTTAGAAACCTGAGCTTATAGGCCTAATATAGTACCTTTTTATTTATATGACCTTTTGGGAGCCCAGAAGGGTCAATTTAATCTAGTCCTCTCTTTTTGGAGGTAGGAAATAAAATCACGCTATCCCTGAAGTGGACTAACATCTTATTTTAAAAGACCTTAATGAAGATGATTCTATAATCTCTATTGATTTCCTCCTTTTAAAGTGGCTGTTAGGAAATTATCACTCATATCTTTCAAGTTGAAACAAGACTTGGGAAGAACTTTAAAACCACAATATCATCAATGAGGATGGTAGAATTAGAACTATCTAGGGGGTTGGCCTGAAAATTGGAAACTTTTGAATACTTAAGCATGGCACATAGCAGACACCTAATAAATGTTTGTTGAATGAATGTTTTCTTCTATAAGGAAACATTTGGGGAAAGATTCTTAGAAATTCAGTTTGCAAATGCCTTCGTGAGTACTAATAACAAGCATAGCCTGGAAAATGAACAAAAAACAAACCCCAAACCAATTCCTTCCTGAATATTAGTCCTTGGAAACAGAAGGCATTATAAATATTCTTTTTCAGTTTCAGCAAGGCTTTGAATTTTTCCTTACATGACACATTCTCAATAAGTCACGAAAATGTTGACACCACATAGTTATTAGGTGGTACCCGTTTGGCTACAGAGGCAAAACCAGACAGGTTATTGTTGAATCAAGGCCAACTTAGGGGCCATGCTAGGAGGTGTGAAGCACTCCTGAATGGAGTATTTTATGGCACTTTCATCAATGATTTCAATGACAGAATAGAAATTTGGCTCATCAAGTTGGCTGATAAGGCTGAAAAGTTGACTAGCTCCTCAGAAGGATCAGAAATAGACTTCTGTGAAACTTTAAAACACTTGAAAACAAACAGAATAAAGTTCCATAAGGACCAACAGTGCTATGTTAAAAGTCCATGTATCAAGCCTCCATCTCAGATTGGATGTGAAGTTTTCATCCCCAAGGTCCACTGAGTTTTGGACTAGTAAGCATTCTTATTTTGCCCAAAGAGCCTCTTCAGCTTTCTCCATTCCATATCATACCATGCTATGCCATCAGGCCATGCTATTTCACTTATACTTCCTTCCCACTCTTCAACCTGCTTTTCCATTCTAGCTCTGAAAACAAACCAACTCAGCACTACCATTCCTGGAAAGGATGAGTCAATTGTTGTATGGTTCCACTCACCACCCCTGTGATCTTGTTGAAAACTCTTCTTTCTGGCCACCATTCTCCTATATAAGTTGTATTCCCCTATTTGAAGGTAAGTCCCTTGAAGGCAAGAACTGTCTTGTTAGCTTGCATGAAATCAAATGATGTAACCTATACAAAGAACTTTGCAAATACAAAAACATTATTATAATAATTTTGAGAAGAAATCTCAGTGTACTAACCAGTGCTACTTAAGAACATGATAAACAATGGAGATTACAGATATTACAAGAGGAAAAATCATCGTGGGCTTCTAGATAGCAGTTGTCTCCAAAGTGGGATCCAAAGTCTTGTCTCAAGAGATGTGATTAACAAACAGAGGTTGGGAAGGTGTCGTACTTCGCTCTTCTGGTGCTGGCCCACTTCAGTGTATAAAAATATACAACATAACCATACCTATCCTTATTCTTTCCTGTCCCACATATGATTCTACTACCTTCAAGGTATAAGATCTTAATGGAATCCTCCCTTTCTCACCTTCAGAGGTAGGCATCAGGCCCCTAAGGACAGTTATAACCTAATTACTAATTGGCTACTCATAGCAGCAGCTGTCACAGATACCACTGGGAAACAATTCTCTACCTGTCACTCAGTGCGCACACACACCCTCAGTCCTAGAGGTCATCTCATGGTTTTTATATTCTTCAGAGGGGTGGGCTACACCCTAGGGCAGTGAAAACTCAGTTGATGAGCATTTATTAAATAAGTACTGTGTACCAGGCCCTATGTGGAGAAATAGAACAGTAAGACCCTTGTCTTTGCATCACTACTTACTACTCCTTTTTGTTTTGAGTAAGACTGAGTGAATCTCATATGGTAAGTAGGCATGGGTGGGTTGTAATTTACCTTGAAAATCTTATTATATTTATCTTTTCCCCAAAGCTCAACCCTATTCCAAATTTCCATATTTTGGTTAAGGGCACAGCTATCTTTTCAGTCATCCAGGTTGACAATCTCAGTGTCACCTTTAATTCCTCATTCTCTTATATCTTGTGGTAAAAAGTGTATCATTTCTATCTCCACAATGTTTTCCCCATTTGTCTTCTTCTGCCCCCTAAAATAGTCCCCACATTAATTCAAGCCCTTTTTACGTCTCACACCTGGACCATTACAATAACTTTCTAGTCTGTTCTCTTCCATTCTATCTCTTTACTATCCGATCCCATCCTTTCCACAACTGCAGAAGTGATTTTCCAAAAATCTCTTTTTGATACCTGACCATGCCACTTACCTACTCAATAAACTCAAGTAGTTCTCTAGTGATTCTAAGACCAAATATTTCATCTCTGTCTCCGGTATAAGTTTTATGATATATAGTTATCAGTACAGAAGTACATGAAGATAATTTATGGGTAAACAAATATATACATATTGGGGTTACATGCTCAGATTTTTCTAACAAAGGGAAATAGAGCGATCAAAAACATTTGGAGACCTCTGCTCTGAGGTTTCAAATAGAGCTTCGCAGAACTCAGAAGGTCTCTACCTGCACAAAAAATTTCTTATTTTCTCAGGAGGAAAAATGAGCCAGAAAAAAATAACTGCCATTTATATACTTTTTAAGGTTTACAAATTACTTTGCATATACTATCTCATTTGATCTTCACAATAACCATGTGAAGTATGTGCTATAGATCATTTTGTGGATGTGACAGATATCTGAGATTCAGAAAGGCTTAGTAATTTCTTTTGGTCACAAAGCTATTAAGTATCTAAGCTGATATTCAAACCCAGCGATACTGTAACAAAGACCATAAAGAATTCACTCTGGTAACTTTTTAGGATTCGGCATTATTTGGCAGTGGCAGAATAGGCAGCTACCACTTAATATAGTATCAGAGACACCAGTCAGGACTGCACCTTACCCCCAGACCAAAAGAAAATTAACTTTCCTTCAGCTGCTCATTGCTGCCTGAAATTCTTTTGACAAAGGACAATATATGTTTTTTTAATTCGACAGCGATTTTTTTGGGAGAAGAAACAGTAGCTTAATTCACATTAAAGTCTAACTGTCTGGTATCAGATTTTTCCTAAGAGTAGATTTGGATAGAAAGGAGAGGAGAGGAAGCAGTAAAACACTGACCTCTTGGCAATAAGGGGGAAGGATGGGGCAGAGTGTTAGGAAGGTGAGGATCTAAAAAGAAATTTCATTTACTACATAATTGAGTTTGGGGCCAACCCTGCTTTAGAGGAATAATAAAGTGGGAAAGTTACTGTCTTCAGCCACCAGATGTCGTTGTCCAGAAGGAATCCTCTTTCAGGCTAATTATGGGCTCCCTTTGAGTGGTGGGTAATGCTGACTTTGCTTCTGCATCTCCTTCTAGAGCCATAAAAGCTGAGCCATTCCATTATCTCTCCTTCACCAGGCTCTCATGTCAACAAAACTGCCAGTGTGGATGAAGAGGGCAGGAGGGGAAGCTTGGAAGGAGCACTGAAAGAACCAAGAGAGAGAAGCCTCCTTCTCCACCTCTCTGGGGAGGCTTAGGAGAGAGGCAAGAGGCGACCTCGTGGGCAACCACAAGGACCTGAGTTACACGCCAGAGTGCCCGGGGAGGCAGTTCTCTTACAGGCTTATTCATTCAGATGGAAGCCAAGGTCTAAGTACTAAAGTCTAGGTCATGTGAAATCAGCTGCTGCGATCCCCAGGATCCTCTTGATAACCTGCTCCCCTCAGAAGCAAACAGGGCCTGGTGGCTCCAAGGGTCTAGTCCAGCCTTCATTCAGAGTCCTCCAGTTTTCTACTCTGCCATTTTTTTCTCCCCTTCAGCCCCGGAATCTAAGAATCTTAAGGCCAGAAGGAATTTGAGATATTATCTTGTCCCTGTGGTGAACCTAAGTACATTTTTTTTCCATCTTTCAGAAGATTCTCTTTTTCAAAGCTTTTAAGAAGGGCTATGTACTGGGAAAGCATAGCAAAGCCAAGAACACAAACGCATCTCTTCTCCCTTCCCCCCAAATCAGGCACACTCTCTCCTCTACCCTTGGTGGTCCCTGGGGAGAGTGGAGTCAAACAGAAAGTGGTTGCTACAAAACATTTAGGAGAATAAGATTCCCCGGTTCCTCCAGTGACTTCATTCTAAGGGCAGACTTTTTTTTTCTTGCTCTAGGGCTAATATCCTTTTCTCTGCAGTTTAAAACTGCTTTCCCATTTTATTCTCAGCAAAGGATCAGAGAACCCATCCCTTAGTTTTTAATATATAGGGGTAGTTGTACCCTACCTGATTCTTCCCTCCCAATGATCAATCTCAATTCTCTAATCTTCATGTCATACATTTTCAATACTTAGCAAGGAATCTTAATTGGACTAAAATGGAAGAAAACAAAAAAACCCTATTCCAAAACGTCTTTATTATATTGTTTTCTAATTACAAGTTCTAAACCACTCATGGACTTTTCCCTCTTTTTTTGGAGGTGACTTGCCCAGGGTCATACAGCAAATAAGTGTCTGAGACTGGATTTGAACTCAGGAATTCCTGGTTCAAGGACTACTGCTCTAACCTTGCTGCTCTTAACCATGGGTTTCTAGTAACAAACAGACTCAGGCTGGATATAATGAGAAAATCATTTTAACGATCTTATGATACATACATTTCTAAAATTCATGCTTATAATTCTAAAATCAGTATGCCTTCATAAAAGGTATAAATTTGCTCGTTTTAAGTATTTTCTTTTTAAAAAGTAAGTTTTCTATCTTCATTTTTGCATCAATCATTTTTCTACATATGACTCTCCTCTTTCTCCCTTTGTAACAAAGAAAAGAACAGTTAAATGATGGAGTGAGCACTAATTCTTTGTTAGTCAGCATCTACTCTGTTCCAGATACTGAACTAAGCACTTTAAAAACAAATTTACCTTATTTGATCCTTGCAACAATCCTGCAACATAGGTGCTATTATCATCCTCATTCGACAGATGAGGAAACTGAGGCAAACGGAAGTTTGTGAATTGTCCAGAATCACAGAGTTAAGAACTCTTGTCTTCTGGACTCCAGGGTCAGTACTTTATCCATTGTATCACCAGAGCCAGAGAGAAAAATATTACAGTAAGCAGCTTACTTAAAAAATAAATGATGGTTATCTTGTTATCTACATTGGCCCATAGTCTGAATAGACCACCCTTACACAAAGCTGGCCCTTCTTCATCCCTCAGTTTCCTTTTTCTTCCCAGATGTGTATTAATATCCTTTCCTTCTCCTTGCAGAACTTCTGTCTTTTTACTTCTGAGGACTTTTCTAATTTACCAAGATCACAAGGAGTTCAGGGCTCCTCTGAAACCTGAATGAGTGAGATTTAATATTTTAATATTGAAGGAGCAGTAACATTCTTGCCCTTAATGCCTCACTGGTATAAGGAGATATTTCCCAGTCAGTTTAAAGGAGACCTGAAGCTCCCCACCTTCTTTGGAATTTTCCCTACCATCCTCCACTGCCCAATTCCTCTCTCTGTATCTGGAGTCTATCCTTCTGGTCCCTTTCTTCTTTTCCTTCCTGTATGGTTGCCACTCTTTACCAGTGGAAACGGGAGGAAGGATAAGAAGGAAAAGGTGCTCAACCTCAGAGGCAAACTGACAAAGTGGATGGAAAATTAGCTTGGAAGGAAGGAATGAAAACTTGAGTTCAAATCCCATCTAAGCAAACCTATTGACAATGGTCTGGGAAGCCCTCTAAGTCTACAAGTGGCAGATAAGTGGCTGAGCTGTATCAATCAAGGGGCTTCAGCACCAAGAGTTTTCTTATAACAATAATCTCATGGAGGCAAACAAGCAACCAAACAAAGAAGCCCATCTCACTTTTTATCCTTTTCATTCTTCTTGAATTTTCATGGCTAAGACCAGATTTCAGCAAACTTCAGTTAGTTTAAAAAAACCTCCTTTTCTCTCTCTCCTCCTTTTCAGAGTCAAACTCCTAGAAAAAGTGATTGACTTGTTCTCTCTTTCTTCTCATTCACTTCTCAATCAGTTAAAGTTTGGATTATAATCTTGTTGTTCAATCATTTCAGTCATGTATGACTCTCTGTAATCCCATTTAGGGTTTCCTTGGTAGAGCTATTGGAATGGTCTGCCATTTCCTTCTCCAGCTCATTTTACAGATGAAAAAATGGGGCAAACAGGGCTAAGTGACTTGTCCAGTATCACACAGCCAGTGTCTAAGATGTCTGAATTTGAATTAAGGTCTTCCTGACTTCAGATCTAGCACTTCAGTCCTCTGTGACCCCCAGCTAATTTCATTAATCAAATGAAACTGTCCTCTACAAAGGCTGTCAATGACCTCTCTGCTAAATCTCATAGCCTTTTCTCACCATTCCTGGTCTCTCAACATCTTTAAACACTGGACTACTTCCTCCTCAGTCTCCTTTGCTGGATCATCATTCATGCTCTGCTCACTAGCCAGGAATATTCCTCAAACCTCTTTTCCAAGGCCATTCACTTTTCTTTTTCTATAGCCTTTGTCTAAGTGATTTCTTACATTCTCAGGGTTTCAACAATAACCTTGACGCTTACTGCTTCCATTTGCCTCATTTCTCTCCAGAGTTCAAGTACTACACCCCAAATTTATTACTGGACTCTCAAACAAGTCCTTATAGGTATCTCAAACCTGCCATCTCCAATACAGAATATGTTCTCTTTCCTTCCAAGACAATCTCTCTTCCTAACAGCTCCATAATGGTTGAGGATGCCACCATCCTTCTAGTCACTCAGGTTTAAAATTTTAATCATCCTCCCTGATTCACTTTTCCTCACTATCTCTATATTCAATTAATTGCTAAGTCTTGTCAATTCTCTCTCTAGAATTCTTATACCATTCTATCCTCTTCTTTCCACTAACATTTCTGCATCCTAGCTATAGTACTGGTTACTTCTCATTCATATTATTACCTTAGCCTCTGAATTATTTTTCTAGTCTCCAATCTCTTTCTCTGTTTTTAACCATACTCCACAGAGCTGTCAAAATGATAATTCTAAAATATGCTCTGGCCACATCGCTCACCTGCTCAAGAGTCTTCTGGGGCTCCCTATAACTACTTTTTCTTCTTCTTCTTCTTTTTTTTTTCCTGAGCCAATTGGGGTTAAGTGACTTGCCCAGTGTCATACAGCTAAGAAGTGTTAAGTGTCTGAGGCCAAATTTGAACTCAGGTCCTCCTGACTTTAGGGCTGGTGCCCTCTCCATTGTGCTACCTAGCTGCCCCTATAATTTCTTTTTAAGATAAAAAAGAAACTTCTCTGGCATTTAAAACCCTTTACACTCTGATTCCAATCTATCTTCTGAGCTTGATCTCACATTACATTTCTCTTCTCCCTTCCCCCCTCTCCCAGTGTTCCAGCCAGGCTGGCCAATTTGCTCTTCCTAGAACCTGACATTTTATATTCTGTCTCTCTGCTTATGTAATCTGTGTACCTAAAATGCATTTCTTCCTTACCTTCACCTCTTGGAATCCTTAGCTCTTTTTAGGACTTAACTGCTACCTCCTACTTGAAGCTTTTCCCAATTCTCTTAATTATTAGTGTCATTATTAGTGTCATCTTCCCCATTACTTTGTACATATTTTTGGTACATATTTGTACTTATCTGTATACATTTAATTCTCCCCAGTAGAAAGTACACTCCTTGAGAACTTTTAAATTTTTGCTTATATAGCCCCAGCACCTAACATGGTCCTTGAAACTTAAATTCTTATTGAAAGAAGGAAGAAAACAAATATTCATTAAAATCCTATGGTGTGCCAGGCACTATGCTAAGTGCTTTATAAATACCATCATATTTGGTCTTCACAATAATCCTATAAGGTAGAGGCTATTATTATCCCCATTTTATCACCGACTAAACTGAGGCACATAGAGGTTAAGGGACTTATTCAGGGTCATATATGTATTAAATGCTAGAGGCCAGATGTGAATCTGGGTTTTCCTGACTCCAGACCTAGTGAATTATGCATTGGTTCACCTAGCTGCTTCAACTGAGGGACTGTTATAAAGTGGAGACAGAGCCTGCAAAAATGTTAACTCACGCAGCTTATCATTTTTCTAATATGGTCAAGGGTTGTTGAAAACTAGGAGGGAAAATAACCAATGAAAACCCCAAGATTGTCAAATTTATCTTATTTCCCCTTCAATTCCTACTCTTGATCTCTAGTGGAAATCTCTTACATCAAGGCACATTGAATTATATCTATTTTTTTCTCTATCCTAATCCCATGATAATCCACCCTCCCTAATACTATCAAGAATGAGGACAACAAAATGTCGTAATGGATAAAGGCATCTTTCTTAATTTTAAAGAACTCAAAATGCTTTAACCTCACTTATCCTTAAACTATCCTTGCAAGGTGAGGGAAGAAATTAGTCCTTTTTTGAGCTTATTACATGAAGGAGGCTCAGAATGTTTAAGTCAGTTATATACATATACACAGTGATTCTGTAAATGATCTGTTTCCTCAATTTGGTATACTATCTCCTAGATTCAGCTGCTTCTCTCTCCCCGCCCCTCCCCCTCCCCAGAGCTGTCATTCCTGAGCCACAATCTTGCTTCTGGTCTTCACCAACAGAAGGGAAAGAGAGATCAGCCAACCAAGTTTCTCCATTGGGCAGCTGGCCAAGACCTCTCACTTATAATTTTCCTTTCCATAAAGTATTGGGAAGATTTCCAAAACACTTCCACTCCCACTCCCATCACTTCTGGGAGGATGTGCCTCCCATCTTGAGGGAAGCCATCCTTTTCAGAAGAGAGGAAAAACATACTACAAACAATCTACCATTGCCAAAATGTGCACACAGAGAGGGCAACAAGTCTGCTAATTTTTCTTTTCTCTCGTTTTCTAGTAGAACTATCTCTCTTGCATTTTTAATAGCTGGGCATATTTAGTATTCAACACATAATTCTTGGGTGATAGGATCTCGGGAGAATGTAATAAGCCATCATAGGGAAGAAAACCTGATGTCTTCCATCCTTTCATGTATCAGAGCCAGTTCTTGACCAATTACAGCAGTGGTGGGAGAAGGAAAAGACTGACTATATCCCTTGCTCTGGTTGGTTGTCTTCTTATGGCTAAAGCCCTGGCAGGTGTGATCCATTACCAGTAATCCAAACCAACCTATCTGACTTCAGCATTGTTTTCTCTATGGGCTTTGTAGCAAAGACTTCAGGATCTCATACATGGGTTCCTCTTAGCTCTGGCTTTTTCAGGGAAGCCATTTACTGATGTTAACTGTAAACTGTAAAAAACAAGCGGATTTAACACTCAGAAGACTGAAAACCTCCTCTGCACTGTGAATGCCTATTTGGGGCCAGCAATATTGTGATGGCCTCTGTATTAAAGAAGTATTTTCTTACTTTGACTTTTGCTCTTAGATTTTCTGAAAGAACACGGCAGCTGATTCTGAAATGATTGCTTCACTTATCACCAAGTTATTTCCTCAAAGCTAAGAAATAAACATTTATTTTCCTTTTATGTTGTTGAGTTTTTGTCATTTTTTGTACCTTCTGATTTTCTCTTTGAATGATTCTTCTCAAAGTCTCCCTCGAATATGCTGAAATTATAAAGAGTATGATACATGTGACTAAATAATAACTTTGTCAAATGATTCCCTCAGGGGTATAAAACAGGAATATTCTCTAGTATCATGGAAGATGATACTAATCCTAATTTCCTAATGAAAGCCCAACAAAAAAAGAATGCTCTATTGATGATGTCTCTAAATACTCTAATTTGCAGAAGACATGGTATTAATCATATCAAGTTCAGGAATACTACAAAACCGCCTCTGTAAAAAGCCTAGCAACATGCAAGAGAAACTATCTACACTAGTAAAACAGAGTGGATGAATAAACATACTGCTCAGCTATATAGTCCAGGTATAGTATACAGAGATATAGAAAATGATCTGGGATAAGAATTGAGTAGTAGGAAAGACACACAGCATTTGGAAAATAATGAAGTGCTTTTAAAAGTCCTGAACTGCTTGCTGCCAAAAAAAAAAAAAACAAAAAAAAAAAAAACAAAAAAAGGAGGTGGGAGCTTTTTCCTTTTACCATCAATATTCTCTTGGTAATGAGTGTTGAATTAAGATTTTTTTTGGTTTTTGTTCCTCTTCTTTTCCGTGATTACTCTCTTCTTATGATTAGTTTTGCTTAATCTGCTTTAAAATAATCTTAACTCCCATAGGAGAGCTTCACTTCTCACCCCATAAAACTTCGGCTATTTAAGTTTTTCTTTTTAAATTTCCCTTCTCCTCTCAGGTAAGAAGAACTAGGAAAACAATACAATGGAAATGAAAAGAAGTAACACAAAACAATCAAGAAGAAAGTTGTAAAATGATAAAGAATAGACATGTAGAGATGCAAAAGGGGTTCATAGGTATGAAACATTGTATAAATACCAGATTATGGGGAAGAATTAGTGGGGGATATTGATCAGGTTTGCTGTTTTTTCTCCTTTTCTTTTTCTAAAAAAAAAAGGTACTAACAAAACTATTTTAAAGAGAGCTCTAGAAAGAGAAGCAGGGAGAGAAGGACACCAGGGCAAATCTTAGGTGATATAAAAATAAAAGGCATCAATTAAATTCTATTTAAAAAAGAAAAAAATGTAGCAAAATCCTATAAGGCTATAGTATTTTTTATAACAAGATGGCTCGTATCTATAAACCAAAATTATTGAAGATTCTTTGCAAAATGGAACTATAGACAAAACACTGTTCAACAATATTCTGATTATAAACATCAGATGAACTAAAACAGCAACTATAACAAGAGGGTTATGAATGGTTACTAAGGGCAGCTAGTAGCACAGTGGATAAGAGCACCAGGCACGAAGTCAGAAAGATTGGAATTCAAATCTAGCCTTGGACATTTACTAATAATGGAAGTCTCTGGACAAGTCACCTAACTATCTCAGTGTCCTCATCTGTAAATTAAACTGAAGAAGGAAATGGCAAATAATTCCAGTATCTTTGCTCAGAAAACCCCACATGTGCTGGACACAGTTGAAACAAGTGAACAAATAGTCACCAAAAACATCTGCCACTGTGATGAGATCTAACAAAGAATTCAAGTTGAACTTGTATTGCCCATAGATGAAGAAGTTCCCTAGATACTCCTGATTGCAGATGGCATTGTGCTGATTGCTTCAAGCTCTAGAATACTTCAGAATTCCCTGGAAGAGAGATTTAATGACTCAAGGTAATTTGGCCTATCTATTCACACAGAAAAGACCAACTGAATAAAGAATATCTTTATGTGGATAACTTATTATTTTTATCTATTTCTCCATATATCTAAACACACACACACACACACACACACAATTTCTCTTAAATATAAATTTGGAATAGATGGTACAAATAAACAAGTTTGGCCTAGAAGTGAATGACAGGAAAGATGGATTGCCTTTGAGAAATTTCAAAGCTCTTTTAATGATCCTGATGATCCTGTGAAGTAAAGACTAAATGACTGATAAAACATTTTTCTGGTGTTACTACATAGTAGAATACAAGGTTGTTTAAAAAAATTAAAAATTAATATCCCATATAGGCAAAAGGTGAGTGTGAATAGGTTTCGACATATAATACTTGAAGAATTCTGAAGAATAAGAGATACATCATTAAGGAATGGTATGACAGGAAGCTAAAATAGCCATGATTGAGGGGAGGGATGATACATGGGTAGTTAGAGTGCTTCACTAATACCTATGTAGTGTTAAAAGAAAGTGAAATAAGACAAAAATCACCTAGCATGGCAGGTGCAGATGGGTGGCAATCTGCATTTTTGGAAGGAATTTCCAAATAGGATTACAGATCCATTTGAACATTTCTGTGTAGCTGGGAATCATGGAATAGCACAATCTCAGAAGACTCAACTTACAAGTGACTCATAGGGCAAAAGAAAAACATCTGGTACATGTAACTAAGTTTTCAAATGTTACCACCAATTAACGAAAAGTAGTATAAAAGACATTGCAATGGCTATGTTGGATGGAAAAGGTGGGTCAGTTTATGTTGTAAAAGTGAAAGATTGGCAAATGGTAGCAAAAGATCCACAGGAAATTCTACACAGTACTGAATATCCATCCAAAAGATATCCACCTTTTAATTTTATTTTATTTTTGTCTCTCCCCTTTCCACACCTCCCCTACCTTTCATACACTATGCTTATCACACTATAAGATGCTTAATAAATGCTTGTCAACTAACTGATTCTCTAAGGAGGATTTAAGGAAAGCCACAAGCCAGAATCATATAGTATGAGGAGTGCAAAGAGTGAATTCTACTTTGATGGATATATCAAAGCATTAAAGGATAAGGTTTTTTTTTTAACTTGTTAAGCCAAAAATAAAATTATACAGACTATTTAAGCTCATGAAAAAAAATTCTAAGGGGTCAAGTTGAATTTAGTATAATAATAAAAAACAACAACCCATTTTCATTCAAAAGTAGTTCTAATCTGTTTGAAAAATTGTGTCCCTTACCTCCAGTTATAGTTGGTTAAAGTCATGGATAACCATTCTTAGGCAGTGTGTATTCTGTCATAGCTTTCAGAAAGCTCCATTTGGAATATCTAAATTGGATTTTAGGATCTCTTGAACTAAAGAGGGTTTTATTAATTGCTCTATTTATTGTTCTTATGTATACACCATCCTTCTTATGATGAGATATCAGGTAATGAAACTGCCTGGGAAGTAGATGGGAGAATTTTACATGCTTCTCATTCAGTACCAGGCATAGTTAGATCCCTGTAAGCATAACCATGGAATAGTATTTTTGTAATTACTGAGAAATGCAACTTCTGAGACATGCTATAGAATATTAATTTTAAATACTTTCTGTCAGTAGCTCAGTGAATTAAAGTTAAATTACAGAATCAAGGTGAAAGAACTTCATGGATTTGCTTGGTTCAGTCTCTTGCCTTAAAGTGTCTGGCTAAATCAGCAAAAATGGGTGCTTGTCTATCTTCAGGAACACAGGATCTTAAGTCTTTGCTAGCCCTTTCCATTATTTAATCACTTTTTTGATGTTTTATTTTTATTACTATTATTTTTGAAATGTGTTTTCAACATTTACTTTTATAAGATTTTGGTTTCCATATTTTTTCTTCTTCCTTCTCTAAGATGGCAAGCAATCTGATATAAGTTACTATGCAAGTACTATCATATAAAACATATTTTAATCTAAGTCAAAAAGTCCATCCTTATTTCTAAACAATTTCTCTTTACATCATTTGCTCTTGTTTATCTTATGTGGAGGTCAGCAGGTCAGCATTCTCCTTTTAACAAATTTTCACCTAGTCATTGCCCTTCTTTTTTTCATATTAAATCTATGAGCAGCAGAGTGGTATGGAAAGACAGCTGAACTTAGACAAGAGAGAAGATTTGGTTTGAATTCTGCCTCTGACAGTTATTGGCTGTGAGGCCTTGGGCATGTAATTTAATATCACTCTAAGCCTCAATTTTCTCATTTGTAAAATGGGGTCAAATACCTTCAGAATTTAGTTCGTAGGATTCTTTTAGGAATCAATGAGATGACGTACATGAAGCTCCTTAAAACCATAAGGTGCCACTTAAAAACCAGCTACTATTATTATTAAGAGACTCAATTCTCTTAACCATTTCCTTAAAGCATCTATTTTCCATTCTTTTGAAAATTCTTGTTACCATTTTCAAAATTTGCTCACAGCAGGTGCTCAGAAATACTTACAGAATTCAAGTGAACCTCTTCAGTTTTTACAAATCTTTTTTAAAATGTGGAGACTGAAAACTGAAAATAAGTTAGACTAACAACTAAAGACTCCTTCTTTGTTCTTTATATCCCACGCTATTACTGTATCTTGCTACTATGTTAACATTTTAGCAACAAGATTACACCAGCAATTCCTTTGACTTGTGAATTCCTTTAATTCTTTTTACATGCAGCCAGCCAGCCTTATTTCACCATTTATGGATTTAAAACATGGTGCCCTATGTTTGTTCCAATATTAAACTTCACTCTGTTCTTGGAAGGTCCATTTCTTTAATTTCCTATCATCTAGGACATCAGCATTGCTGACTCTAGCCAAATATAATGAGCATTTCTTTCCATTCCTTGCTACAGGTCACTGATAAAGATAATAGATAAAAATTACTACAGGACTCATCCCTAGATGTATGTTGCTGTTGGACCCATGAACAGTCACTTTTTGAGTGTGACCCACTTAGTTGGTTGTGTGTCCTCTGAACTAAAGGAAGAGCCAGAGCCCTGTGTCTTTCCTGCCTATGGATGAGGACAGCATGGGGAAAGAACCAAAGCCTTAGATGTCAACTTTCCATTGTCTATAGAGTCTGTGTTTCTAGCATGAAATGGAATTCCATTGATCTGGAATGACTTAGTTCTTCACTAAAGCATCTGAATTACTTACTACCAAAATCCTGTGATTACAAATTGATCAACAAATGTTTGATTCTACTATCTTTCCAGGAATGATGTTCATAATGATCGAAGTAATTTTTACTTAAACTGTGCCCTCCCAATATAGGCACTGTATTTGCCCTGTTCTACTACTTTCACAAAGTCCCAAAGTTAAGGGTTAATACTTTTATTATAACTCCTAACCATCTTAGAATGCATATAATTATGCCCATGGAACAAGGAATACATTTTTGGAGATACTCTTCAAATATTTCCATTTCTGTTCTAGTTGCCTCTTTATGCTTTCCCAGCACAGAGGAAACTTGTTCTAGTTAACCAATTAAAGTAAAACATTTTTTGATAAAGACAGGGATGAAAAAAATTCACTATCATTTACATTTTCACAGGCATTTGTAATTTACTTTCTTTCAAAGAAGTGATTTTCCTCGGTCATCTTTGGCTTATACACCAATGCACAATTTTCCTTTTGTCTGTTTGGTGAATGTCCATCAGAAATGTAACCCTATAGTTCATGTTAGAGATTCAAAAGCAGAGTACAAAGCAGAGTTCCAGCCTCAGTTTCTCTCAATAGAAGGGAGCCTCCATCATGAGAGTGGTCCCTATTGCCCAGTAGGTCAATACTTATTTTCTGTAAAGAGGTTCCCTTTTTCCCATTGGGGAAGATTGTGGGATTTGGGGGCTAGAGCTAAGGACTTGACATGAGGATTTCACTGGTAGGAGTTTCTTCTTGGATGAGGACACTCTCCTTACCAATGCAGATCAGTACCTTTTCTGAAAGTTATAAATTCAGAAAATTGCTTGGGATACTTTGAGATTAAGGGATGTCCTCAGACATATATATCATATCTAAGACTTGAATGAAAATCTTACTGGTTCCCAGGTCGGTTCTCTATCACTCTGCCACTTTGCTTTTCATACAAAATCCTTAAATATTATTATTTAACATGAGATACCATTAAGTCAGTCATATCATTAAAGAATATTTTCTGACTTTCTTAACTTGGGCATCAGTTTTACTCTTTCCAGTAAGGGGAGAAAAAAATTTCCCACATCAAGAAAATATGACTTTTAAGCCCCTGCTTTCATTCAACTTTTAATTTGGACTTTCTTTATTTCCTCTTCATTTCTCTAATTCTGTGGACATAATACCTAACCATAAAGTAAGCACTATGTTTTATTGTGAGGGCAACAAGGAATAAGGATGGAAAGGCAAGCTAAGAGTTTGGTGTTTCCAGCACCCAATGACTCACCATGGTTTGTCCCTTGATGCTTTCGAAGAAAAGACCGTGTGCTGTTTGCTACTGGAGGTAAGTAGATTGTCTTTGGGCGTTTTGAATGGCTTTGCGTTGCTGCTGACAGGATTATGGCCACTGATACAGGATTTTGTTTTCACTTGTAACAGTGACGTCCTGGAATTGGAGGGTGGCGATGCTGGAGAGGGAGAAGATTTACACATCGAACTGTGTCTTCTTTCTGGAAAGGGAATAAAGGAAAGAATTCAGCAGTTTGTTTTAAGTTTCCCTTTTTTCCATTCCTCTTACCTGCACACGTACACACACACACACACACACACACACACACACACATCACATCACAAAGAGGAAATTCCTTACTTTGCCATGTACAAATCACTGAGGTTCCAGTCCTAATTATTCTTGCCAATTGCTCTGTTTTGCCAGTTGACAATTATTAAATACCAAATTCCTCTATCAAACTGCATTTCAAATTAACTCCAAGGTTCTCATGGGAGAGGCAAAGATATTTATATAAGGACATTCTCCTTACTACCATAAACTTAACATGACCACAACTACAACCACAACCACAACCGCCAAATTTAAAAAGCAGAGTACAAGCTATTAACTGGTTTCAGTTATAATCCTAACCTAGGAGCCTATACTATATAAAGCCATAACTATAGGGTAATAATAAACATGAATATCCTGTTTAAAAATGGTTAGAAAATAGAAAATCCCCAAACCTAAACTCAGACAAAATTCTTAAATGTCATGAAAAACAACAGCAGGACTTCACAAAGAGTACTTCACCAGTGGTTATTGAAGGCTTTTTTGGACTAAGGACAAACCACTAATTATATTACTTTTACCTTCATTGTTATGGTACCATTTTGGATCACATGGATGCAAAAGTGAAAAACCCATTTCTGTGCCAGGATGTCACAGATGGCAATGATACCAGACATAGGATCCCCAAAACTTGGGCAAAATTTGTGCTGGCAACACAACAGAAGACACTGGTTACAGAGATGATTCATTTTCAACATTTTTTAATCTTAATGGCCATATATTCAATCATTTAAGCCCAAGAAAGGCTGATTTGGATATCAGCATTTCAAATACTTCATAAGATGAACACACAATGGTGTATTGTAGAATACAGAAGATAATACAGAACCTGATGATTTATTAATTTTGAAAGATATCTTAAAGATATAAAATAATAACATCAAACTTTTAAAACTTCAAATTGTATTTTTATTTTCTTAAACATCTTTCCTTATTTTATTTTAATTTGGTTTAGGCAGACTCTGAAGTTCTCTGTAGAACTTACAGGCTGTGAATTTGACATACATTTTTAGACAAGGTCAGGGTGGAAATGTGTTTTGTTTGTGCATATTTGTTAAAAGTTTTATTTTTTGTTTTTCAGTTGAGGAGAGATAAGAAGGAGAGAAAACAAATGACTATTAACTGAAAAAAAATTTAAATGAAAAGGTAGCCTGATGGAGAGAAAAGTGCAAAATAATAATACTAAACAATGGCTCATGGGTAAAGAAGGTTGTTGTTATGGGTGAAATATTGGGGTGAAAGAGAATAATCTATCAATTCCCTTTCTACCTGCCTATTCCAAAAAATATAGTCATTTTTTTCTCTAGCTGATAAGAAACCTACAGTACACAGACTTGGAAGAAAAAGAAAGATTAATTAGGAAGTCAATTAATCTAGGTGACAGGAAGTCAATTAATCTAGGTGGCCGAGGTGGTCTAGTATTAGGCCTGGAGTCAGAAAGGCTCATCTTCCTGAGTTCAAATCTGGCCTCAGATTTGTTATTATCAGAAACCTGAGGCCCAGAAAAGTTGTTACTTCCCTATAGTAAATAGCTAATAAGATTCAAAGGCAGAATTCTAATTTGGATCTTCTTGACTCAAGGTCAGCATTCTACCACATTAAGCTCTCTTCATGCACAAGATATGTTTAAGTACAAATGTTCTAAATCAACTAGCTCTGAGATTTGAGAGGGGGTAGGTGGGTTATTTTTTTAAAAAATATGGCTTTTTTGGAATTGCTCTGGAATAACTTTAGATTTGTATCAAAAAATCTTGGAAATATAAAGAGATCTCAGTCAACATCTACTTTCAGCAGTTATCATACCAAGAATCCTTCTTACAATATTCCTGAGTAATATAAAGGATAACAAAATGAGCACTGGATTTGGATTCAAATCCTATCTCTGCCACTTATTACCTTGTGCCTCAGTTTCCTTCTCTGTAAATCTAGGATTCTATGCAACAATGAAGGGCTCTAATAAAGTGAAAACTTTTCTACTTTCAAAGCAGTTCAATCTACTTTTGGAGAGCTTTTTGGAGACCTTTTTTTTTATGCTAAACTATAATCTATTGCTCTGGAATTTCCAACCTTTGGAGCCAGGTCCCCATTTTGTACCCCACAAATCATTCTAAACTTTTGTTCTACTAACATTATTTTTGTATGACCAGTCATTTTAACATTTCATCATTTGCTTTGAAAAATGAAATATAACAAAACCATTGCAAAACTGAGTTAAGGAACATGCCAGAGGTTTCTCAACAAGTTGAATGAGATAAGGATGTTCACAGATTCTGACTTGATGGATTTATGGCTGAAGATACTACTTTGATAGATCACTGACCTCTAGTTGTTGGCTGGATTCTCCTTCCTTGAAGACTAAGGGCATTTGAAATACTAAAGATGCTGGTCAGCCAGATCAGCAGCTTATTTCATTCATGCAATAAACATTTATTAATCACCTGCCTACTGACTTTATTATATTATGATAGGCATTGAGAGAAGTACAAAGATAAATAAAACATAGCCTTTGTCCTTAGAGAGTTTATTATCTATGAACTATTGGCACACCTTCTCTCTGCTGCTCCCGTCCCCTTCTTTCTCAATTTTTCATTAGCACTCTTTTTTGCTCCCAGAATGTCCAAATTAGGAGAATATCATAAGTATATAAGAACATCAAAGATTTTTGAATAATAAGAACAAGTAGGAATCTTACTTTCTTCCAAATTCAGCGCAGAAGAATTATACCAATGACGTCTCTGCAGCAGCTTGTGCCAAGATCAACTGCTCCTCAACAAGCATGTGACACTTGCATCAAAAACCAGGCCAATCTCAGAGCTCACCTCTAATTAGTGTTTCCCACATACTCAAGCACTAAAAATTATTTTAGAAAAGCTGTTTCCAAACACGGGTCCCATGGTAGCTCAGTGGATAGAGTGATGAATTTAAAGTCAGGAAGGCTCAAGTTTAAATCCAGTTTCAGACACTTAACCAATTATGTAATTTTGGGCAAATCTTTCTGCCTCAATTTCCCAACTGTAAAATTGGGTTAATAGCAGCACATACTTCCCGGGATTGTAAGGATCAAATGAGATCATATTTGTAAAGCACTTAGCACTGTGTCTTCCATATAGTAGATATTTAATAAATGTTTATTCCCTTCCTTCCTTCTCACCCTCCTCAATCATTCTAAGAGTCACCTACAATTGTCATTGCTTCTCAATCTCACTGACTGACTCAGGTAATTTTCATTTAAAAGTTTCTGAACCTTTTCCCTATTTCCTTACTTACAGAAGCACTTTCAAAATAGTAACAGCAACTCATCCAAACTAATAGTTTGTAAGAACATAAACAGCATATGAGTGAAGGACCAAGATGGCGGTAGACCAAGAAGATAGCTTATTTATTGGAGCCCATGGAATATTTCCATAAAGTTACTAAAAAGACCAACCACCATCAACAGACTGTTAATGTTTTACTTTCTGTCCTCAACCAGAGATTGTAGCAGCCCATTCTGTGTGTACTACCCCACTGGCTGTTTTCATACTTGGCATATTTGGATTTTGAATACCCACAAGCAGGTGATTGGTAAATGATTAGTCAGGCTATTTCTTAATTGACAGCAGTGATATGGTCAATTTCATTACAAAAAGGATGCTCTTATATAAGGGACAGAGTCTAACACTCAGGTACCTGCCATCAAAACCAAACTTGTTGATGGCAATACCAGAGAACAATGGTGAATAGAAGACACCCTGGATTTTACTGACAGATCTAAGATGAAGGCAAGTTCAGTCAAAATTAGCCAATTAGCCTTCAATTTCACTTTCTATAGGAAGTATTTCCTGATCCCTCTCAATGCTGATGTCTTTCCTTCTAAGATTATCTCTACTTTACCCTTTATTTATTGGTTTGCAAGTTCTTTTCCTATTAAAATGTGAATACTTTAAAAGCAAAAACTGTTTTTGACTTTCATCACAATCTCAGCTCCTTAGCAAAGTAGCTGGCACATAGTAACACTCACTGACTTGTACCTGGGGTTATGACATCAAATACCCTGAGATGAATAATTTCTGAACCAGGTATCACAGAAAGCAATGACACTTGACACAGACAGGATTTCTGAATCTTGGGCAACATTCACAGCAGTAACACAACAGAAACTATTGGCCAGAAATATGGTTCATTTTTAATACTTTTTTCTTTTGGGGGCAGGGAGAATCATAAATTCAATAATTGTAGGCTAAAGAAATGATAGTTGGGACACTGTACTCCACAATAAAACTTCACAAAATGAACACAACAGGGACAGCTGGTGTTGGTAAATGATTAACCAGGCTATTTCTCAAATGACAGAAGTGATATAGCCAATTTAGTTGCAAAAAGTATACTTTTACATAAGGGATAGACTAACACTCATATACCTGCCACCAAAAGCATATTTGGTAGTGGTGACACAAGAGAGTGATGGATGAGTATGAAATACTAGATTGTAATGACAGACAGATCAGAGGGGGGAGGAGACTCCCACACATTACCTAGGGAGATGCAATAGGGGCAGTTGCAGGTGTGGAGGTAGGATGGGGACTGGATGAAGGATTGGCCCATTTTAAAAGTAATTACTATTGCTAACTAGACATTAAGGTCAGTTGTTTCTATGCTGCTAATGAAAGGTAAATGCTATCAGCACCCTCTGAATTTTGGCACCCTGGGGAAAAACCTCAGTTATCCTCACTTTAGTTATGGTTCTAATGGAGTATGGTAAAACTCAAAAGCCTGGTGGTCATGCAGGTTTGAATTACTCTGTGGGAACTGAGATGGCATGCACCTAAATGTGAATTTTTGGAGAAAGAAAGGGGAAATTTTGTCACAATGTGTATGTAATTCAAAAAATATAATACCTTGGAATCTTGCATATGTTATCAGAGGCAGTTGATGCATTGGCTGGTTTTGCTGAATTGTTTTTTCTTCCGCTTTCTTTTTCTTTTAAAATCTTTATTACAAGAGAATGCTCACTGGGTTGGAATACATATGAGAGATATATGAATGTAGTACAAAAACAAGAGAGACAACTTTTTAAGTATTAAAAAATATATAGCTATGCTAAGAAGAGGCCCGTGGTTTCAGGTGTCACATGGGAAAATTGAAACAGGAAATTTCAAGGGACCCTTACAGAGCCCCAAGGCCATTAGTGACAGCAATTCCATACAAGATTTTTCTTTCAGACATACTTATAAAATTTCTCTCAACCACTTTTTTTTTTTTTTTTTTTTTTTTTTTTTTTAGTCAAGAGGTCACAGAATTAGAGATTCATGGCTAGAATGATATGAAGCCCTTGAATCAATCTCAGGAAAGGAAACTGCCAACCGAAGTTGGTTAAGGGGCTAAAGCAAAGTCACAAGGATAATAGGAAACATCCAAGGTGGGATTTGAACTCAGGTCCTGGTTCCAGAGTCAAGCCTCTTTTTAAATGAACCATTTTGGTACTTTTCCTAATCTCTTTTCCTTAAAGCATCTTCCCCCATTTCCCTATCACCCCATGTTATTGGGTTTGCCTCGAGCTTTGGGAGCTTTATCTCTATCTTTCATTTGCCTCTGTAATGCAGAGGAAGGTGAAAACAGAAAGAAAGATTTAGTTAATTTCCTATGGTAGCTCACGGGTCCTGCTGGACCCTGCTGAAAATGAGAGTGAGTACTGTCCCTGTTGTGGAGATAGTGATCTACCGTAGTATAGTGTAGAGATCAGTGAAAGACTGATGGGCTTACATTTAGAAAGGCAGGTTCAAATACAAGTAGTGATCTAGAGGACTTTCTTCATATGTAAAATGAAGAAACTGAAATTCACAACTTTTAAGCTCTTTTCTGTCATAATTTACTTAAACTTTGGAAGTCTGGACCTCTCCTCAGAAAAATGTCTTCAAATGCATAAAATCAAAGAAATATTAATAAACATAATTAATTTATGAAAATAAACACAGAATTACAAAAGAAACCACTATCACAAGAGTTGTTTTCTTTTTTTTTTTTTTTTTTAAGTTCATGGACTTCAGGTTATAAAGCTCTAGCCTGTGACTTTTTCCCTAATTTTTTTTTTTTTCATTTTCCTACTTCCAAAATGATTTAGGTGGGTACTATGCTAAACTGTGCCCTACAAGCCTGTGGCAAATACCATGATGGGTCTTAATGGTGATACACTTAGTACAGCTCTAGTGGCAGGGTCAGGAATAGCAATCCCTACCTCCTGGGAATTTCCACTGGGGAGATCATACCATTCTTTGAGTCTGATGTAAATCTGCTTCCTTTCAGCTTCCAGCCAGAGGACAGAGAGGGCACAGGATGATCCAGACACTATAATAACCCTCAAATTCTTTTTTTTTTTCAGTAGTAGTTTTCAGTGTCACACAAGTTGGCCCTACAAATATGCTACCTTGCTCAGCAAAAGTAATTTCTTCCACTTGGGGACCTAAAAGTCCCTCCCCTGTGGACCTAAAAGTTACCTGTGATACTCAGAAGTCAAATAATTTACTTAGGGACACAGTATCAGAAACACAACTTGAATCTAGGTCTTCCTGTTTTTAAGTCCAGCTCTCTTTCCACTACCAAACTGTCCCAACCATCTGAAGCATGGTAAAAATTCTTCCTGGTCAAAACTATGAAGCTGGCAACTTTGGCAATTCCCCATTCTCTCTGTTAAACATCTTTCTACATAATTCTCCAAACTCTCAATATATTCAATTTTCCTTTTCTCCCTAAAATCAGGCTCTTTCATCTACTTTAATAGTTGACAATAGTCATGGGCAGGATTTAGAGCTAACAAGGACACTTTCGAGTTCATTTGTTCTACCCTCTCATATGATAGATGAGCAATATGAGACCCAAAGATGTTGTGACCAATGACAGCTTGGTGTGCTATCTAGCATGAGTAAGATGGGAATCCCAATGCTTAAACTGCCTCCTTCACAGAGTGATGATGATGCTTTGCAAACGGTAACAAACACTCTAAAATTAGGAGTCATTCTTGTAGTTATTATTATTATTACTCTTCTCAGAGCTATCTGCATTTTGAAAAAAAGATGCTCCTTACTTTTGGCTTCACTTTTTTGGAGCCTTGAGCCCTTCCTAGGGTTCCTGAAATTAGCCCAATCCTTTTTCAATCTTAAAGCTCTGTTGATTTTTGTTGTCTTGCTGGCTCTGTCCCCATGACAACCAAAGGTAGCCAAAAGGGAAAATGACAGCAAAATTTTCACTTTCCAAATACATCACTAACCAGAATGAACCTGTGAAAAACCAGCAAACAGCCTGGGGCTGCAACCACCCAAACCAATGTCATCATCAGTTCCTATTCCTTGGGAGGAAAGACCATCTGGGACTCTAATTCTCTCTTCCAGAAGCAAAGAAGCTCGGTTTTAGTTCCTGAGGGACTCAGCCATGGACTCTTCTCCCACTCTTCTAAAGGTTTTCTTTTTTTTTTTTGACATTTCATCTCAAAAATTTTCTGTACAAAACTGCCTGCCTGTCCCTGAAGAATGGAGCAGAGTTCAAAATTATCTGTGGTCCAGTGCCACATGAGCCTCAGTCCTCATCATAACATCGAGCCTTTCTTAGAAGACTTACAAGGACTGGATAAGAGAGCAGGTGGCATTAATATCTCAGTGGTATTGATATTCTCTTGACAGAGTTCAATCCCTTCCTACCCCCGTTTCTCCAAAAAACCAAATTATATTAGCATACACCTGAATTTTATCAGCAGGTAGCACTGCTGCTAAAGGATGTGGATTGCTGGTTACTTCTGATTTTTTTCTTTTAAGCTCTTTACTCACATAGCATCATGAAAGCTAGCGCCCCCCACCCCCCACCCCCCACTCCCAGTCTCTAGGCATTTGAAAAATGTCATGAAACCATCTCTTATTAAGTAATGGTGGCATCCAGCCTTAGAAGAAGATGCAGAAAGGGTAGGTTGAGCTTCACAGAGTCATCTCTTTTGACATATGGATTTGGAGTCAGGAAGATCCAGGTTTGACTCCTGCCTCAAATTCTAGCTCTCTGACCTGGGAAACTCATTTGACCTCTCTGTACCTCAGTTTCTTTAGTTGCAAATCAAAGAGGTTGGATTTGATGGCCTGGAGGGTTCCAGCCAGCTCTAAATATACGATGTTATAATCTCTATAACAGCATTCAACATAATGACAGTTCTCTCCAAGATACTCCTCTCCTTTCTGGAACTTCTGACCTGTCTGACCACTCAGTCTCTTTTGTTGGATCATCATTTATATTATCCCTACTAATTGTGGGGTACAAGTCAAGCTTCTATCCTAGGTTCTCTTTCTTTACTTTCTCACTTGATGACCTCATCAACTCTCAGGGGCTTAATTATCACTTCTGTGCAGATGACTCTCAGTTTTATGTATCCAGCCCTAGTTTCTCTTCCGAGCTCTAGTCCCTGTATTAGCAACTATCTATTGGACATTTTGAACTAGAAATCCTATAAGGCATCTCAAAGTCAGCATGATCGAAACAGCATTCAATGAGTTTTCCCACAAACCCATGCCACTTCTTGACTTCCTTATTTCAAAGGACCTCCCTCTGTTCTTCCCTCTCCTCCCTTCATTCCTTTTTTCCTTCTTCCTTCCCTTCTTTCCTTCCTCCCTCCCCTCTAGTTATCTAGGTCCATAATCTTGGGAGTAATATTCTGCTCTTTACTCTTCCCTTATCCCACATATCCATCAATTACCAAGATTCAATATTTAAAATCTGCCAGATATCCATTTTTTCCTCTTCATTCATATATGACCATTGTGTACTTCAGGTACTAGTATCACCTTTTACTAGTATAATTGTTATTGTTTGCTCTTTTTGGTCTTGTCTGACTCAAGACCTCCTTTGGGGTTTTCTTGACAAAGATACTGGAAATGTCAAAACAATTTTAACATATTCTTCAACAACTCATCTTATAGATGAAGAAATGAAGCAAACAGGTTTAAGTAATTTACTCAGGGTCATATAAGCTACTAGGTGTCTGAGACTAGATGTGAACTGAGCAAGATTCCAAAATAGTGCTTTATCCACCAACTAGTTGCCCCCAAAGCTCCGGAGGCCAGACCAATGGAATTATAGGTTTCATCAAAAAACACAACCATATTTTGTATATACTATTTCTATATGTTCATACTTGTTCTCCAAAAGGAGGTACAATAGCTTCTTGAGGAAGCGATTATTTCACATTTGCTTTTGTATTCCCAATATTTAGCACAGTTCTTGGCACATAGGTGGTGCTTGATAAATACTTGCTGAATGACTGACGGGGAGAAAAAAAAAGGTTCCACAAAATGCCTTGAAGGTTGGAAACCTCAGAACTAAGAGAAAACTCTCCTTCTATCCCAAATTTCTTTACGTCATATTAAATTCTGAAACTTCTAGATAATTGCTTTGAGCTCAAATCCATTCTCATACACTTCCCAGCTATGTGACCTTGGACAGTCACTTAATGTGTCAGCCTCAATTTCTTCAACTGTAAAAAGGGGACAATAATAGTATCTACCTTATGGGACTGCAATATTTGTAAAAAATGTGTAGTATCTGGCCCATATTAGATGCTTTATAAATGCTTATTCTCATCTTACCATATATACTTTGTGATAAGTATCTTTTAAGTAAGTATTTAAGAAATATTACCTCATTTTATCCTTATAATAATGGGGGAGAGGTGCTATTATTTTCTCCATTTTATAAATAGCAAAGAAACCGAGGCAGCAGAGTGATTTGTCCAAGGTCGCACAACTAGTATGTATCTAAATAGGGATTTAAACTCTCATCTACCTGATTTTTAAGAGCCAGTGACTGCTCATCTAAATGTTTCTATAGAAACCTGTCGATTCCTTTTTCAGAGTAGTAGTTTTAAAGGCATAAAATAAAATACAGAAGATTACAAAGGAAAACAATAGTTAGTGAAAATAAAGATGTACTTTTTTTCCCCACTTGATTCCACAGACTCCTTGATATCTATAGGCTCCCAAGGTCCTAAGGTTAAGAACCTCCTGCTCTCTGGAGAGTCAGACACAAAGAGGAGCAGTATTGCAGGAAGCAGAGAAGGCACAGATCTACTTAAGAAGTATAAAGTCTCCCCTCAGATACCTATGGCCTGAGTGACCCCAGGAAGTCCTTTATTCCCTCAGGGCCTGAAGATAACTCTCTAAAACTATACTGGCCATGAGAGGATTGATCTGTATGGGTACAGGGAATTTTTTATCAGAAGCTCCTTACTTAGACGAAATCATAAGCATCATTAAAAAAAAAAAAAAAGCTAGCTCCCCTAGTGAGTTTGAAATGATTAAATTTACAAGAACTCAATACAAACACAGCTTCCTGGGAGCACAGGTATTCAGCAAAGTGAGTCACATCTGAACATGGCAACTTGTTTCAAATAAAATAATATATGTAAAGAAATGTGCAAACCTTAAAGTCCTTTATAAATATTAGCCACAATTATTTATGGATGGTGGATAGACACTGGGTTTAGAATCAGGAACACTCATCTTCCTGGGTTTGAATTTGGTCTCAGACACTTACCAGCTATGTGACTCTGGGCAAGTCACTTAACTTTGTTTGCCTCAGTTTACCCATTTGTAAAATGAGCTGGAGAAGGAAATGACAAACTGCTCCAGTATCTTTGCCAAGAGAACCCCAAATGGGACCATAATGAGTCACCTACAACTAAAACAACTGAATGACAAAACAGCAAATTACTATTTAAGATAACAAGCACTTCTACTTCTTACAGTCTTCAGGGAGGAGAACTCAACTGCAGGAGGGACAAGAAGCCACAAACACCCCAGGCTTTCTGCCCAATACAGTAGAGAAGTAGGACGAGTGTGCTTTTGGCTGTTGCTGAGCTCTCCTGGACAGAACCATTTCAATTCTCTGTGGGTGGTTTCTGGCACTTGAAAACAGGAAGTTGTTTTAAAGTACCTTAGGGTGTGGCTGAACCCAGTCAACACCTCCTTCCACATGCCTGCAGCAGCTCAGAAAATCTGAATTATGTCAATGGGAACAATGCTTCTCAGTGGGGCTTGCTCAGTTTATTTTCTTTTTTTAACCAGGGAAAGGAGAAGGCTAAAAACTGGTAAGGGTGGAAGTAATCTATTGCCTGTCACCATTCTGGCCATGCCCTTGTTGTTGCATTAATCTAGTCACACACATGTGATGGCACCTCCCTTGACCTGTGGGAAACAAGAACATAGCTAGAAATCAGTAGAGAATCCTACCTTTTTTTTTTGGGGGGGGGGAAGGGGAAGGAGAGCTTACCTTCTCCCCAATAAAATGAAAATTATTGGGATCACTCCCTACTTGAAAAACTGTCATTTATCAGAGTTCAACAGGCTAGAACAGGGCTGGGAGACCATGGACTGATAATATAGAAAGAAAACTTACTCCCTGACCCCAAGGATTCTCATAATCAAAATAAAACACAACTAGAGATGGTAAAATGAAAAGGCACCCCGGAAAAATACATAGATAAAAATAGATTAGTGTGCTATGCACCTGAATAAGGAGATAAAACCAAGCAGGTAAGGCAATTAGGAAAGGTTTCCCAGGTATGAAAGATGCTTTAAAACATTTTCACATTCACATTCACATTCTGCATCCTATTCAAGGCTAAAAGACCCTCCCCTTAAAGAAGCTAACGGCTATCTTATTAGATTGGTCTAGGTTCACTCCTCTGCAGCAAACTTCTCAGAGTCATCCACTTTGTGCTCCGGCCCTTTCCATCTCAGTCTCTGTCTGTCTCTGAACCTCTCTATCTCAGCTCCAACCCACCAATGAATGGGCTCACTGAAGAAGCTCCTAATGGCTGAATGGACACTTAGACGGCCAGCTTGCCTGAGACTGACAGGCTCTCATCAACACACTTCCACAGGTCCCAAATAGTCCAGTTAGACCAAACAAAGAAACACTTCACTCATACTGCATAGCATCCTCAGTGGGTCAGTCTTTGCCTTTCAGCTTAAGAGACTTGAAACACTGAGAAATTAAGTAACAGCTTGTTAGGGATGTTTCCTCACTTTCAGCCCAGTGCAATGACCTGTTAGACCACACTGCCTCCCTCTTAAGACACCTCAAGTGGACCAGAAAATGCCACAATTCACCCTTTCAGGTGCCCTTAATCTCGCCATCTATCTTCTGGGCAGAAACAAAAAAGGACATTAGAAACAGGATGACTGTGGCTGCTTCCTGGGGCTTTCTATTAGTCAGTCAATAAGCATTTATTAAGAGCTTACTATTTTACGTAGCACTATGCTCACCGGAGTCCTACAAGTTTGGTTAGGATCATTTGCACTTGTGATTTTTTTTTAATGGAAATTCCTTTCCACAGACAAAAACTCCTCAGCAGATTGACCCAATGTTTTCTCCTTTAGGTTTTACAATCTTTCCTCTAATTCTTATGAGCCCATGCATTTTGGCAATGACATCCTTTTAAAACCACTAGAGTATACTAGTATGATAATAATAATAGTAATAATAATTTTTGACTCTGATCATTTAAAAAGCATTTTCTGCATGCTTTTTCCTAAGAATTTAGGCAGACCAGTCATTCAGTTTCTTCTTTGCATTCAGAAGATCCAGGTTCCAATACTAGTTTTATCACCTGTTCACTGTGTGACCTTCAACAAGGAACTTCTGGACCTTAGTATGGGGATATTGTACTAGATGATTATAATTACAAGATTTCTAAAGTTCAATGCAGATAGGTAAGGTTTATGCACTTTGAGGATTCCAAATTGTACTTGGAGGCATCTAATTGGTACTCTTAGATAGAGCTGGGCTTGGAGCCAGGAAAAGCTAGTTCAAATCTAGCCTCAGACACTTACTACCCATCTAACTCTGACAAGTAACTTAACCACTGCCTGCCTCAATTTCCTCAACTATAAAATGGAAATAATAAGTACCTACCTCCTGGTTGTTCTGATGATCAAATGAGCAAATAAAGTACTTAGCAGGGTCTGCCACATAGTAGGTAGGCAATTAAATGCTTTCTGCTTTCCCTTCTTCCTCAATTCCAGTCAAAGTAGCAAGTCCCCTCTAGAAGCTCATATTTAAGACTATAAAATGCAGAACATTTGCAGATCTGCATTTGTAGAGTGAGTCTCCTTATCAATGGAAATTAAGTCTAGACAAAAACATTCTGGAATCAGAAGAAGAACCAAAGATTCAAGGATCCAGTCCCATTAGGTCAATTTTTATGCTAAGCAACAACAAAGGTAGTAGCATTTCCAGGATAAGGCCTATTAGGAGTACCCATCCATTGTCACAATAGATTGATTGGGGATGTGAGGGGATGTGGGGGGATAGTATGTAGAGCTTTAAGGTTTACAAGCATTTACATACATTAACTCTTTCTATCCACATCATCCAGGGAGGTAGTTACCTCATTTTATAGATGAGGAAACTCAGGTACTTGGAAGTTCAGTCACACAGCTACTAAGTGTCAGACATGGGATCTGAACTCAAGTCTTCTGACACCAAGTCCTGAATATTATCCACTACATCTACAAAACAGTAAAAATGACAGTTTTGCCTTTTATGACCTCTTATCTCCTCCCCCCACCCCCGCCCAGTTTTCCTCTTTGCAGAATACTATTTGTACTACTCCCCCATTGTTTCTTCTTTCACTTAGTTTAGGTCTCCTTCTAGTTACTCTTTGCCCTAAGTTGTAACTAACTAGTTTTAGTGATCAAAAAGATTTATGAGCTAGATTTTTTTTCTTTTCTTTTTTGCCTTTAAGGATTATGATTTAATTCCAAATTACTGTAGCTCTCATTGATTGGCTAAAAACAGGTGCAGGCCAAGGCCCATTTGGTCATCATTTGAGCCCTGATTTACTTGGAATGAATGTAAATAGCAATTGTTTCTGTTTTGGCCCAAAACTTTGAGTCTTTCCCTCCTAGACTGATTTTTTTTTTTAATAGGTAAAAGAGGCCATTCTCCATTTCATTTAGTTTAATCACTGACTGGATATTGCTTCAGTTAAACTGAGACTTGTTAAAACCTTAGCTTAAAAAGGTCAAGGTATCTCACTGCATCCAAGGAACATCTCCAGTCCCCCAGAACCATATCTTATCACTGGACCCAAATGTCTCCGAAGGAGAAAGTGAGGTAGGTGTTTTTGCAAAGCCCTCCCTCACTTAAATCTGATTCATTAGCAAGGTCAGAGCATCACTTCCCAGTGGTCTCATTCCTCTAGGAGAATGAATTACAAACAACAACAAAGAACTAGTAACTTCCAAAGTCCTAGCCTGGAGACATTTCCATTTCAATAAGGAAACTATTAAGCAAAGAAAGTAAGGCAAAATTTCGGAGGGGAGAGGGAGAAATCACTCTTTCCAAACACAAGGTTCTCTGCTTCCTTTAAACTGGACAGTAAACCCTAAAATGGAAAAGCTCATAGAGTCACACAGAATTAAATTTTCGGGGGAATATGCTAGATATGACTGGCACATAGCTGGGATTTCTCTTCCCTTTCCTTGCTTTAGACTTAGGGTCAAAGTTCCGGCAAAGAAATTCACAAGGAGAATTAATCAGTTCAAAACTAGAAGTCTCAGTGTTGTCCAGTGAAGATGAGCTTGTTTCCACAAATTCCATTTCTTTGGAATGAATTTAATGAGAACAAGGGGGAGTGACTTTCTCTTCCCTCTGGAGCCCATCCAGCTCACCACCACTTCCAAGGATGCCAGAATCAATCTGCTACTTGAGGGATCAGGTAGAAACAGCCATACACACCAACACAGCTTCTGGGTCACAAATTCTGAGCCAGATTATATACACTGAGCTCTGCCTATGCAGGGCAAAGAACTGAAAGGAATTTTTCTTCCAAGACCAGCTACTCCCTGTAGGGACTGTCAATTAGAGCATGTGTTGCAATGTTGCAATAATTAGAAAAAAAAAAGACAGAGCAAAGGCAAGGACAGCTGGCATGTGAGTCACTCTCGAGTCTTTCCAGACACAAAGTGACTAGCTTTTTCAGTAGCTTTAAAGAGGGGGCTGAAGGTGGGCCATGAAGGAGGTGGGGGAGGAGTAAAGGGGAAGCCATGGCCAAAGCCATGCTCCCATACCTTTGGATACCACCAGCTGGCTTAGTGTTAATTGGAGTCCAGAGGAGACAGTTATTTTCTTCCTCTCACTCCCAAGCCATTTGTTTCAGTCCAAGTATTTGGGTACTAAAGAATTAATAAAATCCCTCCCCCTGAATTATATGCCAACTAGTGGATTGAGATAACAAAGTGAAATATTTACATAGCACTTATTTCTGAGGACCTCCAACTCTGCTACCTGAGCACCAAGCACAGCTTTTTTTTTTTTCTTGTACAAATGGGAAAACTGAAGTGCTGTATTTTTTCTGTGTAGAAATGGGAAAACTGAGATAAGATTTCCTACTCTTAGTTAATTTCATTTTTTTCCATCTATAGCACTGCTCTTCCCTTAGGTTTAAAGCTTCAAAACTATTGATATCTTTCATTCAACAGTTAGATCTTTTCCCCCCACCCTTTGAATTCAGTTTCTTTCCGATTCTGTCTCACACCTGGATTATGAAAGCAACATTCTGGCTTCAGTTGTTCCTGTCTCTCCCGACTTCCAACTCTTTCTATATATATACTAACAAATGAATCAATTTTGTCCTCACTCCAATGCTCAGAAAAGCTTTAATGCCTTCCCAATGCTAACAGATAGAGCCCACATTTTATCCCGGCATATAAAATTCTCCATATTCTGGTTCCACTTAGCTAATACAACCATGCTTATTCCTCATTATCTCCCAACGGAAACCCCCTCCTCCAGCTAGCCTGGTCTCGATTTCCTCAGAAAAGAAAATTCTAATTTCCAATTCTAATCCTCCATTCAGCCACTCACTTTTCCCAAAGAGAATACTCTTTTCCTTTCTTTCCATTGTCCCCTGTTCTACCAATTCTTCAACATCCAGTTCAAGTCCACTTCATCCAGAATGTCTTATCCAGAACTTCAATCCACCTTGATCTTTCTCTAGATGAATTTCTATTTACAATTTCAATCACTCCTCAGGTCACTAGTACAACCTGTAACTCATCTTTTTATCTGTATATTACTTGTCTACTTGTCTTCCAAGTTGGGAGTTAATTTTATACAGCACAGAGACTTGTTTTATACGGCTACTGTAGCCATCCTTAGCACCTCACACAATACTAGATGTATAGTTGGTGTGTAGTAAATACTTGTTAAGTAAATGAAGGAAGAAATGACTGAGTCAAGACAAAGGTACACCCAATGAATCTTTCTCAAGAGCCTGTATCCTTTCATCCTTTAGGCCAGATCATCATCTCAGATAGTAAGAAAATATTCATATTAAAAACAATTAAGAGCTACAGTGTCTAGGGACAGAGATCATGGATAAAATCCAAAGAAGAATCAACATTCAGATTGTCAAAAGGAAAAGGGACTTTTAGGATAGAGTTGTGAAACTGACTGCAAAGGAGCAAATTTCTGTTTCTCTTCTCTCAATAATAATTGCTGTCTCTACCATCTCAAGCCAGAGTAAAGGATAATGCATCCTCCTCCCTTCCTTCTTCCTGGACTCTCCCCCAAACATGCCTTATAATAAATCTGGTGGTTGTATTTTCTCTCTGACATCACCTTGCTAAACTCTCAGGGATGAAACAACAGTTCAGCAGAAAACCCTTGGTTTAAAGTCCTACTGTACCTGTTTCTTTTTAGAGAATTAGGATGTCCCCTCTTCGATAGACCTGGCACAGTTCTCTTGGAAATCCACCTTTTCATCTCACTCAGGATGTATGAATTCTTGGAAAGGAGTCCTTTCTCCCCCTCTTCTATCTCTTGCTTTACTGATTTATCTGTGAAAAGGATCTGAAGGATTTCTCCAAAGACTGTCAGAGGATATCCTGTATGTATGTATGTATGTATGTGTATATATATGTTTGTGTACCCTTATTAAATGCTTTCTAATGGGGCATGATAATTGTGATAAAGAATACAAAGACTTTCTGGTAACTTGCTCTACCTGGTAATTTACTCCATCCTTATTTCTCAGATCTATTAATAAAGCACACAGAGCCTTAGCTGTGTCAAAAAAGGGGAGGTCTAATGTAAAAGTTACCTCAGCAATTAGTACCTTTCTTTAAAGATTCAAGAATGAATAACTCTGGATTCCCTGATCTTCAGTAAACATGAAGTGCTTTTTTTGGTTGTTTGTTTGTTTGTTTTTGGGTAGAGTTTGAGGTAGTATGACTTAAGAGGATAGAGAACTGGCAGAACAGTGAGGAAAACTTGCCTTCAAATCCCAGCTGACTTTGTGATCTTGAGAAATTAACTTAACCTCTAAATGTCCATGACAACTCTTAAAAATATAAATTTCTGAGCAGGTGCCAATGTGCATTGATAGGAATTCTTCCCTGTATAGCTCCATAGTTGAATCACAGGTTCAGTTAAGAAAAAATATCTCTAGCTCTTAGCAAAGTACCTGACACACAGCAAGCTCGTGATAAATGTTTGTTGATTATTTATAGAATGATAACTGATTATACAGAGCTTTAAGGTTTGCTAAGACTGTGGCATAATAGAGTTCAGGGGGTTAGATTTGCATTCAAGTCCTGGATCTAATACTAGCCTCCACCACAGCCAAGTCATTCATTCCTACTGGCTCAAGGAAATTCTGTAAATCAGAGGTGTCAATTTTTCCACCTGCAAGTATGGGTAAGGACTTAACTAGAAGAAAATGGAATTTGGAAATAAATATTTAACAAAAGAAATGAAAATACAATAAAACACAAATATCAGTATATTTTATAACTTAATATGCAGTCCACAGAGATTTTTGTGTATTGATCAATAGCCCCAGTTTATTCTTGAGTTTGACACCATTGTTTTAAATTACAGATGGACTGGGCCAGCTAGGTGGTGCAGGAGATAGAGCACCAGCCTTGAAGTCAGGAGGACCTGAGTTTAAATCTGGTCTCAGACACTCAATACTGCCTAGCTGTGTGACCTTGGGCAAGTCACTTAACCCCTCTTGCCTCAGCAAAAAAAAAAAAAAAAATACAGATGGACCGTCTCTCTGGATAGTTTTTGGAAGTCAATAAAATCACAGATCCCTTGTTGTGCAGGAAGTCAAGTGTGCAAATTATCTCACTTGAGCCTCATTTCATAGATGAGGTAACTGAGGCTACCATGTGCCCATGGCTGCAGAGCTAAGTATCATAAGCAGGAAACATATCTAGATTGTTGCCTTTTATAAAAGTAACCTGGATCAATTCTACCCAAAAAATCTGGAAGTTATCCAGTGGTTCTCAAAGTATGGTCTAGAGAATCCTGGGGATCTCTGAAACTCTTTTAGAGGGTCTACAAATTTAAAAAAATAGTTTTTATTTCCAATATGGTAAATGTCTATAAATATCCAGATAAACAAAAACGCTTTGGAGAGATCCTCAATAATTTTTAATAGGATAAAGATACTGAAAACAAAAGTTTGACAACTACTGTTATAGACCATGATTTTTGTGTAGGGCACCATAACAAGAAACCTCACTTTAAGAATTAGTTCCTCAGTAAATAAAAGAGAGAATAGAAGCAGAGGAGAGTTAAGGGGCTTGCCCTCTGCCTAGAGCTATGGGAATTTTAGGACATCAGGAACACCAATGATTTCCCACCCTCTTTTTTCAATAATTCTGATTGAACCCAGTCATCTCATAGGATACCATGAATTATCTTCTTTCTATTAACTACTTCCTATTTGTTTCCATATGAAGCTTGTTTAGTATGTATTTGTTTGCATGTTGTCTTCCCCATTAGATTCTAAGTTCTTTAAGGGCAGATACTTTCTTTTGCACTGTCTGGCACTATGGTGCTTAATAAATGTCTATTGATTATTAAATTAATAAAAACTAAATTCACTTTAAAGTTAAAAACTAAATTACATAGCCTATAGCATGTTAGCTTCTCCCCAAAGGGTACAAATAATCAAGTTCTATTCCAGTGAGATAGGTAATGCAGTGAATAGAGCCTTGGGCCTGGAATCAGGAAGAACTGAATTCAAATATGACCTCAGATCTTTACAAACTGTGTGACCTGAATATATCACTTAATCTCAGTTTCCTCGACTGTAAAATGGGGATTTTTTTTTTCCTTCAGAACAATACTTCCTGCCCAGGGTTGTTGTGAGGATCAAATGGATGAAGTGTAAACAGCACATAGTAGGTGCTTAATAAATGTTTATTACTGTCCCCTTCTTAGCTCTAGATCTGTGAATGTATTACCAATATAGTTTGGATTTGAACATCTGACTAAACAATGCTCCCTTCTTTGATGGTACTATTTTTCATCCCCAATTGGGTTTTGAGATTGAATGGTAATCTGATATACTACAAGTGACAGAGAAAAATGAATCCTTAATTTAGATTCTATACAAATCCACGAATCCTAATTCTCAGTCCAGTGACTAAAACTGAAATAAATTAACATCTGTTTTTAAAATGCAAGAATAAAAAATATGCAAAATAATACAAATAAATGAAACTAATAAAAATAATAAAAGATGATCAAAATCTTCCTAAGGAAAACGACCCAATAAGCAATCAAGGAACATGAATAAATCTCAAGGGGACTCTAGATCCAAGATTCTGGATTTCTCTCTCAATTAATCATAGAGACATAATGGAGTCTACAGAATCAGATCTGAAAAAAAATCAAAGGAACCTCAGAGGTCATCTAATCACTACTCTAGTTTTGCAGAAATTAAAGGATTAACCCATGGTCACATTGGTACTATTAAGTAGGATTTGACTCATGTCTTCTGACTCTAGAGACAATGGCCTTTCCATTATATCAAAGCTGTGAGGCCCCTTACTTCCCTTCAAATCCCTCTCTTCCAAAACACTAATTTCAGGTTGTAGGATCTACCTTGAGCACAAGACACACCTATATCTGACACAGTGGATTTGAAAGAGATGGAATAAATGGAGATGGGGAACAGGAGAGTCATTTACATAGTTAATATGAATGGAGTTAGGAGGACCTGAGTTCAAATTCTGCCTCAGAACTTACTCAGGTACTGGGTGACTCTGGGCAAGTCACCCTCCCTTAAAAGTCCATTCCCTCCCTGTTAAAAAAAAAAAAAAAATTAAACTGGAGAAGAGAAGGTTAACATACCCTGGGGAAACTATAAGACATATTCAATGATTCAATATAGCTTCTAATTGGCTCAAAAGTTACTACCAATCATTCAAAAATTATTTCTTTTGCCAGATATTCCCAGTATCTTTCTTACCAGTATAAAATCATAGGGGTGTTGAAAAATTACTCAAGTCAGGATATCTAAATGACAAAGAGTAAAGGCCTTAGCAAACATGGGTTAGAGATGATAGACTGGCAAATGACTAGGTCTCCTTCCTTTTCAAGAATGGATTAGACTGGCCAGTTTGGCCAATTCAAATATAATAAGAACAACAGAAGAGGTTGGCTGGAAAAATCTTTGAGTATTCACTTGTTATTTTTCTCAAATTATAACATAAAGGTTATGGGTTCAACTCAATTTTTCTCTGTTACTTGTATTATGCTGTTTTCTAAGAGTGGAAGAAACTTAGAATAATTTCTACTCAAGAAGCACCAAGGATAAAAATAAACACCCAAGGAAAGAGTATATAGTACAGTTCAGGGTACTGTACATAGGGTCAGAGAACCTGATTTCTAAATCCAGAATCTTTCACTACCTATGTGTGGCTGATCTCAGCCATTTCCTGTCTCCAGAACTCCATTTTTGTCATGTCTAAAATGAAGCAGTTGGACTCAATAACCACTAGAGTCCCTTCTAGCTATGATCCCATCATCCTAAAACTGGAGGTCTGCAAAAAGTGCAATTCAAGATTACCTGAAAGATGGAAGGGGAAGACAAAAGAAATATCTATGGAAATACTTTGTCACTTTTCCCAATTCATATGGGGGCAGCAGACTTTTGGTTTGTGGGAAGACCTCTAGTCTCATGGATAAGTCTAGGGCCCCTGACTTCAATCCTCTAGTTTGCCTTTTGAATGGCTATATAGCCCAAGCCCTTGACTAATCACTTGTGTTTTCTGAATTGGTTTCTCCAACAGGGACAATAATGAAATAATGCCTGACTTCTTCCTAGCTAGCTTGCTGGGACTAATGAGAGAACCCCCAGGAGGTCCATGGAACTCCTATAAATGAAAGTATTTTTTTAAAAAGCAAAGCCTTATCTATATTATTCTGTGATGCAGTTAGATGCCAGTGCAAAAAAAAAAAAAATTATGAATGAGAGAAACATGCAAATGCAAAATATAATTCCTATTGGTAATAAATAGTTGTAAACACATTCTGTATCAGCTTAATGTTTGACTTTGTAGCCACTTTTAACTATCTATTGTAGTTCTAAACCCAGTTTGGATTCAAAGGGGGAGGGACTGGTAACTGTGTGTGACCAAATGATTTCTATCAGTTCATATTTCATAATCAGATGATCTTCCACACAGTCTAAATTTATATTTATCATCTCTTCCATTTTATTTATTTGGTTTACAATATTTAACTAGAGGCACAATGAAGTGTCTCCCCTCATTTACAATGTTATCCTGGTCTATTAAACTGTGATGCAGAAATCATTATGCTGATGAACAGGCTACTTAACAATGCAAATTTCACTAGTGAACAGACTGGAAAGATAGAGATGCTTGAAGTACACTATCAAAAGCTAATTTAATTACACAGCTATTCACTGGGCAAAGCCGAGCAATTTTTAGCTTACTGTTCTGGTAAATATTATGGGAAAACTAATTCTGGTCTGGAGTTTTAAAATATGCCTAGCATTGGTTCTTATTAAAGAGAGACAGGGTGAGGGTAGGGAGAGAGAGAGGGACAGAGACAGAGACACAGAGACAGACTACCTGTGAGCCAGAAAGTTGAACAAATAACGTACTGGAAAGTGTGTCATCTTGCAGCTATAATTGGCAATTGTTTCACCTACGGTTTTTGTGTCTGTTTAAAATAAACAAGTTGAAAACACTTTCATTTTTGTAAAGACAAATTTAAAAACACAAGGTCCTTCTCTCTACCCGTCTCTGTATACTAGGCCCTCTGCACCAAACGAAGTCCCCAAGACCAACTCCAGGGATAACGTCGATAATAAACCAGATCCAGATGCAATAAGGTTTGGCAACAACCTCCCACTTCTACCCCTTACCCCCACCCCCAGGCTATATTCAACCTCACAGAGTGACCCGAGAGGAAACGGCATCATCAGTTTCATTTCATTTCCTTTCGTAATAGAGGCAGGAAAAACAACAAATATTCTAAGACAATTATCGGGGTTTCGAATAACACCAGTGAGAGGAAAGCCTTCTCCCAACGACTAGGTCAAATGACATCACTGGGAAATTAACCACCAAGTGCAAAAGTAACTTTGCTGTCCTGGCATTGCCATTTATTTATCTGCAAAGAGGACAGATTTCACTTTCTGAAGCTGTAACAGGAACTAGCATGCATCCCTATTGCTTTTTTTTTTAAGTCTATAAATAACACAGGATCAGCAAAATTATGCAAAATATCCTGCTAGAAAGAAGAATAAATGTAAACTCGAACCACTTACGAACGACTCAGGCTGCCAACTTAATCTGATTCTACGACGGCTGTAAACATGTTGTACTTTTGGAACCTGACGCGATTCGCATTAGCACGGATGCCGTCACAAGGAAGGGAAAAAAAGGCCCCCACCCCCACTCTAAGCAGCAGCAATACGCCATACACACACACACACACACACACACACACACACACGCGGAAAACAAGACAAAACAAAACACAGCGACGTGACGTGACGTGACAGGGGGTGTGCAGCGCTGCTCAGGAATCCAAGAGTGACCTGCGGCCGCTACAGCCCCGGCTCCGCGCTCGCACACACCAAGTGTTTTGACTACAGGCACTTGTTCAACACCGACGTTCAGGTCCTACCAGTTGGACTCCAGAAGTTCACAGAACTGATCCCGAGCCAAGAACAACATCAGCGCAGAAAACCAAAACGGTCTCTTGGCCTCGTGTGCATGTGTTAACTGTTTGTGCAAGCCGGAGTCTTAACTGAGTAACAAGATTAAAAAAAAATCCCAACCACAAAACACTGAAGCAACAAAAGAGTCCCTTACCACCTTCTAAGAACTGTAAACGAAGCCCTATAAAAGATTAATTTCAACTTACTCCTTTTTTTTGGAGGGGGGAGGAGGAGGAAGGCGGAGTGGGGAAGGGATATTTGTCACATGACGGGTTGTGGTTATTAGCAGAAGGAACCGGGTGCTTCCTGAAGCATCTTTTTCGAAGAGATTTACTTGTGATATTTTGCAAATTCATGACACAAGAGGCTGGCTTTTCAAACCTGGAAAGTGGCCATGGGTTACTGGAAGAAGACATTCCATAAGAAAGGAAAGGAATTTATAGGGTGAATTTTCCAAGAAAAGAGAAGGGTTATCCAAGAGCAGTGCTTTGCCTCACAACCTATTAAGGTCACTAAAGGGAGCTAGCAGCAAACAGTCTGAGAAGCTGGGTGTCCACTGGGTCGTTTCTGACCGACACCAAATCTGGTCCAAGGTTTTCCCTTTCCATTGCTAATAAAAGGCTCAAAGGAACAGCACTTCTTTTCCCTCAAGATTACTGTTCTTTGCCTCTTCACTAATGAAAGAATTTAAAAAATTTCTTCCTGGCAAAGAGAAAACAGAATACAAAAGATGCTTAGATCCTTTATTTTTGCTTTGAGATTCAGTCTCAGTTTCCCAAAGAATTCATCCAGTGCTCTCCTCTCTCGGGAAGTCAAGTAGGTTACCAGTTTGGGGAGTTACTCTACTACTAGGAGAATGACCTTCTAATTGCGCCACTGGGCTGGAGAGAGAGAGAGAGGAAGAGAGGGGTTTAAATTGCCGATTGCATCTAAACTTAAATCTTCCTAAATAAAAATCTCAGTGTCTTTAGATATGGGCACAAAAAGATAATGCACTCCAAGGAGAATTTTGGAGAAAACAATAAGCAAATGGAAATAAGGTGGGTTAGAAATCAAACCTTAATTACATAGCAAATTTCCCTCCTTTTTCTACCACAGGCAAAGGAGAGTGAATTTGGCTCTCTTGAGTCCTGGGTCATTAGTACTAATACTGCATTAATACTAACTTAGTCTGCCTCTGCACCTTTCCTCCCAAACCAACCCAAATTTTATTACATGCTATATATAGGAATCGTTTCACTTGCCTCTGAAACAGAGCCACCCTGGAGTGAACTACAACAGCTGTCTGACAGTACTTAGAATACCAAAGGAAACCTATTGCATCCAACCACAAGTACTGGAAGGGGGGGGGACTAAAGAAATATGGGGTTCTGTGGGTATTATGGGGAATGGCAGAGGGGTTCAGGCAGGTAAAAGGTAATTAGATGTATTTGAATCAGGTCATTATACCCTGACTTTCAGGAAGAGCAGCTTTTGTCAACCTCAGCATCATTATACCATCCAGGAGAATAACTATCAACAACTCACACTGATATAATGCTTAATTCGACTCAAAGTACATTTCTCATCTGATCCTCACAATGGAACTCTGGGATAGCTAAGACAAGTTTCATTATCCCCATTTCCAAGACAATGGCAGTAAGGTCCAGAGAGTTCAAGTGATTTGCTCAGGTTCACACAGAAAATCGGGGACAGAACTAAATCTCCTGATTCCTAGTCCAGAATGCTTTGCCCTACACCACAAAATAAATGTTGTTGCCTTGAGGATAAAATACAGACTCTTATAGCCTGACATTTAAAGCTTTTCACAATCTGGTACCCACCTATCTGTTCAGTCTTATTTCATATTACTCCCCTTCACACACTTTCTACTTCTCACACAATGATGACACAAACACACATATCCTCAAACAACTTAACACTTCAAAAAACATTTTGACATTCAAAAAGATTTACAATGAAAAAAATTAAAACTAACAGGTTTTCTATTATTCATTTCTTTTCTGTGTTCTCAAATCTTTTTTCATTTTATCATAGTCAGTGATGGGACAGAGAGAGATGGATACTAGAGGTTAAGTGACCTTCCCAGGATCACCCAGTCATATATGGCAGAGGCAAACCTGGAACTTGGGTCTTTTTAGTCCCAGGACCAGTTCTCTGTCCATTAGAATGGGTGGCAAATTGTTCTGCAATAGAATAGTTCCCTTTATTATCTCAGTAATCCCTTAATCCCTGTCTCTATATCTCTTCTTCTAGCTTTTACCAAGTTATGAGCATCTAATATAGCACAAGTGATATGAAATTGAGAATTTACAAATATTTACTCCTCTGAGATTCTGTTTCATATGGCCGATAAACTTCATGCACAAGCAGTTTTGAGGTACAATTTAAAATTCAGAAAAAAAATTATTGTATAGTTTGCTGCATTTTCCTTTTCCTTTTTAATATGATTAATGCTCTTCCATACCAATCCTTAGCTCCAATCTTCATTTCCTTTTTAATCTTAGTTTAAGAAAAATCTAAGAATTATATGCCTGTTACTTAGTAAGCACTTAATAAATGTTTTTTTAAAGTCCTTAGCTCATTTAAATTAAATATAGAAACACAACATTGGTTGCTTGTCATTTTGAAAACCAAAACAGTCTCATGTTTGGAGACCCACATTTTTTCTTGTTCTCTTCACAAGCTCTCATTACCTCTTGTCTGAACTACTGCAATGGTCCTCTCCCCGGTTTCCCTGCTTTAAGATTCTCAACAATGTACCCTCCATATAACTGTCAACTGATAATTCCTAAAACACAAATCTGATCACATTGTCTCTCCCTACATCAATGGTTTCCTACTGGCCCTTGGATAAAATATTTTGACTTTTAATGCCCTCCCCAATCTGGTTCCCTTTTTTTTTTTTTTTTTTTTTTTTGGTCTTATTCCATATTATTCATGATTCTCTATTCCAGTTAAAATGGGGCTATTATTTCCCATACATAGCATTTCATCTCCCACTTTAGTATTTGTGAACAAATTGTCCTCTTGTCTAGAATTCACTCCCTCCTCACGTCTCTCTGATAGATTCTCTGGCCTCTTTCAAGCTACAATTCAAATGCCAATTCCTATATGAAGGCCTTTTTTGCTCCCTCTTCTTCACTCCTCCCCAAGTAATTAGCAATCTGTCCCTCTTGAAATGATACAGTGTTACTTTGAATATGCTGACTTGTATATATGTTAGATCTTCCCATTAGAATGTAAGCTCCTTGGGGGCAAGAACAAATTTCATTTTGGCTTTAGCATCAAGTGCTTAGTATGATGTCTTGCACTAAAGGTACTTAATAAAGATTTATGGAATTAAAATAAATTGCAGATGAGCCATTTAGTCTAGCAACTGGTTAAAAACATAAAAAACAACAAAAAAAACCACCCTATATGGTGTTCTAGTATAATACTGCTGCCCAATCATCCGTGTACTTCTGCGACAGTTGCCATTGAAAATACATGGATTAAGCTGAGATTGCTATTGCTATGTTAACTCATCCATGTTTCATGGACATAATTACTGATCCAGCTGGTTGGTGCACAACTCATTATGTAGAATGTGAATGAGGTTTCATCTTCATTCTCCATCTATTTTTTTGCAAGGTCTTGTATTTTTTCTTGGCACTTATGGTACAGAGTCACTGCAGATATCTCTAATTAGGTATATGGGGACTTACGGGCCGAGTATTAAGATCAGAAATGCTTAGATGCCCGTAGGAATTATCTGGGTGAAGGCACTAAATAGTGGGACTTGGTGAGAATGAAGGCAGGAATCTGTAAATTATTGATTTTTTTTCTAGTTTCCAGTCCTTCTACTCTCCTATTTCTCTATTATCCAGATGTCAGTGTTCTATTTCTAATACAGGATCTATGTATATTATATTACTACTCACACATCTCAGGGGCTCTGTACTGTTTACGGAATAAAAGATAAACTCTATTTTGGAATCTAAGGCCTTCTACAATCCAGCTCCAGCTTGCTTTTCCCAGCTTTATTTTTCTCTATACTTCATACATTGTATGTTTCAGCAAAACTCGATTATTAGCTCTTCCCAGATCTTATCTTGCTCTACTGCTTTCATGCTGTTGAATCTATACCTTTAATACACTCCTCCAATCCCACCTTAAGTAGTTGAAATCTTTCTTAAGACTCCTCTCATATCCTCCTTCATGAATCATATCCCCATACCCCTCTCCCAGATTTCTTAGCATATTTTTGTCTGAACCTCTCCTTATATTTTACCTTGCATAACAGTTACTTGTGTGCACATTCTCTTTCTCTTTATTAGATTATAGATGACTGGAAGGTGAGGGATTGGCTTATTTTTCATTTTGGTATTTCTTCTGTCTTGCAAAGAGTAGGTGCTTAATAATTGTTTATTGCATGAATTCAATACTCATTTACTAGGTTTACTCTTAATGCACTGTGCTAGGCTCTGATAAAAAAGATAACTAGAGGTTGGGTGCAAGCCAGCGGTTGTAAGGAACTCTTAATTCAATTCACAAACATTTATTATGACATCTCTACTGGGCAGAGAGCATTGTGCCAGACACTGGGAGATATAAAATTTGGTGCTTGCTTCATGGAGCTTATAGTCTATAAAGGTAATATGATACATTTACTCAGATAATTAAATATCAAAAGACAATGCTATATTTGAAACTGGAGTTGTTGTTTGGTTGAATCTAACTCTTTGGGACCCTGAGGATCACAGCATGTCAGTGCCGTTCAGGGGGTTTCCTTTTACTTCAGATTGGTTTGCACAGTGGATTAAGGCAAACAGAAATTAAGTAACACAGCTAGCAAATATCTGAGGCTGGATTTGAATTAAAGATGTTCCTAACTTCTGACAGCTAAAAGCCTTGAGTTGGGGAGACCTGAAGGAAAACCTACGGTACCCTGGATGCTTACTAGATATGATATCATGGGCAAGTCATTAACTTCTGTGAAGTCTAATTTCCTTATCTGTGAAAATGGGGCTAATGGTAACATTTACCTCCTGGAACTTTTTCTTTTTCGGGGGGAGGGGGGAACAGTGAGGCAATTGGGGTTAAGTGACCTACCCAGGGTCACACAGCTAGCAAGTGTTAAATGTCTGAGGTTGATTTGAACTCAGGTCCTCCCGACTCCAGGGCTGGTGCTCTATCCACTGCACCATCTAGCTGCCCCAAATAAACTCTATAAGGACAGACTTTATTTTGGTTTTTGTTTATTTGTTTTTTTGGCCTTTGCATACTCAGTATGTTGAATATAGTCAATAAGCATTTTTTTTTGGCGGGGCAGTTGGAGTTAAGTGACTTCCCAGAATCATACAGCTAGTAAGTGTAAAGTGTCTGAAATCTGATTTGAACTCAGGTTTTAATGAACTCAGGCAGTGCTCTATCCACTGGGCCATCTAACTATTCCTCTCCTGGGACTGTTGTGATGATAAAGAAGATAACATAGGTAAAATGCCTTGCAAAACTTAAAGCACTCTTACTATATAAACAACATACACATCAGGGAATTGCCAAATGAAATACAATGGGGTTTGAGGGGCAGGGGTCCTTGATGAATAGCAGGATGGAAATGTTAAGGATGGCTTCATGGGAAGCAGGGAATAACACTACAGAATAAGGAAGATAAAATATGTTGCCAGGTCAATGAAAAACAAATCAGCATATAAATGCATTAAGAAGAGAATAAAAAGAAATTCCATCTCCTTTGCCTGGATCTTCTGAAATTACTCTGTGATTAAATGGTATATGCAAATGATTTATCTTACTGCTTATAGTTTCTAGTGTCTCTGAAAGGGGATTTATATTTAAGATACTGATACTAGGATTAACTCAAGGAATAATGAGATTGTGAAACATCTCCTAGGTATAAAGGAATGATGGTATAGACAGTTCTAATAGAGAGAATTATGTATTTGCTAAGTACAAAATATAGAGTTCCCCTTTTTCATGATTCAAGAGTATTAAAAAATATATGTATAAAATGGAGACTGAAGAATATGGTTCATAGACCAAAAAAAAAAATCTATTTTAATGAATATTCAGTATCTAGCTCTCCATAACGAAATTATTTCCATGTGGATGCCAAAAGTTGAATGAACTTGGAGTATAGGTTTAGCAATACAAGAGGAACAACCTGGTTAATTTCAGAGAGGTATATAGCCATAAAGGATTGGCAATGAATAATGATTTGATTAATTCTTTTGGCCACAGCAACTCTTAATTGCTCATTAAGGTATGGAGAGGTTGTGATCCGAATCAGTGAAGGGTGTTCCCACATTAAAGAAACCATGGATCTTTTTCAGTGTTGCAGCAATTCAATTTGATATGTAATTTCAAAATGCTGGCAGGGCAATGAATACTTTATTTGAAATCAGAAGAATTTAATTCAAATCGACATTTTCCTGCTTAGAATCATAAAAAGCACCAGTTTAGAATCATAAGAATTTGTAGAAGTCTTCCAATCATTTCATTTTATACAGGAAGAAATTGAAGTCCAGAGTAATTAAGATATTTGCCCAAAGTCACAGAGGTACAAATGGTACAGCTATGATTTGAACCCAGGTTTTCTGATTCCAAATACACAAACAACTTATTTAAATGGACTCTTATTTTACTGGCTCACTACAAAAACATATTCCAGATTTGAGATAAAGTTTGTGTCCACAGTGGTTATTCCTAATTTTTTCATCTTTCCTCAAGCCTCTCATGACAGCCTTGCCCCCTTAATCCTCTTAACTGAGAAGTTAATCTCAAAAATGGTATGGAAGACATTTGTAGAGATTTTCTTCTTTTGTCTTCTGTAATCATATATCACTCCAACATCTTTTCCCACCATTTCTACCTTCACTCCTGTTTTACATGAAGAGACAACCCTTGATTAGATGCCCTCCCATCTTCTCCAGCAGATTGTTACCTCTTAACATTCCCATTCTAAACTTCAATCTTTTATCTGCTGCTTACAAACATGCTCATATCTCCCTTCTGTCATCCTATGTTTCTCTTATCCTTTTCCATTAAGCTCCTTGAGAAAGCTATCCATGAGAGCTCTACTTAGATTTTCTCACTTGCTTTTAAACGCTCTGTTTTCTGGCTTCTAACCTCATCATTCAGCAGAAATTGCTCACTCCAGAGTTACTAATGATTTCTTAGTTGCCACAACTATGGGACTTTTCTCAGTATTCATCCTTCTTGACTTTTCTGCAGGCTTGAATATTTCCATTTAACCTCTTTTCTTGAATATTCTCTTCTTTGGGGGTTTTCCTGGGTCTGTTCTCTCTTGGTTTCTTATCTGTGCACCCCCTTTTTCCTTCTTAGTCTCTTTGCTAGACTTAATCATAAGTAACCTATATTGTTCTACTCTGATCCCTTTTCTCTTTTCTATCTAAGCTATCTTGGTGATCTCATCAGCTTCTATGGGTTCAGGTATTATTTCTATGTAGAAGATTGCCAGATCTATATACCCAGCCCTTTTCTCTCTGGAGCTCCAGCCATGCACCACCTACTTCTTTAGGACATCACAAATTGGATGTTTCATAAGTACCTCAAACTCAACATGCCAAAACAGAATTATCTTTTCCCCCAAACTCTACCCTTTCTCCAACTACTAACCTTTTGTTCTCAAAAATAACACCATTTCTCTCCACTTAACCTGGCTGCCAACCTCAACTCCTTATTTATACACATCCCACATAACCAGTCTCTTGTCAAATCAGTTCATTCCTACCTTCATAACATCTCTTTATAAGTTCCCTTCCTTCAGCTTATACCTCATCACCTCATACTTGGAACACTGACAAAGCCTTCTGAAGCAGGTGTCCCTGTTTCAAACCACTCTCTATTACAGTACAATCAATCAATCTACAAACAAAAAAATGCAAGGTCAACTAAATACACAATAAATAGGAGGTAATTAACACAAAAGACATTGCAATTAAAGGATTGTGGAAGTGTTCCTGTAGAAAAAGGTGGTGCATTAGTTAGTTGGAGCTCTGAGGAAGGCAGGAAAGTCAGAAGTTGGAAGAGAGAAGGAAAGGCATTCCAGGCATGGGGGGAGAATCAGAGAAAATGGTTGAAGCTGCAGTGGATGCTAGTCTTCAATCAATTGTTGAAGTGATTTTCCTAAAGTGCAAGTCTGACCTGGTTGGTTACTGCTTTCCTCAATAAATTCTGGGATTTAATATTACATTTAGAATTAAATATAAGATCTTGCCTTTTATCCTTTGTTCCCTTCTTCACATTCTATGATTCAGCTATTCTGGCCTACATTTTACTTTTGTGTTCCTTGAACACAATCCTCCATCTCCCAAATGACTGTCCTCCAAGATTGGAATGTTATCCACCCCCATTTCAGACTCCTGGTTTCCCCTCAAGACAGAACTCATTGTGGAAGAGCCCTTTCCTGGTTCCCCTCCTACCCCCCCCAAATGGCTTCTGAGATTATCTCCCATTTAAATGGTATATGTCTTGTATATACATAATTATTTGCAAACTTTGTTCCCATTTGAAGGCAGGTATCATGATTTTGCATTTTTTATATCTCTAACACTTGGCATAGTGCTTGGAACATAGTAAGTGCTTAATAAATGCTTGTTGACTGACTGAGAAAACAAATGTAATAACATTCAGGAAAAGCTTTAGGAAAATACTTTAGGTGGAAGATAATTTATGAAAGGGAATAATTTGAGAAGATAGAAAGGCAGCTTGGTGTGATAATCTAGCATTCAAGACTGAAGAGCAAGAATTTTGTACAAAAAAATCACAGGGAATCAGAAATAATTTTAAAATATGTATATGACATAATCAGATGTGCCTTTGAATGATTATTTTGTCAGCTATGTAGGGTATGAATGAAAGAGGGGAAGAGACTGAAGGCTAAATTACCTGGGTAATAAGTTCACCCTTTTGAGAGCCAACATCCTCTCTCCCTCCCTTTCCTCTCCTCCCTGCTCTCTTCCCCCCCTCCACCCCGGTCCCCCACCAATTTTGACCATTTAAAAAAATGGAAATCATTGTAAGTGTACCTAAATTTTCCAACGTTCAATTTAGAGGGTATGCTCATTTTTTTTTTTTTAAGTGACTCAAGGTGATTACTGTGAATATCAGTTATTGTGGAGTGCCATATTTGTGAAGCAGTGATGCTCTGATGGCTGCTGGTGCTTTCTGGGCTATGTGCTTCTATGCTAATGGTCCTAGACTGCTGTGCTTTTTAAGGTTTTGTGTCTGCCTGATTTTTCCAGCTTTTTCTGTCTTCTCTTTTCCTATCACTTGTCACTTCTTGCTGTTGCCAGTGTGCTTGCCACTTCTAATTTGCTTTGGTCTTGCAGATGACATAACTGAGATGGTTAGACATGTATCAAATGGGCCTAAGTAGGCCCTCAGTGAAGTCCTGAAGGGGCTCTTCGATTTTCTAATAAGTGCATGAGCTTTAGTGTTGAGATTCTGTCATGTCTATCTTGGCTGCTCAGCGGCCTCTTTGGATTATTTCCTGTTTCTCAGCAGTGTTCTGGATATGTGCTAAAGTTGTAGAGTATTATGTTCCAGATAAATGATAGTTCATTGTACACATATCCTTTTTTGGAGTGGGGGGGTAGGAGGAAAATGGGATGGTGAAGATAATTTCTAGATTCTTGGTACCTAAGCTAGTACAAACTATAAAGTAATTGAACTCTGAGAAGGTATGAAGGTTGGCTTATGAATGACTAAACTAAGCTGGTGAAAGCATAACTTAGCAAGAAATTCATAGCACTACAATTTGCTACATTGCAAAATGTGAGCTCCATTCCCCAAGTTGTTATGTGCTAAAATCTATTACTGTCCCTGTATGAATAGCCAGAAAGCATTTTTCAAGAGAAAGGGGTGGGGAGGAGGAGAGAATGATGAAGCCTTCACTAATGAGTGGCAGAGTGGAAAGAATGCTGGATTTAGAATCCAAAGACCTGTCCTTAAATCCTGGCTTTTTACTTCCTAGTTGAGGGACTGTGGGAAAATCCTAGAACCTCAATGGACCCTTGTTTTCTCATCTGTAACAGCTTACAATTAACAGTAGCAGCAGTTCATATTTATGTAGTATATTAAGGTTTACCAAACATTGTAAAGGAGAGGGTGGGATATGATGAACCCTAAAGTCTTTTCCATCCTAAATTCTATATTTTGAAATAGGAATAGGAACTGAACTGGTGATTTCATTGATATGTGCATCAGAAATGAGACACATATTTTGAAATGTGTGTCAAAAAACAAAAATGTGTCTCTTTTTTTAAAGACAAGTATCATATATTTGATTATAATAGAAGGTACATGTTACATTGACCATTTTTGCTCACTCTTTCCCTCTTCCCATTTGCTGCTATTTTCAAATGTGAAGAATAAACTAAACAGCACTAATTGTGAATTTGGAACCCTTTGGACCTGATCCCTTTTGCCATGACCTCTAATACCACCTGCAATCAATTGGAATTGGAAACAATGATATTTGCCAGAAATGGAATATGTATCCACTCAACAACTTACATTCTACTTAAAACACATATACGACATCCTTTGGGCTCTTGGTAGTATTGAATCAAAAGCTTTTTTCATGAAAATGAAAAAAAGAATGTCAGACTAACCAAGCCTGCATCTAAGCTCTTCTTAAGTTTAAAAAAAAAAAAAACTTTCTATTTTCTTCTTTCTTCTCATATTTTGAGATGCTTTTGATATTCCTGGACAGTAGGAGAAATCAATAACTGGAAATTTATTGTTGTTCCTTTGTTTAGGACATCACCAGATCAGGGTGATATTAACACATAATATAACCAGAAGAAAACTCACAGATTTACCAACCAGAGTAGTTTCAAGTGTCTGAGGTCTATCTGACCTCAACATTCCCTCTTTTCCAGATGCTTTAATCCTAAAATGCCACAGTTTAATTTTATGGTTCTCTGTCTTTTGATTTGGGATAGAGAAAAACCCGTAAGCCTTCTGAAAGATTTTTGTAAACCTTGGTTTGCTTCCTGTCATATCTTGTTTTTTAGTGACATGACAAGGAACAATAGTCCTTGTCCTTGGAACTAGAACGAGTCCAATAGGGCCTATGGGAAATACTACAATATAATGAAGAGTGCCCTATCTCTGGAGTCAGGAGATCTGAGTTAAAATTCTATCTCTTATGCTTACTATCTGTGATATGCTGGACAAATCCCAGACTCTCCAAATATTTTTTTATCTAAAGGAGGTGAAGTTCTGAGATCCCTTTTAGCTCTAAGTCTATGCTCCTATGACTCTTATGAGACTGGTGGCATATGATTTATGAAACTTTCTTGGTCCAATCCGTGTTGGAAAGTTACCAGTTTCCAGACTCAGTTTAGCCTTGTAGATTCAAAGTTGTTTGGCTTGTGTGTTTCCCAATTTGTACAGGACAGAAAACTATTTAAAAACAAAGAAATAAATCTGTTTTGATAATTACTATTTTGCCAATAATTTTTCAAACCTTTATATAGAGTATGAGCTATTATAAATGCACATATAATATATAAAATATACAACCCCCCTTTTTTTACAGCAAATGATATCATTAGCTGTATAAACAATAGTGGGACAAATGGGAAAATGTTGATGCTAAATCACCAAGTCATGACGTAGAACTGTTCTATGCTATGAACTCTCAAGATACAAAATTGTCTTCATATAGAAAATCTTTAAATTACCTTGAGAATCCTCCTCACTCCATACCCCAAGACAAATCAAATTGTCCTATAAACTACTATAAGTGGAAAGTAATTAATGATTTGGCAAGGGTAAAATGGACAATTTTGCAATATAACAGCATCTAAATATTCAAAGCAAGAGCTAATGAACTATAGAGGTTAAAAGATATTTCTCTTCCAAAGGCAGTGAAATTTGAGGTGGAAAGCCAGTCATTTATATGGTTGTAATTGGTCAGAGTTAGAATTCACTGCCTAAGTGACATCTTTTTAAAAGATACAGCAGATTTAGTTAAGGAAAAATTAATGATGAAAAGAACTTTTCCTTTTTATAATATGTAGATTCGTTTTCATTTTCTAAGGATTACCCTAAGTTCAAAAATATTTATTATCAGGTTGGGCTTTTAAAAGATGATAATGTGGGGAACAGAGTAACTCTCACAAACTAATTATTAAGTAGAGAATTTAGCATATGGATCAATGGAAGAAGCATATACACTTAGGCTGTCAGATTCTCAAAGTATAAGACATAAACCAAGGAATCTACAGTTTGTCAAGGAGGATATGATAGAGCTTACAGCACTGGTTCTGTAGCTATTCTGGCCATGGGTCCAAAATGCAGGTAGGTAAGGCTTGTGTTGGAAAATGTCCTGTTAAATCCCTTCAGGACTTCTAGACACTGAGACTTTGGGGATCTTTCCTTGGAGTCTATAATGCTTAAAAAAAAAAAAAAAGAAAGAAAAACAGGGGCAGCTAGGTGGTACAATAGATAGAACACTAGCCCTGAAGTCAGGAAGACCTAAGTTCAAAATCTAGCTTCAGACATTTAACATTTCCAAGTTGTATGACTCTGGGCAAGTCGCTTAACCCCAATTGCCTCAGCAAAACAAAAACAAAATTATATCATACTGAAAATGTTGTTTTTAGAAATCAAAATTTTTTTTTTTTAAGAAAAGGAAAACAGGTGTTCTATTATTCAAATACATATAATATATATACACACACAAATACACGTATTGTTTTCCTCTAGTAGAAATATCACTTCTTGAGGAGAAATATAACTACATAAGAGGCACACATCTATCATGTGTACATGTTTAATTTTTATTCTTGTATATCTAGTACCTAGCAGAAAGTAGGGGTTTCATAATTGTCTGTTGGATTGTTGAAGGTTTTTTAAACATTTAATTCATATTCTAAGACTGAAAGATCACAAAGTCACTTGTATTGCTCCATTTTTTTTTCCTAGAATACAACTTGGACTTTGGAAGCTGCTAGAAAAAAAAATCACATTCAGATAAAAAATAAATTAATTATAAATTGACTAAAACTGTACCAAATATATAACCAGTAAGACATTTAATAAACACTATGAATCAAGAAATTTGAAAAAAGTTGCCATTAATGAAATTAATACAGTTGTGAGTTGTTATATGCTATTATGTAACAAAACTATTAATAATTGCACAAATGAACGGCACCACCAGATGTCCCACTGCAGGGTATGGGGTTTGAGATTGGACTATGCCCCAGGAGAAGGGAGAGCCACAGAGCAGTAAAGGTTGAGCCTGGGCCTGGTCCCTGTGGCAACAGCCCTGGGTTTAGGATTGATGGATTCAGGGCAGGGCAGAGCAGGAGATAGTGGTCCCCAAGGACACTCATTACTTGGAGCATATATCATCTGTCCATAGGCTCGCTTTTCCTGGGTTAAAACTGGGAAGCCTGGCTACTCTTGCTGCTTCTGGAGCAGCAGAAAGGAAGGAGGCAGTATGTAAACAAACAGTTTGAAACTTGTTCTGTTCAGCAGGGCTCTCTCAGGGGAAGCCAATTTGGCCTCCACTTGTTAACTCTTTAGCTTCCCAGACATGTACCTAGTAGGTCAAGCAGTTAAAATTGGAATTCTACATGGGTACTGGATCAGAAGGACAAAAGAGATGTGAGGATTACGAAGAGGATTTGATGTTGTTGCAGAAAGCTATTGCTGGAAACTCGACAGCTGTCATTCAAAAGCAAAGGTCAGAGTTTAGCTGTTACTGCTACACTTGTTTACATTAAAAAATGACATCCTCCCATCCTTATTGTATGCTGCCTCTAGATTAATGAAGAACCTCCTCTCTCACTCACCTGTCCAACCCCTCTATTCCACCTCATTTCCATCCTCTGTATAAACAGTAAAGAGGGCACAGAGAAGTGCACTCATGGAAACACTGATTCTTGGCGACTGGTTCCTCTTTTCCTATTTTCTTCTCTACTTGTGGGGCAAAGTAACTCTCCCAAACCAGTTATTAGAGAGGTTGGCATAGGGATCAATGGAAGAAGCATATCCACTTAGGTAGTCAGATTCTCAAAGTATTAGGCACAAACCAAGGAATCTACAGTTTGTCAAGGATGATGTAGCCTACAGCACTGGTTCTTTTCTACTTCGATACACAGCACAGCAAGTCAAAGAGTGGCTGTCCCAAGGGAGGGTGCTGGCAAATAGGAATGGAAAGCACAGGCCATTTACAAGGGATTTTGCACCCATCATAAAGGTCTGGGGACCTAAGAGCTGGAGCACTGGACTGAACTGAATCAGGAGACCAGATTGTAGGTGGTAAAATCATTTATATCTTTGCATATGCGATTTTCAATTTGGTGAAAGGGAATGTGTGTATGTACCCCCCTTATATTTATGTCTATATACATAGCCCATGTATGTATAGCTATATACATTAATGTACAGGTATATACATATCTGGGTATCCTATAAATACCTACATAGACTTGGTCTATAATATAAGGATACTATTATATGTGATAACATGTAACATAATTACATATCTATATATCCTGTCAAATACAACTACCTAAGAGGCACACATATATCATGTGTACAATACATACACACATACCCTATTCAGAGCTGTTTCCCCCATAAAATACAAGCTTTTAGAGGGTAGAGACTGGTTCATTGTGGTCTCTGTCCCCAATGCCAAGAGGATGCCTGGTATACTGCAAAGACAAATCTTCCAATAGCTTTGGATGAAAGCAACTGTCAGAGTGGAAAGCCTGAGGGGAGGGGCAATGGTGTCACAAGGGGCAAGTTGCAAGATGGGGAATGAGTTGGAAACTGAGGAAGCTCACATGATGCCTGGTTTTGAAGCACAGACACTGTAAGGCCAGCTGATTGTTTCTGCCTTTATCTCTGAAGCTGTGTGCTATCTGGGACACATAAAGAAGGTAGATCGATCTAGGGAATGGCCACTTTTCTCGAGGAGTAGTACTTGAGCTATGAATGGAGACAGAGGGAGAAGCCTCATAAGTTCTGCAGCTAGGGCTGCAGTAGCAAGGACCAAGCAGGCAGGGGTCATTTATTTAGGGCATTTATACGTCTTGCCCACCATTCCCTAAGAGTGGACAGTTAGCGGGGAGGAAGCTGTGGTCTCTGTGTCAGCCAGGTGTTGCAGGAATACTTCTATGCTATGCTATACACTAGCTGTGGGCCAGTATTTGTCTACCCAGAAGGACAGATTGTGATGAGAAGATCTGCTGCATAAATTTCATTCATCATACTTCTCTGAAGTAACCCTGTGGAGTACAGCAAGGCAACAAGACCTGGGCAGCCAGGTTACTGGGAGGGAAGGAGAACAATGAAACAGATTCACATAACACCCATATTTGGTATGGTCATTAATAATAAACAAAATAATAGTATTAAGAGTGTGAGCCAGAAGCAAAAGCCATTTCCAGTGCCCTGGTATCAGGGATATGAAGGATTAATTTTTTCTCTTTGATTTTAATTCATGAATCTGGGAAGCCTATTCTAGCATCAGAGGGCCAGAATTGTTCTCTATTGTTCTCACTTATACATGACACAGCTAAGAACAATTTAGGGCGTTGGTAGATCCCATTCAAAATTCCAGTAAGAAGTGTTCTAATGAACCAGGATTTCCAGCTTGAAACCCAGGCTCAGTAGCTGGACTGCAAGTACAATCACTGGGTTATGCAAATACATGCACTGCATGTAGGCTGAGCATGCTACATTAATAATGAAGCGCATGAGGAGGCTGAGCACATGGAGGCAGGTAGCAGAGAGCCCTGCCAAGATCCTCTGGTGTACGTTTTTCTTGCTCTGGGAATGACTAGGCTTCATGTTTCTTTACTAAACATAAATTAAATAAAATGCTTCAATTAAAACGAGGCAGAGCCTGAAGTGTTTCAAACCATTACTGGCTTTTCCTGCAGCCAGTACAAGTGTAGAGCAGGTGACGAATGACCAGTCAGGGGAAAGGTTAGCCAAAGGCCTTCTATAATTCAGAGAGGGGTGAGCAGTACTTCATTGACTGTGCCAGCCATTCTTTCCCAAGGCCATGTCTTCCTCAGGATACCCCTGCATTCTTTCTCCCTGCCATGACACCAATTGCTTCCGCAATTTGCTGCTACTGCTACTATCAGTTAAGAGAATGTTCAGGAACCAACTGTGCTCTCCTTAGGTGTCTGAGAACTCTGGCATTTTTCTACCTCCTCAGGGAAAATAGAAGAGCCCAGAAATTATAATTCTGTCCAGAGAACACCTGGCTAGTACACTTGGAATCCTGGAAATAGATTCAAGCTTTCCAACCACTGGGGCAATTTTCCTTTATGTAAGTATCTCAACTGCACTAGCTAATTATTCATGACACTATGGTAAAATTTCCTGGGATCTTAACGTTTCGCAAGGAGTGGCTGGGATTCACTTCAGGTATAATTCTGACATGAGTGTTAGGTGAAAAGAAAACATTTGTGATAGGTGTATCATAAATACATCATAATTAATTCATCCATTCAATTCTGGGGAACATCTAACATCATAACTAGGAAAAGGAGACTTTGCTTCAGAATGAAAACAAATTGTAGGAAACTAATAATATTTGTTACTAAAGGTTACTTTAGTAACCAGAAACAACTGAATTTAACACCTAGTTAGCAAGAAAAATTAGTTTGAATTGGAAATTACCCAATGGTTTGCCAGTGTGTGCATCTCAGAGGAGTGTCATGACTGAACAAAAGGTGCTGTTATTATCCCTGTTTTACAGATGAGGAAATTGAGGCAGACAGAGGTCGAGTGACTTGTTCAATTCAAATAGTAAATATATAAGACTGTTTAGATGTGAACTCAGATCTCCTGAATTCAGGTCCAGCTTAATATGTATCACCTAGTTTCATATGTTGGGGGTAAGGGTGTAATTGCCTCAGATGGTACTACAGGTACTACAGGTAAATGCCTGCCTTAGTACAAGTTATCTGTATGCCAAATAAAGTCTGCTTTTCAGTTATAAAAGGAGGGGGAGGTTGGAACTGACACAATCAACGATACCAGAGTGTCTGAATAAAGAGGATCAAAAAAAAAGTGGGGGAGAAGAAAAAGAAATAATCATATCTTCATTTATTCATTTAAAATCCCACTGGGCCATTTCTATATTATACTTTATATCTGTAAGGAAAAACCCAGTAAAAGGGTGTAGGTGGTAGAATGGATGCTTGTGTAAGTTTCATCTTCTCACTGATTGACCTCAGAAGTTGGGCAACCTCCATAAGGTGGCCTGGGCAAATTTCCATGATGACAAGGTGCTTTTTAGGGTGACAGGCTATTGCTTCTCCCCATTCTAAAGAAAAGTTCAGGCCAATGCAATGTCCAATGGCCCTCTGGCAGCATCTGTCCTGGTTTTATTCCTATTCTTTAATCCCTCTTTACTTGAAACTTCAGGTAGTAGTGAAACAGTGAATCTGATCAAACATTTTTTAAGGGCAATTGGGTTTTTGGAGTGGAGCACAAAATCAATTCTGGACAAAAGTTCTTCACTACACCTTTGCCGGGAACATTTCTCCCAAAAGAGCTGTCCTAAACTATGTCCCAGTCCATTAAAAAACCAAACCAAACTAAACCCAGAACACATTAAAAACAACTAGCAAACCTCCTCAAAATTCCTTTGTGTGGAAGCAGCATGTCAGAGAGACCAAGCTGGACTCAGAATTCAAGGTTCTTGGCTCTGAGGATAAGTTGCTGTGTGATTCTCAGTTAGTTATTTCAACTTGTTGAGTTTCCATTTTCATATTGCTAAAATGAGGTACTTTGTACTATAGGATCTCCAAGGTCCCTTCTAGTTGTAGGATTCAATCATCTATTATCTTTAAGTATAAAGTACTTGGTAACTTGTATGTTACTCTCTTTGCTAATAATAGAGTTCTGGCCCTTTGGATAGTGATATGCATTAGAGAGCTGGAGCACATTTGTATAGAAACCAATTTTCTAAATTATGAACTCCTGTATATCACTGGGAGGCATTTTAGCACAATGAATGTAGAATAAGAAATGAATTCAAATCCTACCTTTGACACTAAATATTGTATTACTTTGGGCAAGGTATCACTTCTCTGGGGCTGTTTGCTCAACTATAAAATGAAAAGATTGGATTAGTTGACTTCTAATGCCTTTTCCAGCTCTAAATTTATTATTGATACACTCCTAGCACATTACACAGAATAGCTGGCATTTATATAGTACTTTAAATTTAAAGTTTACAACACACCTTTACATATAATTACCTCATTTCATTTTCACAAGCATCCTATTAAAATAGGCATTATTATCCCCATTGAAAGTGTTTGAGACAGATTTTGAACTTCTTCCTGATGTTATCCCTTGTGCTATCTGCCTCACCTGTTCTTTTTGTTTTGGATGGTCAATGTTGAAGAAGACAATTCTTTAAGATACTGTTTTTGCTTTGGTAACTGCACCGGTGGTGAAGGAACACATCTGCTTTTGGGAACTTATTTTAGTGTGGGCTGCGCAAAGAATGGTACCATATGTTGCAAAGAGGGAGAAGTCAGTAAAAGCTACAGATAGAGTGTGGCATGTCAGCTTCTCCCTACTAACATATACTTTCACTCTTTCTGAGGCAAAAGAAAACATGCACTAACTCTGTATTTTAGCACCTGACCCCTAGGAATGGCAGAAGCTGGAAATTTAGATACTCCTTGGAGCAGTGAAGAACGTCTGGTACCAAGCTGATTAACCACCTTCCACTTCTGGTAAACCAAGTTGCTAATTGCATGCCAAATATTCAGGTCAGATGCTTGCAATTCAAATTGTATCTGTATCTGTATCTGCCAAGGCATGTATTTCTGCTACAAGTTTTCAAAATAGAACAGAAAGCTTGAGATACAAAACCCTTGGAGAAGGCAGCAGCAAATACAGTACATGTTGGAGAGAGAGAGAACATCTTTTAAGAGAGAGCCACAAGACACCTGTTTCAGACAATTTCAGATTTCACAAAAAAAGGTTGTGGAAGGGAGGTGAGGCATGACATTTCCAGTTGGGTCTTCATAACAGTTTTGTATTCCACTATCAGCAGGAATGAAAAACTCTATATTTAGGAAAACTAAACCCTGTGGAAAGTACCCAGAGCAGGATGGAAGGGCAAGGCATAATGGGTTAGTGGCTCAGATTCTAGTACTTGAGTCAAGAAACCTAGGTTTGAATCTTACCACAGACACTAGTGGTGTGCCTGTGGACAGTCACTTAAGTTTTCAAAGCCTCCTTTTCTCTGCTGTGAAATAGGGATGACAATACTTATGTTAAACTCACAAGTTGGTGAGGAGAGCATTTGACAACCTTAAAGTATTTGCCATATAAAATGAGAATAATTCTTTTGTATCTTCTGTTTTTATAGTCAGATAAATGGATGTGGAAAGGGAGGGCCTAGGCCTTTACAGAGAGAAGGAGGAGCTTACTTTAAAACTGCTTGAGTCTATTGATTTCTAGTTACTGAAGGCCTGAAGTAGCACTGTTAATTCTTGGTGTAATTGAACAGTCATAATAATACTGGTAGAGGATGAATCAAGGGATCCAATATAATTCCCAACCTTTTATGTGGTATCTTAGTGTGACTTCATACTCTAGTCTGACAGTAGAGACACAGAATTGGCCACATATTAAGCTTTCTTTTTAAAATGGGTATTATGCTTTTCATCAATTAGTTGGAAAACAGAAAGACCTTAACCAGGAAGTACCTAGATTCTCATGTGGAGCTATAAGAGAGGGAAAGAGGGAGGGGAGAAGGGGAAGACAGAGAGAGACAGAGAGAGAGAGAGAGAGAGAGAGATGTTGGGGATGAAGAAGAAGGAAAGGAATGGATATTACTAGAACAAAATCCTACGTTAATTATTAAGGGTAGGAAGACTGGAAGTCTTCAATCTTATCAGCACTGACTTGAAGCCACAAATCATTGAGCCTCACTGTAGCTCAGTTTCCCTCAGAATGCTAGTGCATGAATATGTGCAATCTGGAATGAAAAACTTGCTAGCTATGACACAACTTTATTTAATAATCCAGCCCCTTTTGCTTCACTAATAGGGTAATAATGTCTTTGGGGTACATGTTAGAAAATGGGTCCAGACACATGGCTCACTATCCATTCAATCTAGTCAAAGTAAACCTTTAAAAAAGGCAGTGAAATTCCTGAGAGAAGTTCTTTGTTCACTTGAGTAAAACCCCTATTTCCCTTTCCCTCCAATTACCTTTTAGCCTCCCTTTGAATCTAGGGTTTGGGAAAATTCTTAGTAATTTCCACATTTTCCAAGGGAGTCAAAAATCTCATACTCTCCCTCCTCCCTTGGCCCCTACCCATCCAAGGCCCTAACTAGTTCCAAAACATTATAGTAGGGAGGTGGGATGGGCCAGGGTCTGTAGGTTATACTTACAAAGAACTGGGAGCTCCAGGCTTCCTCTCTCAAGCACACATGCAGCGTCTTCACCCTCCTGCTGCCACTGGGTAACCAACTAACACAGGGAACCAGCACTAACTACAAAGCCATAGGGAGCCGGGGGAGAGAAAGTAACAAAATTTCTGCCTATGCTACCTCTTCCTCCTCCTCCTCCTCCTTCCTCCTCCTCCTCTTTTCAAGTGAAGCAAAAGAGGGGGAGGAACTAGAGGCCTGATTCAAATTTACCGCAGCAGGGGCAGGAGACAACAGGGTACTGAGCCATTTTCTTCGTGGAGCTGTTGGAATGGTTCCTGGACCATTCAGCCCAGCCCAGCTTTGAAGCAGCCCATCATTAATAAACGTATTCCAAAGTCTCCCTAATTGTTCCAATGCAACCCACCGACTCCAAGTGCTGCTCTTCTCCTCTTCTCCATTTCTGCTTCTATGCTTACATAACCCACGTGTCAGAGCCACCCTGGCTTCTTCACACAGTGGGGAGACACCAACTGGAAAGGTGCAGAGACACATGCACATTGAAGATGCTGAGTGGCATTCTTTGTGTCATTTTTTGAAAAAAAGTTGGATCTCTAGGCCCTACAGGAAAAGTTGTAAAGGTTCCTGGTAGACCAGCAATCTCTGCACAAGTAGTTTCAAGCAACCTGTCTATCCTTCAGTTTTCTTAAAAAGTGAAGTTTTAATAATAAGAAAATAATTTGGTCAGTTGCTATTCAGTGATTCTTCCTGTGACTTGCCATACACAAAAGTCTCCAGTTCAGCATTTAGTAATCACACCCAAACTAACCAAACAGTAGCAAACCAAATCCCAGGGAGCTCTCCTGAGAAATTCTTTTATGGATCTGAATTATGGTGAGCATAATTGAGGGCACAGAGAGGGAGGTCTTTCCCCTAAAGCCCCATTATCACTCTTAGCAGTGACTTAAGGACTAGTGCTCCCTCTTCTGGTTTTAAGAGAAAGAATCAGAGTTGTTACCAAAAACCTCCCAAATGATGGGTTTGTTTGTTTGGTTTTCATTTTGGTATATGTTCCCAGGTGTGCTTTTACTGGGAAACAATATTTGGCTGATTCTCATTCATTCTTTCTCTCTCTCTCTGTCTCTCTCTCTCTCCTTTCTGTACCTCTAACTCTGATATCCACACACAAACACACATGTACCTCTTTCCTTCTCCTTGCTCTCCCTACCTCCTCGTTTTTAATACCTAGACTTCTCGTTTACATAAGTTTCTTTTCAAGGAGTGATTTAAACAATATGCATCTTAACATGGGGACATACAATCTGTTATCAGAACTGACAATGTCAAGACTTATTTGTTAACAAAGTTGGGAAAGAAAACATTTTCAATTGAGAATGAAGACTGAGAATGTTTAGTTTAAATAGACAGCAATAACTTGGGCTCTTCATTAACATCTTCCCCCTCCATTAGCCACATCTGGTTGCTTCCAGGGAACCTCGTTTGACAATTGAACTCTACTCCCTAAGATTCAGTGTATATATTTCATATGAACTCTTGTATGTTACAAGCTATCAGAGAAGAGGAAAGCATGGTGACACAGAAAGGAAGAGACATTCCTAAATGTTGCACAGAGAAATAAAAAACCCGTTTTGCCTATTTATGCATTCTAGCTCCATCTCCCAAGCTGTTGCTCCACCATGCTTGGTTGTTAAGGTGGACAATCAGGATAACAGCTAACAGGATTGAAGTGTCCCAGCACAGCAGAGGAAGAGATATTCAAGAGAGGAAATGAGAGCTGAGATGAACATTTTTTGGAACCATGGGATGCTCGTGTGTGTGTGTGTGTATGTGCAGTGGGAAAGACTGGATTTTTCTTTTATTGTAAAAGGTGATATCAAGCAGTTTGGTGTAGCAGAGTCTACTAAATGTAGAAGTAGTGAAAACTGTACTAAATGTGGAAGCAGGAATACAGATTCTGATCCTGTTTCTGCTTCTTAATGTGTGATTTGGGGCAAGTCATTTCCAAAGTCTTCAATGGCAGAGAAAACTTCCTCAGCAAGGAGCTCCAGTTCTAATGAGACCAAAAACAAGTGGAGGTAATAGTAACTGTAATCTCTACTTAACAAGATTATTTGGAGATTCCCATTAAATAAGGGTAGAAAAAATTATTTATAAACCTTAAAGAGCATAAATGTGTGCTTTTGTTATATTTGCTGTGATGAGAAATTCTTATTTCCCAAAGAGGCAACATGGCCTCCTCTTCCTCTTCTTTCTTCTTACTAGCATTTTATAGCTCTTTAAGGTTTGGAAAGCATTTTACATATCATAATGATATTTGATCCTTATAAGCCTATGAGGTAGGTGCTATTCTTCTTTTTATCTTACAGATGAAGAAACTGAATGTCAGAGATTAGATGATTGTCCAGGATCACAACAGATAGTGTATGAGGAAGGATTCAGACTGAAGACATATCAAACTGCAAGTATTTTAATTTCTTCATTTTACCCAAATAACTGCTCTGGACCCGGAGACTAGAAGATTTGGATTCAAATGCTGCCATATTAGTTGTCAGGGACTCTAGGCAAGTCACTTGACCTCTGTGTGCCTCAGTTTTTTCATTCATAAAATGGGGATGAGAGTATCCCTAGTGCCTACCTCATAGAGTTATTGCAAAGTCTATGGAAGAGAACACAGAATTATTTCTCAAACGTTAATGGGTGACACGTATGTCAGGTATTTTATCAAAAACTTCCCCTTAACTATGATCAAAAGACTGAGTGAACTAGATCTAAAATATACTAGGCTAAGGGGAAGTGGGGAAGTTAAAACAGAGGAAGAATAGAGGGAAAATCCATAGTTTTGCCAATAATAAACCCAGAGGAATTGCCTCTGTTTTGGGAAAGTCCATGGAACAATAAAAAATGGAACCACACTTACTCCTTCCCAGGTCTCTGTTATCAGTCCTTTCTTTCTGCCCAACCCTTATGGCACAGTGACAGCTGATAATAGTGTCAGTGCCCAAAAGGAAACCAGCATAGAAACAGCTTACTTCCCTCTCAACATTTTCATCTTAGGCACAGAATTAGAGAAATATCTAAAGCAGAAATTCTTAAATTTTGAGGTGTCATGAACCTTTTTGGCAGTCTGATATAGCCTTCCATCTTTAAGAACAGAGTTCTCAAATACATAAAATAAAACACAGAAGATTAGAAAGAAAACCAATTATATTTCAATGATCAAATTAAAAAAAAAAAAACATGGACTCCAGGTTTCTAAGTATTTTTTGTTTTTGTTTTTTGGTAAAGAGTTAATTCAAATACTAACTTGTAAGTAGGACCAAAATATGATCTGCATAATAGATTCTGGTAGTTATGTGGAACAAGTATTTTATGATCACCATCTTTTCAGATGAAAAGGCTGAGACTCAGAGATGCTATATGATCCCAGGATCATGCAATTATTAAATGACCCCAGGACTAATAAATGAACCCAGGGCTTCAGATTCAAAGATCAATACTCTTTCTAGTATCTCATAAGAGACTTTCATCTGAAATGTAGAAAATGTCATTTCAAATTTCCATTTCTACTTAAATTATAGCATTTAAAGCCAGACTGAAACATCTTCCTCCTTCCCTCATGCTTTTCTTCTCTGCATCCTCCTCAATTTAAAATTTCCAAACCATTCAGGAAATGCCACTAGAAGGAACAGCAAAAAGTATCAGCAAATATTTATAAAAGAAGAGGTTGGTCTGATAGTGTTCTAGGATAAAGGGTTAAACAAACCAGCTCTAGATTACTTAAGATACTGTCCTTACAAATTACACCTTGTAAGCTTCAGGAAGGCTCACGTACACTTAATCTTTAGTTCTACTTCTCACCTCTGCATGACTAAGCTGATGAAGAGCTGCCATCCATGATACAGTAACTGGGACAGTCTGAAATCTCAGGTACCCAGCCAGAGAGCCGCCAGGGAAATCTGAGGAATGAAGTGCCTTGCTCACCAATGCCCTCAAGGGGGCAGCAGGGAGCTCTTTCTTATCTCTCCTCTGAACCTCCAGCTTTACCACTAGCATGCATCAGGATCTACCAGGAGATAGGGAAGGGACAGAAAGGATTTTCTTATTAAGTAAGCAGAACAAGGAAAGCAACATATACTAGCATACATTAGCCTGAAGTCTATGGACTTTAAAAACTTGTTTTAAACAATGATTTTAATATATTTTTTATGATGTTCTGTATTTTATGTATTTAAAAACATTATTCTGAGCATCTATATATAAGCTTCACCAGACTGCTACAGAAATCTATGACACAAAAAATTTAACAGCACTATGGGAGTAGAATGTTGCAAAATATTGCCAGTCTAGTGGATGTGTTGGTCAGTTTTACTGAAATGCTTTTTTAACCTTTTTCTTTTAAGTTCTTTGTTACAAGAGATGGCTCACTAGGTAAGGAGGAAAGGGAGGAATATATTCAGAAATGAAGTAATATAAAAACAATGAATTAGTAAAAAGAAAAAAAAAAGGCACCCACTCTGTACTCTTTCCTCTCTCTAAGACTCAGAGGAGGTATGCTCTTTTACCAGAAAAGTATTGATTTGACATAATTGATCATCATTCAGGCAATGTGATATTCCTGTAATGATGAGGCACATTATGAATTGTAATCACATAATATCAGAGTTGGAAAGGACCTTTTCACAATCCCATATTTCTTCACCTTAGAGATGAGGATACTCTTTCTCATAGTAACTCATATTTATATAATTCTTGCCACTTTACAAATTGCTCTCCTCACAACAATCCCCATTTTACAGATGAGGAAAGTGGGACTCAAAGAGGTTGATGTAGCTAGGTCATAAAGCTAATACATTTAAAGTATTCAGATTTTATGGGTGAGGAAGACGGTTGCAGAGAGGTAGAGTGATGTACACCATGTTATGCATTGTTCAGTGATAAAACCGAAGCCCACATATCAGGGCGCTTTCCATTTTTACCACAATACATCCCTTATAATGATCCGAATTTAAGGGGGAAAAAATTAAGCTACACCCAGTAATCTCTATCCCATAATTACTATTCCCTAGAAAGAAACATTAAGACAAATTAGATTACTGGCAAGCAGATTTTTATCATATTGACCCCTCAAGTCACTGCAAAAACAGTATTATTTAATGAAATAAGATTTAAAAATTCTGATCACACAATTTGATTGTTCATAAGGGTTGTTCCTTGCACAGTTGATAATTCTATTATTTTATCAATATGTGAAATCATAGCTTCAGCCTTTTGGTTCCAACTCCTCCATATCTTGATATGATCTATTTTGCTCAGTTACTAAGGTTATGGAATTTTCTCCAATGGAGATCTTTTTAAGATCGAGAAGGTCAATTACCTTAAGATGAATGGATTAAGTATAATTATGGTTTGAGCCAAGGATTGGGACCAGATGACCTCTAGAGATCTCTTTCAGTTTTGTCATTCAATACCAAATGACATTTTCTCAGGACTTAGCAAATTAATTCATATAAACAAGCCCTGAATTTGCACTTGTAGGTCAGAAACATATGTAAACAGTCATCAGTTCTTGTTATTTTTCTACAATATCTTTTATATTATCACTCCTTCCTTCCTTTTCTATCTCTTTCTCTCCATTTCTTCCTTTCCCCTCCCTCTCTCTCTCTCTCTCCCTTTTCCCCTCTTCTGTTTTTCCTTTTCTATCTTTTTCTATCCATGTATCTATTTACGCACTTATCCATTTACCCATCCATCCATCCATCCATCCATTCATTCCCTGCTCTATATTGACATAACTATGACTCCAATTCTGGATTTTATCTTCTCTCTCAACTTTACTACTGTTATCACACCTCTCAATTAGTTTCCTTGCTGATAATCTTTCTCCTTCCCAGTCTATTCTTCACCCCACTGCAAAAGTAATCTTCCTAATACATAGTTCTGACCACGATATCCCTGCTTAAAATCCTGCACTGACTGTGTTTTTGGCATTTTGGGGCCCTGCACATTTCAGCTCCAATTCAACTTCTCCAAGCCATTACCTAATACTTTTCCTTCACACATTTTACATTCCTACAAAATTTATTCTTTGAGTTTGATCTTAATCTGTCTGGCCTCTGTAATATTCATGGGTGCCACATCTTTCGTGAAGCTTCCTGTATTCCCGCAGGGGAAAATGTTTTCCTTCCTTAACATTACTTAAAGTGTTTTGTCCAGCTTCCACTTTTGTCTTAATCACATTCTAGCTATTTTCACACTCTATGTGTGTATACGTTGTATAATACAGAAAAATTTATAAGCATACTAGTCCCCTAATCTACTCAAGACAGGAAAGCAGTTATTGTATCATTGTTCATCTCTGTACCCCCAATGCCTAACATATAATAGACACTTAATAAATAGTTGTTGAATTGAATGGAATGTATCTCTGTTAGCTCTTCCCATTGCTTTTAGCAACTTCAGACAATGATTTCCTTAAGGCCCCAACGCATCGATAAGCCCACGATTATATGAATCTCTGCCTTTTCTCCATCTTTACTATTTGGTATGATCTGAGTCAGAACTATCATTGCTGAGGCCCCAAACTGGGTTTGGTTTGTTTATTTTAAACTCTTTAAAAGGTCTTAATGTTTCTATGTAGTACTAACAACAACAAAAACCTCAGGGTTTCTATTTGTCCCTTCTCTTTGAAGTTCAAAAACTTAACCTCCTTCACAAAATTTCTATCACTCACCCCCACATGTGTGACTCAGCTCTTCTGCTCCAGCATGAAGAGGGACACATATATATTTAAACAGGCACAATGCATGGTGCTATATAGTGATTTTGACTCCTTCTCCCCCAAAAACATTCAGTTGAAAAATCCTATCAATCCCAGATATTCTTGAAATTAATACTTCCATATAAGTTTCAGGCATCAGTCCCAGCAGCCATCATTGAATGGGGAAATCACCATGGAGAAAGGATCAACCTTCGTCAACACCAACTGTTGACCAACTGCCACCAAAGGGCAGGTAAGCTCCAGGGCCCTGGGAATGGCAGCACTATCTCTTCTTTCTCCCCTTTCCCCTAGGTCTGCTTTCAGCCCAGCTCTCAAAGCCATCATCCTGGAAAGTGACTTCTATTACCACATCCTGGCAACTGTTCCTGCAGGTGCTGTAGCCACAGCTACTGAAGATCCAGAAAAGAAATTTCTCATGAAAATCCTTGGCACCAGCACATGGTCTAACATTAGAAACAGATGATTGTATTATTGGAAATGGCATTAAAGAAGATAAATCACTCTAGCTGCTTTGCCACATCTTAAGGATCTCCAAGGGACCTTTCCATCTGATCTGAAACTAAAACTTCAAGGTATTGTCTCCCACATTAGAATGTGAGCCTCTTGAGATGAGAGAAGGGACTCTATTACTTTTTTATTTATTTACGTCTAATGCTGGGGACATCATAAAGCACTTAACAAATTCCTATTCATCCATTCCTTCATGGAAAGAGAAAGGTAGGCACTGCTTCCTGAATCAAAGTTAGAATTCTTTAACAGGGCCTACTTTTCCCAACCCTCATAATGCCATTTTCCTCTATGATAGGGAGTGTGATTCTTACTATATGACACAAGCAAAGTTGGCCAGTAAAATTTCTTCCTTGGGGGAAATATATTTATGTTATTTTCACACTATTTACTAATATCTAGGTTATATGAAAAGTTTTATATACTTCCATTCAAGACCTTTTTCCTCTAAGACCGACATTTGTACCACATGTCCCTTGTAATCTATCCAGAACTTCCATTTGTCTTCCTACAGATGAAGTCAACCAGGGCTAATTATCAGCAAAATGATGAAGTTCTAAAGTATGGTTCAATGAGTCCAGTTTCTCTTTTCTGCTCCCTGCTCCCATCCTCAGTAGTATCATCTTCCCCTCTTCTTTGCTATGCCCCTGGCTCAAAAGAAAAGAGATAGCATCATTCACACTGTCAAAAACTCATTTATACCAAGGTCTCCTCTTCAAAGTATCAGAATGTCATGGGATATGTGTGTGTATTTGTTTTACTTGGCTATACTTAACTGTTCCAAGTGAAGGTTTAAAAACATTTTTGGGGGGGGAAGAAAGGAAAAGTATGATAATAGTGATACTCAAAAAAAAGAAAGAAAAAAAAGAACATCAATGAAGCTTTCAAAGTAATGCTCAGAAGAGAACAGAAAAAGATTCAAAGAGAGACAGAGATGCAGGGTAGTTTTGAAATTAATGTGATGACTTTATTATTTCCTTTTAGAAAATGAAGATCGTTCATGGTTTCACATGCAATCCTCTTTTTTTTCTGTTCATTGTAAATGAAAATGTTCATGTTTGTTTTTTGTCAAGTTCAGAATAAAAACATGCATTTATGCATATAAAAACAATCCTATGCGTTACCTGAAGAACTACCCTCTTCCTTCACATAGTCATCCAAAAATTTTCCTTGAGCTTTGCCAATGACAGGAAATCATTACTTCCCCTAGACAATCTTATTTCATTTCTGGACAAAAGTAGCTAATAGGAAGTCATATACACATATACATACACACGTGTCCATTATATATATACTACATATATATGTGTATATATATCTATGTATATAGATATATATACACATATATATGTATATATAGACATATATACACTCTCACATTTACATCAATATCTGCTTGCCCATAATTTCTATATAATGCCTACAGTTCTGTCCTTTAGAACCATGAATTAATTATAAGTCTCCAACCTCTTCAGCAACCTGTCAAGGAGGGAATTGGTTTTTCCTCATTTCTTTCATGAAGCCAAGATTAGTCATTATAACTATCTGGTATTTTAATTTTTAAAAAAAATTTTAGTTTTAGTTTTAATTTTCTTGTTCTTTTCATTTCCATTGTTGTAGTCATTATTTAATTCTGGTTGTTAACTTGCTTCTGTATTGGTTCATATAAGTCTATGCTTTTTAGAATTTTTCATCAAAACAAATCCAAACACAGAAATCGTATGAAGAGGCAGTGAAGAATAAACATGAATGAATAAACATTAAGTACTATGTCTAAGCACTAGCAATACAAACAGAAAAATAAGGCAGTCAATATCTGCCCACAAGGACCTCTCAATCTAATAGAAGGCAAGATTCATGGAAGGCCTTGGGTAGAAGGAAACCAGACTTGCTATTGGGAAGAGGCACATACTTGGTAGCTTATTTTTAAAATTAATTATTCTTGCTAATTAGCTTTTAAGCTTAGTTGAGTTTAAACTATTGACAAGTCCAAGAATTGTCAGGATTCTCTGAATTTTATTTCCTTGGCATAGAGTTCCTAATTATAACACTATATACTAATGTATATCATAAGATATTTACACTTCAGTTAAACCAATATAGCTCTAATGTTCATTTTGAATGTTTGAAATATACTCTCCTCATCTCATATTTTTAGAATCCCTAGCTTCTTTCAAGGATCAGCTCAAAGACCACCTTTTCCATGAAATCTTTATAAATCTAAGCATTTTGAATACCCTATTTCTTATTATGGTCACCTATAATAATTATTGCTTATTTACATATGCAATTATATATATGATCAATCAGTTACACAATACAATAGTATCTTACATATAAATATATATTCTAAGATATTTTCATCTCAGCTGATCCATACAACAAACCATGAAATAGGTAGGTCAGATATTATTATCTCCATTTTACAGATGAAGAAACAGGTGTAGAGATGTTGAGAGATTTGTCCAATATTAGTATGAGACACCAGAGTTTTGATTCACATTGCAGTGCTCTGCTGATCACACTACACTGCAAGTGCTAATCCAGAATGCCCCAAAGCTTCCTTTCAGAATCGACCAGAGGTTATCAGCTCTCACCAAATCTGTTTGTAAATTTATAGGGAATAGATGTTTCTGCATCAGTAACAATGAAATTAGCCCTCACATCTGTGGAAATTGTGCTCCAGACTCCAACAGTCCTTCACGTTAATCTACTATTAATCATTGGTAAGGAGTGGAAAATTAAGCTCAAATCTTTATTAAACTCTTGTTTTGCACAAAGCAAAACCAGGGCTGATTGATCTTTTGCAGAAATGACCAATTTGCCAAAACAAAACAAAAACCCTTCTACTAAACAAATCAAGAAATAATAGGAAATCTGTGTTTTCAAATTCAAATATAAAAGAAGAGAAGGGCGTTATGCTGTTCATAAGGATACCTTCATGTGGCATATTGACTTAGAAAACCACACATTATTATTATCTAAATTCAATTGCATTCTAATTTATTTTATTAAGTATTTTCCACAGTTTAATTTCATTGGGAGGGAAGAGTGTACTGGGAAATATTGCAACTGCATATTTGATATCTCTGAACTAAGACATTTGGAAAGACTTAAGCACATATTTACATGCAGAATCAGGCTTGGAAAAACCTGATAGGAGAAAAAAAATCAGGAAGAGAGTTCTTATTGATGGGTCATTAAATAATGTACAACTTCACTATCACTATATATAAATCAATACATTTAACAAAGGCTATGTTGATAAGAGCGAGTATCACAGTTGATTACCAGTTCTATTGCTCTTTTGAGAACACATTTACAGGGTGTCTTCTATTAGTAAAAACAATATGCTGCATGATTGGGGTATTCTATTTCTAGTTCATCGTGGTAAATTTGAACCCATGGGCCTGGACAAGTTTCTGAGCTGCATTGTCTATCTTTTACTTTTCATCATTCATTGCATATGAAGGTAAAAATAGTTGACATTTATATGTCTACCCAAATATCCATGTATGTATGTGTATATGTATATATGTATGTACCTATCTATTCATCACTAGAGGGAGAATAAATGCAACATAAGCAGCCAACTTTTATTTGGATTGGACTTGTGTCCAATCAAGGATGTAAGCAATTGGCTCCTGGTAGGAATTTCTTCTACCGATGCACATTGTTATCATCTTGGCAATTTATGGTACTAGAAACAGTGATTATTGACTTTTTATGTGCCATGGATCCTTTCTAAGAACAATGTTTTTAAATACATTAAATACTAAGGACATACAGAGAGTCACGGGGGAAGGAGACCATTAATACTTTCTCCTAGTAGGGAAAAAAGAGACTGTAAACCACTAGATTCTTGGCAGAGACTTTGGGGTACTATAAGGCTGAAGGTGGGAAGACTTTTCCTTGGTTAGGAAGTAACCAGATGAGGCTAGATGAGAGAAGCTGACTCCTGGAGTGGGAGGAAAGCAGAGGAGGAAGCTTGACATTGGCAGTTTTAAAATTATTTTTGCCAGTTAGGTGTCAAGGCCAGTCCTTTACCTCTGCTATCACTTTGCCCTAAATATTGGCACCTTAGGGCAAAAACCTGTTCACCTATTCTTTGCTATAGCTCTGTTCTCTGGAAGCAAAACTCATTCAGAAAATCTTGTTTGATCAGCACTACTACACCCTGATTATTCTTTCACTTTAGGTATCTTCACAGACAATATGCTTATGTGATATTAATTTGTACTTTTCTAAGTTATTTTGTGAAGGGTTCATGTTTAGCAGCTTGTGTATTCCAACTTCTAATTTTTATTTCTTTGTATTTTCTCATAGAACCTAACTCATAGGGTCTCATAAAAACACAGGTAGTTGAGGGGTCTTAAAGATCATCTAATCCAATTTTCTCATTTTAACAAAGAGGAAAAACAGCCATAAAAGTATGTATATTTTGCTACAGATGAAGAAACTGAAATTAGGAGAGATGAAATGTTTTGTCCTAAGTCACAGAACTAGGACCAGAACTTGAAGATCCTTACACTTGTTCCTCTGATCTTTTTGCCATTGCCTTAGTATACGTAATTTGCTCTTATCAACAGTTAACTTAGTTATGACTAAAATCCATTAGAATACAAACCATTCTGGAACATGTTTACTGACAGGGGATTCATGGCTTCCTAAGTCAGTGCAAGCCCTAAAGTCCCTGGTCACACATAACAGCATTGCTGCATACTAAGACTTGTTTTGGACAGATCAATTCAGATAATACTCAAAGGAAAAGGCCCGTGTTAGTTTTCATCTCTGCATCCCCAGCTCCTGGGCATGGGGTCTTGCACAAAGTAATTGCTTAATCCATATTTATTGAACTGAAATGAACTTTGTGTTTATGACCTGTTGAAATAATGATGAAATAAGTGTTTAAATACAATTTTTTTTGGACAAAGTTTTTTTTTTTTTTTTTTTTTTTTTAAATTAAAAGGGTGTTGGAAGGGTAATCTAGGGGAGAGGGAGAGAGGAAGAGTGAGATTCAGGAGACCAGTTTCCTAATGTTGTCTGTCTTACAAACTAGCTATGTGATGAAGTAAGTGATTTTATTACTCTTGAACAGTTTTTTCATATGTAAAAGGAAGATTTTGGACACGTTCTTGGTTCTTTCCCGTTAAGACATTTGAAGATCCTGTCATATGAGAATTCTACAACACTGTGCAAATGTCCTTGGGGGTGCCAGTGCTGTAATCACAGACATGAGAACAAGAGTTGAATAAATCTAACTTATTTGCAGGATAGTGTTGTGGGCAGAGTAGCATTTTTGGAGTCATGAGACCTGGGTTCAAATCCCAGCTCTGTTTTACTATCTTCCGTTGTCTTGAACAAATCACTTAATATAGAAGAGTGGAAAAATTCAAAATCTTTGCTCTGTCACTTGTGTGACCTTGGGAAAAATCATGCAAAAAAAATCTTTGTTTTGAGGGAAGGGGAGAAATCAAGTGATTTGTTCAGGGTCACATAGCTAGTGTCAAGTGTCTGAAGCCAGTTTTGAATTCATGTCCTCCTGACTGCAGGGCTGGTGCTCTAACTACTGTGCAACCTAGCTGCCCCATATAACTTATTCAGAACTCCTTATCTGCAAAACAAAGGATTTGGATTCCGTGACCTCTAAAATCCTATCTACATCTATAGCTATGATCCTATGATTATGTCATTTAAAACTTAAATGAACAGACAGCTCATTTGAGTCTTTCGACTTTAGTTTCTTTATCTGTAAAATGAAGGAAACTGGATTCGACAATGTTCTGATGAACACATATAAAGGTGAAACATAAAATGGACAAATCTCATATTCAGATTGCTCTATTATTTCCTACTAATCTGAACATGATATAATCAAATCCCACAATAAAGTCCTCAAATCCTGATGTAACATCATTTCCCTCATAAAGCAGTTTTTATGAAACTGGAACAGTTTCACTTGACATTGTGTTTTTGCAAAACTAATCGAGGGCAAGAGTAATGATTTGACTCCATAGATCTTCCATGATGAAGTAGAAAGATCATCTCACTCAAACTAATATTTTCATCACTTTTATCCTAAAGATGGACATATTGGCTCTTTGCACATCCTGTCTCTAGTTGCTTGCTTTCTTTCTTTCTTTCTTTCTTTTTTAAGTTTATTATTAGAGGAATGAAGTGTTTCAGGGCACTGCAACCCATGAGAAGAGCAAAACAACTGTCACAGCCAGGAGCAAACACTGTCTTCTCTGTGCTCCCACAGCTGGGCTCAACACTGGAGAGCAGAAAGAGCCATCAGGTGGTTTCTGGAAAGGTTGGACATGCCAGCAGGGCAAGCTATTAAAAAGGACAATTTCTCTTCCAGAACAGCATGAGAAATATATACATGTGGAAGAGAAGAGATGTTAGTCTGGGGATTGGTCAGAACTTTGATCTAAGATGAAGTTGAAAGGAAATGTACATGTAACCCATTCTTGATTATCTGTACTAGTGGAAAGGACTGGCAAGGATTATACAAAAAAAAAAAAAATTGTTATGCTTTCCTTTGGATTGTATATTACTTTTCCATGTTAGATTCTTTCTTTTTAATTATTTCTGATTTGGGTGAAAGTTTAAAATTAGTTTAAATTTACTATTCTTACCATCAGCATGTGATGGGACTTTTTCATTAGAATGATGATAAATTATGTGGTATCGATTCAGAATTCTCCCAGGATTATATACAATGGGCCATTTTGTTTAGATCATTTTTGTAGCTTATGAGTAGAAAAAGTTCAAAGAAAAACAAAGAAAATAACTATTAGAGTTAAAAAGTGTTAAGATTTCAGGTTCTCCCTTCTTTTCACTTAAAGTCCTAATTTTAGGAGGGAACAAACTTGAAATACATATAGAGATTTGGAAGTTGTGGAATCTCAAACTGGAAATGTTAAGCAAAATATAAGAAAATTATTTAGGCCAAGATAACCTAGGAATCATAAGATCTTTGAAATTTGAAATTTCTTCTCTTTCTAGTGTAGAAAGCTGTGCCCCATGAATATATTTTGCAGTGGGAGAACTGAGCTACTGACTCATTCCCCTCCCCCCATCCTAATTGCAGTCTAGAATGGCATCATGTAGCAGAATGGCATTTCAGACTAATTTTATCTATGGACAAGCTGGAGAAAAGTTGAGGCTGAAATCTCTATTTTGAAGCCACAGTCCCTATGCTTCTAGTTTAACTAGTTATATTTCAAACCATTAACACTTGTAATAGTTAGATCAAAGAAATTTAATATTTAAAACTGCCATTTCCTACAATAATACTTAACAGGTCACTCCTCTACTCATCAACCTTCAGGGGTTCCCCACTACTTACAGAATAAAATCCAACTTCCTCAGGATGAACTTTCATTCCACTCTCCCCAGAGGGGCAAAAGAAAACTGGAAAAAAAACATTTGACTCAAGAGTTCTTAAGATCTGGACTGGGATCCTGCATTACTATAGACAGAACTCCAGTTCTAAGAGACTAGTTTCCACTCTATTCCTGGCTTTAGAGGAGGATGAAAAGGTTCTAGGCTTTTCTGAAGTTTGGAGGAGTGGCTTTCTTCAAGATTCTCTCATCCTCCATTTACTAATTCACAAAGCTCATTGTTTTCTTTAAGTATGAAGCCAGACCTTGGAACAAAGGCAATACTGATTATGCTCACAGTGCTAAGTGAATTAGGGACACAGTCAAAAGTCCTTGGAAAAATCAAGAGATTTTCATTATTTCTCTTTCTCCATTATTTACACACTATTCAATCTCTTACAATCTGGCTTTCAACTCTTAACACTTAACTAAATCTGCTTTTATATCTTCTTAATTGCTAAGTCCAGTGATCTGCTCTCCTCTCCTCTGACCTTGTTCTAAAATCTGATCTCCCTTTTTCTGGATCTCTTCTCTCTTTGGTTTCCCTGATATTCTTTTCTGGTACTATCTGATCTGACTAATATTTTGGGGTCTTCTAGGTTCAAATCTTTTCCTAGTCCTTCCTCTCCCTCCTAGTGTATGTGTCCTCTTCTTTTGTTGATCTCATTCATTACCATGATTTCAGTTATCACTTAAATCCATCCTTCTATTCAGCATCAATCTTTCTTCTAAACACCAGTCTTACATTCCTAACTACCTGCAGGACATTCACAAGAATTTCCAAAAGTGAACTCATCAACTTTTAACAGAGACTATAGCCCAGAGAGACACTAAGTGATTTGTCCATGGTCACATGGTTAGAAAGCAATAGACTTGCAATGAATTTCAAGCTTCTTTGATGATTAAGTCCAGCTTTCTTTCCAATGTGCCACTCTGCATCTAGCAAGTGGATTTAGCTTTTCATCTCTTTTTCTGTCTGCCCTTCATCTATTAGTAGTACCTCTACCACATGTTAGTTCCATTTAGTGTTTTCTTGGCAAAGATACTGGAGTGCTTTGCCATTTCCTTCTCCAGCTCATTTTACAGATGAGGAAATGGAAGCAAACAAGAATAAGTGACTTGCCCAGGATCACATAATTAAGTATCTGGGGCCAGATTTGAATTTAGGAAGATGAATCTTCCTGACTTCAGTCTGGGCACTCTATCTATTGCACCACCTAGCAGCCTGGCACATATTAAGCACTTAATAAGCTGTTTGCTGACTGATGGGCTGACTACTAGCTCCCTACCTGAATATTTTCCCAGTGAAGTGAGGCAAGTGTTGCCAGCACAGCTAGCCTTGAACCACAAAAGTGTTGATCTTCACCAAAGGTGTCAAGTTCACAGTTTCAAAACTGCTGGGTATAGTACAAAAAGATTAAAATGCAATAAAGAAATGTTTACCAGAATAAAAATATAATACAGCATAGATAAATTAATTGTCTTTTAAAAAGTCAATATATAGACTTAAATTTGACCCCACTTGTAAACACATTAAATGGGAAGGGAAGGGAAGAGAAAGGAAGAAAAGGAAAGAAGTACCGCATCCCTTCCCATCTCAATTCACTGGACTCTTTAGAAGTCAGGGATGCCTCAGTAATGTGAAGTTAGCCAGTTAGCAGTAGCAGTTGGATGAATAAACATATGATATGAGGAATAATTTCAATTGAGATTTCAAATTTAAGCTAGAAAAGGTTTGTCAACTTGCTTATCTTAGACACAACTGTAAAGCAAGTGAAGGAAACTTGTTCCATTCTTTTATCAGAGTCCACCATACTATCCTTACCTCTCCCCCTTCCAAAGAAACTCCTGACACATTCATATTCTTAGCCCCCATAATAGCTATTCTTGAGAAAAGATCAAAAACTCATTCATCAACAACACGAATGGCTGAGTGTTAATCATGTTACTGGATTTGTTTATAAAAGAATTAGAGCAAGTTTTCTTAAAACTTGTCATGCCATGGACCTCTTTGACCATTAGTGGAAGTCTATGTGCCTTTTCCCAAAGTGTTTTCAAAGGTCTAAATAAAATACATAAGATTACAAAGGAAACCAATTCTATTAAAGTAGTTGCTAAAAAAAAAAAAAAATCCCAAAACATGCCCCTGTCCCTCAAGTTTATGGAATTTAGATCAAGAACTTTTGAATTAGAGTCTTATAGTTAATGGCCAGATATTCAACTGGCTGAGTTTGAGGCATATCCAGATGGTGGGAGAGAGGTGGACCTTTTCAAAAGGGCATTTAGGTTTGGCTGATACTCTTAAAGTTCAATGCATGTTTCTACACTGTTTCTGGTTGGTACAAAAGAAACTGGTGATGGTGAAATGAATGGTTTGATAACAGGGAGTGTCATGTGGGGAGATGCTAAAAGGACAGCCAAATTAGGAAGTGTTTTGTGAGTGACGAGTTCTTATTCCCCACATTGGGATCAATGGTTCTTTTCCATGTCCCAGGCAAGAGTCTGAAGAGGACCTTCCTTTTCCAATAAACTCTTTCCCCCCCAATTTCACTTGAATCTCTAATTCTCTAATTAGAAGAAAGAACCTCAAGATACTTTCTATTATACAACTATGCACAGGTGGCACCTTTCTTTCCAAAATAGCTAGGGTCTTGTAAAGTAATGTGTAAATTAAAATCTACATTGAAGCCTTCTGTAAAGAATCCATTTTAAGGTAATCATCCTAACTCATCTGTTGTGTTAAGTGTGCATTTTGAAAGACTTGATTTTTTTAAAGCACACCTGGAGTAGTCAGTTTATTATGGTCACTGCAAAGGTTTAGGGGAAATGGAGTAAATAAGCAATTCTCTGTTCAACAACTAATTGGTAAAATGTGTTCTTTGGGGAGGGATAGAAACAGATGTGTTTCCTTTCAATAGTTTCCAATATAATTAGCTTTCGTAAGTAACATTCCCATTTAGTGTCATTTCATGCTCCCAGGTCTATGATTGCATAGAGAGATAGTGATAGGGCTATAGCTATAATTTTATTGCTATAGAGACCTCCCAGATGAGGTAAGTTCCTCTACCAAGGCAGATCAACAATGAGGAAATGCATGCTTTTTGAATGTACCAGAATAGGTATTCTCATGGATAACACTTCCCAATAAGGGATGCTTATCTAGGGAAAACAAACAAACAAAAAACAAACTACAACAAGGCATTTAAGCTTCTAACCAAATTGGCCAACTAGTATCAATTCAAATTACAGAACCTGAAAGAAAGCTTAGATTGTCCTAATTTGTTCCGACCACCAAATGAAGCAACTTTTTCTTGGCTCAGGAGGAAGTCCCACCTACACTATTATTTGCTTTTTCATTTTGGAGATCATGGGAACTGCCCCATCCTCCAAACAGTAACATCCAAATGGTTACTATAAAATGGAGCAAAGGCATATATACAATGAATTAAAATGAGTCACATGAAAGAAAGACTGGTATCTTTCCTAAGATCCTAAGGATCTTACAATCACAGATTTAGAATTGGAAAGGACTTCAAAGATTAGATTAAGTTCATTTACCTCATTTTAGAGATGAGGAAACTGAGGCCCAAATACATTAAATAACTTGTCCAGGGTCATGTAGCTAGTTAGAGTTTGAGATAAGTCTTGGACTCCCAGGTCTCCCAGATCCCCAAGTCCCACAGAGAAAGGGAAAGCAGCACAGCACACAGCTATTGATAAAGAAGTCAAAGAGGGGTTTAAGTGTCTTTGAGCTTTCAGTATATACCCACCATCAGTTTTAATTTATGTAGCTAGTAAGTAAAGGAAAACAGTTCCTGGACTAGAAGTCTTCAGGACATGTGAGGAAATTAAGCACTGGACCTGAAAAAAAAAATCTATCCTGTTCTGTTTCTCATTCTACTTCCATTCAGTTTTCTCTGGGAATCTGCCCATGTAGTAGAACTTCATGTGTGGCTGCAATCTACAGACTCCTGGGACACAGCAGAAAGAATTAGGCAGTGGCCCTGGTAAATGAGAATGGGACCCATGATCATAAGTTTGGCAGACAGATTCAATTTTTTTTCCCTGAGCTCAATAGGGCTGGAGACTGTTTGCAAGGCTGAGTTCATCTTGCCAATTTAATGATGGTAAGTGATTCCCAATGATGTTTTTGTAATACTCTAGAGTGTATCCAATTATCATGAGGTATATTACAAAATTCTCCAAACCAAGTTTGTTTTAATTCACATGCATTTAAAGGGTAAATGAAATCCAATGGGTTTTTTTGCCTCAGTTCTCATCATTCTCAACTTTTCTGAAACATTTTATATTGTGCCCTCCTTATAGGATCACATAGCTGGAAGAGACCTCAGCGGACCTCTCATTTCAAACCTCTCATTTTCTAAATATGAAACTGAAGCAAATTGGTGCAATGACCTGCTCAGAGCCCCAGTTTTGGTGGAAGAGCAAAGATTGGAAAACGGATCTATTGGTAGGGTGGTCAATAGACCATCCTACCCTCCTCAGAATTTTTTTCATTGCTTTCTTGAATTTATCTTTTTGTAGCTTCCATGACTCTACATGAATACTTTGTATAAAGTTGTCCCAGTCAAGACTGCTATTATTAACAAGTTATAGACCAATCTTCCCATTTTAAACACAGAAATTTTATTTTAACATTGCAATTAGTCCATTCACTGGACACCAGTTGAGTTCTTCCAGTTTGATGTTTTACTCTTTCTCTGGGCCTTCCTGACAATTCAGAAGAGCATCTTCCTCACCTAGTTAGCCTGCTACCTTCTCAAAGTCTTCCTCCCTTTCTACCCAATTCCCCAGCTCACTCTACCTAGGCTATCTCAGTTGGCTATCTCAGTTGCTTTACCTAGCATTTGCCTATATGTTCTGTATTCGTATCTCTTATGGATAGAGTATCCAGGACTCCCATTTCTCTCCACTTCCTTAGGAATCACCATGGTGCTCTATCTAAATGTTTGCCATCTCTACTCCCTTCAAAGTATCTCCTCTATTGCTCTATATTAATTGTTCCCTTCCCTACTATTTCACCTAAAGCCACATTTTTGTGGAAAAAATTAACAAAACTGGATGGAACAAACCTGTATATGATATTTTAATTCTCTTCCTATGTCTTTGATTGTTCCTTATTTTTGACTGACCTTCTTCCTCCTCACCAATAACTGTGGGCATCTCAAAGGTTCTATTTGCTATACTCCCTTTTTGTTCATGTGTGTATGTGTGTGTGTGCAGGAGAACTGATCTATAATTTTTATTAGGGTAAAATTTCAGTGCCAATATGAATTAGCAATTGCTCTATAACATAAGAGTCTCATAGAGTTGTCTTTATATTCCCAAATCTACATTTCTAGCTATGACTTTTCATCTTTGCTCCAGTTTCTTATTTTTAACTGTTTACAGGCAGTCTTCTCTCTAAGATGTTTCATTGTCACCTAAAATTCAGCACATTCAATACTAAATTGATCCCAACCTCCACCCTGCCTGTAGAATGTTTTTCTTGACTTTCCCATTTAAAATGTTGGTATCAGTCTCCTTGATGAGAAAATCTGATCAGTTTTGATCCTTCACTCACCTTCATTTCTTTGCATCCAATATGTCACCAAATCCTCTTGTTTGTTCCTTCAAAATGTGTCTTAAATTCATCCCTTCTCTATTGCCAGCATGTTAATTTATGTCTTTTTCATCACTTCATGCCTATATTACTGACAGCCTCCTAAATAATCTCCCTGACCTCAATTTCTTCAGTGCCAGAAATATTACTGAAATATCACTTTTATCATTCCATTCCCATGTTGAGGAACATATAATGAGTCCGCATTGATCACAGAAGAAGAAGACCTGTCTCTGATACATATTGGCGACATGACCCTGGGCAAGTCATTTTAGAAGCTAAGATTATATAAATTGCAGAGAAGGCTGACCTCTATGGGTACTGAGTTTCTTCAACTGGATAGTTAGAATCTACTCCTAATCTCTATTGAACTTGTATCAATTGTATTGTCTTATACACAACCTTCATAATTTGGTTCTTTCTAACCGATTGAATTTTTTCCTACTCTATAACAAGAACTCTACAATTAGGTTGTTCTCTTCACTATCTACTCTTGTAAGCACTATTTTTGTTCTTGTCTCTCAACAAAGTTGCTGTTGCTCAGACTATTGTAATAACTTCTTAATTGGTCTCACTGGATCAGGATCTTCCATCTCCAATTCAGCTTCTTCACAACTGCCAAATAGATAGCCCTAAAGCACAGGTCTGATCATGTCACTCTCCCCTGTTCAAGAAATACTAGTGACTCTTATGTGAGAATAAAATAAACCACTCTGATTAACATGGAAAGCCCTTCTCAGTCTTTCCATAATGATTGATTTGCCCATTATTTTCCCTCAAACATTATGTTCTAGATGACTGATCTATGTCTCTTTATGTAATAGTCCATCTCCAGCCTCCATATCTTTGTATAGCCTGTCCCTCATGTCTAAATGCCCTTCCTAATCATCCATCACTTCTTGGCTCCATTGAAGGCTCAGCTGAGGTGTCACCTCCTTAAAGAAGTCTTTCCTGATTCCATTCACTATTAGTTCTTTCTCCTAAATAATTTTGTATTTACTTGGCAATTATCTTGTAATAGTTATCATTCTTATCACTCAATAGAATGGAAGTTCTCTAAAGGCAGAGACTATTTCACTTTTGTAGTCTTACCCTAAAATGCCTACTTCTGTGCTTGAGAAGTGAACATTAGGCACTTTTAAAATGTTCTAATTTTGAAATGTTCCTTTCCTCTTGATTTCCCCCCCTTCCAAATCCTATCCATTTTTTAGGACCAGCTAAAGCCCCATTTCATCATTTTCTGCCTGTCCAAGCCTCTATTCCAGAATCTCAAAAGCGAGATCTAGGGGTTCTTAACTAAGAGTCTCAAGAAAATATTTTGATAACTGTATTTCAATATAATTGGTTTCCTTTGCAATCATTTTATTTTATTTTATGCATTTAAAAACACTATTCAGAAGAGGAACATGGGCTCACCAGACTCACCAAGCACACAAAAAAGGATAAGAAGTTTTGCTCTGGTCCAACCCAAAGAAGAATCCCTTATATATCAAACCCAACAACAGACCATAAAGCTATCTTACTTCTTGGGCAATTCATTCCATTTCTGGACAGCTTTCCTTTTAAGCCTGTGCTTCTTTACATTACCTCTTTATCATTTCTACCTACTCTTTAGGGCTAAAAAGAACAAGTCTAATTCCTCTGCCATATTACAGATATTCAGAGACTTGAAAACAGCTATTCTGTGCTTCCTTAATCTTTTCTAGGCTAAATATTCCTAATTCCTTCAATCAATTCTGCCACAGCATGATGATGGAGGCTTTTCACTGTCTTCCTTTATCTTTTCTGGACACTTACCAGCTTATCAAGATCTGTCTTAAAATTTAGGGGCTTGGAACCCAATTGGGTTCCAGTGTTCCAGATGTGTTCTAAAGCAGGGCAAAGTGAAACAATCGTCTTAATTCTGGAGTCAGAAAGACGTGAGGTCAAACCTGACTTCAGTCACTAGCTGTGTAATCCTGGGGAAATCACTTAATCTAGTTTGCCTCAGTTTCCTCATCTGTAAAATGAATTAAAGAAGAAAATGGCAAACCACTCTAGTATCTTTGCTGAGAAAACACACTCTGAGATCACACTCATCTCTTAGCTGAACTTCCATTAAATTCTATCACATAGCATAAGCTATAATGATAGATTGTTTCACTTTACTGTTTCATATGTGTGTATATGAATGTCCTATTATACACAAATTTATTAATGTATATTTTTGTTTCCCTCAACTCATTTCTTTGTGGGCAGGAATTCTGACTAATCTGATGATTCTTTTGTGTCCCTCCAAAATGACCAGCAAAGTCAAGTCAACTAGAGCAGTGCTGAAGAAATAGTAAATGTTGACTGATTCTGACTTAGTGATTTTGGATGAGAGTGATGGTGTGGCAGAAAAGAGAGATCAATGAAAATTAAACAGGAAGAGTCTTCCAAATCAAAATGGCAGGAAAGTTTATCCAGGAAGGAAGTATCTCTGTCTCCTTGATTTGGCTTTTAAAGGATCTAGCACAGAATCATGGCCAAATAAACAAGTCCTTGTTGTGCTCCAGATAAACTTTCGGTATATCTGGTAGAGATTTCATGATAAAAATTAAGCCTACTAATAAAACAGGTGGGCTTTTTTCTTGGAAAAAGAAGTACCTCATGTGATACATAGACCCTTGTACATAGAAGCAATGCTATAAATATGTAATGATTTAATATAAAATGGAAAATGGATGGATCCCAAGACAGTCTGATTGCCTGGAAGAAAGAGCACTTATGCACTTCATGTTTTACAAAACTTTTTAACTTTCCTTATGCTCAGTGCAGAAGAGTGATCACGATCCACCTGCCTTAAAAGTGAGCAAATTTTTAGTTTCATGCTTTTTTCCTTAAAAGATAGTTTCTTGGGTCTCCATGGTAATTCTAGGAGAGTTTCTTTAAGTTCTGTAGGTTCCTTTAGGCCAAGAGCAACTATTTTCTATGAGTAGATTCTAGGAGATGAACTCTTTGCAGAGAGACTTCCATTTTTCTGAGTGTCTCAGGAAAACCTCCAAAGTCAAAGGATATAAGATTATTTTGCATATTTTGCATATAAGATTTCTCTCTCTCTTTTTTTAAAACTTAATTTTTCTTAAGGGTTTTTATTTTCATCAGAGTGGGAGAGTTATGTTTTTTTTTTCACAACTTGACTTTTATGGAAGTATTTTGCATAACTTCACAAGTGATTTCTTAATTGTGGGTAAGGATAAGGAGGAGAATCTAGAACTCAAAAATTTTAGAAACAAATGTAAATTTTTTTGACTGTAACTGCGAAAAATATTAAACAAGATTAAACGAACAAGTAATTGTGAAAAATAAAAAGATTATTTTGCATAAATTAACTGCTTTTTAATTCTTGATAGATCTAGCCTGAACTATCATTTCTTCCATAAAGAGGAACTCTTACAGAGACTGGATATTATCCACTTCTCTGAGGCTCAAGGAACAGCTTGCTTAAGGCATTGAAAAGGTCTTTAATCACAACTTTTGTCTATTTGGACCCAAAGTTATACAATTTTTGGTTGAAGGAGTAACCATTTGGGGGAAGAGAAATAGGTCCAAGCTGAATTTTATTTGTTCATATTATCCTTGTTGCCCTAATTATTTTATTTTTCAACTCTCTGATGGTGGGGAGATATTTATTCTTCCATTATTTCCAGGCATATCAATTGGGCTCGCACCAAAATAGTATTCATCTGAGTCTTTAGAAAATGCAGTGGACAAATCCAGCACTGGTACCACCTCCTCCACAAAGAATTTCCTAATCCTCTCAGTTGAAAGTGGTCCTTATCACATTCTACCTTGTATTCTACCTGTAGTATATATGTATGTCATATACTCCCATTAGACTATAAACTCCTTGAGGAAAAGCATTGTTTTCCTTTACCAGGGTTTCCTAATGTGCCTTGCAAATGAAGGGATTAAGAATATTGAATTGAATATTATGGAAGGTTTGAACTGAAAGGAATCTCTTAATTAGGTCTTCTGGTTTTAATGCTTTTTTCCATAGGTGAGGACTAGAAAGATTAGGTGACATGCTACTACATTCATTAGCCAATTAGTGGCTGAAACAGGACTGGAATCCAGGTTTCCTGAATCTCAGTTGAAAATAACAGATGAAAAGGGATCTCTCAATCAAAAAGAACCTGGGGAATAAAGTAACTTGGCCTACAACAATTTTGGAATATCATCTGCTTAGTACCTGGGCATACCCGCACTCTTGGCAAATCAATTTATGGGACCACACAGACAACCCGTGCAAATAAACTGAAGTAGAAAAGAAGTGGGTTAGAGTGGGAAAGTGGAAGGAAATTAAGAGAAATATAACAGATATTTCCTATCAGGAACCCATACATATATATGTATACATATACATACACACACACACACACACACACACACACACACACACACACAACCTTATTCTTACTGGAGCATAGAGAGTTAAAAATGAAGCAGCTCTCAAAAATGAAGCCTAATTATCCATGGCAATTTATTAAATGACTAAGGTTCTGGGCCTTATTAAAATAAATGTTTGGTATATTTTCTTCTCCTTTTACACTTCTTCACTTGTCAGCACCTCCTGGCAGCAGTTGGAACAACCGTACTGATTTTGCTGTATGTGCAAATCATTTTGATTTACCAAAAGAAAGAAAGAATAGATTAAAAAATCAGCAAAGTGATTAACAATGAAGGTATGTCAATTAAATCATAGAAACTATTAAAAGTCAGAGAAGGAACTATTTTAAGGTTATCTTTTAGTCCTCATTGCCCTTCCCTTCTTTAGATTGATCAAATGAGAAAACATGAAAAGTACTTTGTAAACCTTAAAGGATCAGATAAACATCTGCTAATATGAATATGTCACACTTTGGGTGTTTCCTCTTCTCTACTTGCCTCTTCCCCTGATTTTCTCTTTTAAAAGTCTCTTAGCTTCTATAACCTTTCATTTCTCTGGTTTTTCTCCTGTTTTTCTGGCTCCCTGAGTTTAAGAATATATGACAATTCTTTTTTAAAATTCTTTTTCTCTCAATTTCTCACTCTATGTTCATCTCTTCCAGATGCTTTCAACTATTACCAATACATAAATTCTTCTAAAATCTGCATCTCTAAGTGTAATCTTACATTACCATAGTAATCTCCTTTCTCCAACTATTTGCAACTCATTAAATTGCCCTTCCCTTCCCTATATACCCGATTCCCTTACCCAATTTCCCCATTTCATAGAATTACAGAAATTTAAGCTGGAAGATACCTTAGAGAGATCATATTAACTTGGTATTACAATTCATTCTTCCCTTTCCCCAGGCTTAAAACTTGGGAGTCTTTTTTTTTTTTATCTTATCTAATTACATATTCCAATTTCACAAATGTCTTAGGAATTGATTGCATACTTATAAATCACTGCCAGATTAATTTAAAAAATACCCTCCAAACCCAAATCCCTCAAAACCAAAGCAAAACAAAAACCAAGTCCTTGTTCTTTCTTCATCATCATCAACTAATCAACAATAAATATTTAGCACCTACTTTGTGCCAGTCACTGTGCAAGGAATTAGGGAGGCAAATACAAAGACTTTGGATCTATCATGGCTCCCTACTGTTACTGAATACTCAATTTCTCAGCCAGATATTAAAGGCTCTTCATCACCTGGTTCTCCTTAACTATTCCATCTGGCTACTGTTTCCTAACATGAAACCTCTATTCTGGTCAGTATGGATTACTTGCTAAACCCTCTTATATGTCATGTATAACCTCACCTCTGTGTTTGAACTATTCTTCCAATCTAAAATGTCAACTTCATTGCTCTCCGCTAATCTATATTCTATGCTTTCTTCAAAGCATAATTAATAATCACCTCTTCCATGGGGATTTCTAAGAACAATTTTAGCCCAAAATGATTTTTCTTTTTCTTTAGAAAGAAAAATCAAATATATAATGAAAAGCCATTATACATTTTATAGATAATGAAAAATCTCATACATATCTTATACAAATATACTCTTATATATATGTGCACATATATATATACACACATCTTTGTGTATGTGTATTATTGTATACATGTGATACAGAATAAATCTCACTCTTATTTATATATTGCTTTGAATTGTTTTCTAGCTATTTTTTAATAATTATTTCCATAACTAGATCATTACTTCATTAGGGGTGTTACTCATTTCTCCTACTTTTAAAAAAAATGTTCCCCATAAAGAGTTATTTTATTTTCTGAATTCCAAATTTTAGATATATAGGGGGATGGGGGAACAAATCTCCTCCTTCTGATCTGTAAATTGAACAGAGTATTTTAGAATGGGATTATTCTGAAATATCAATGGTATGTCCTTTTTGAAGGAATGAATACATTGAGTAAGTTAGCTACTCACCTTGTACTCTAACTGATGGAATTGATCCTTAAACTTCCAAGATATGTACTTAGTCTTGGTCCATTCCTGGGGATTTCCTCATTTCCCTCCTTATTTTGCTGTCATCTTTTGGAAAATGATACTTTGCTGGCTCTGTTTTCAGTGAATAGCAACAACATGGATCTTTTTGCAAGTTGCATTTGTAAACTACATTAGAGGTTGCTTTTCTTGTTTCCCCCTGGATGAAACACTAGTTTATCTTATTTTTCTTTATGTATTTTTCCAATATAAACTTTTATTCTATTTGCCCATCTTTCCTCTATACTCCACTTCAGTTGCTTCCACATCTGATATTTCCTATTAACAAAGCAGTTCAGAACAGGGTGGATATGTAATTTAAAGAGGGCCACAGCTGCCTACCCGGAGTTCCCTCACTCCAGTATGGGGAATTTGATTAATCCTTTAGACAGCCACCATTTTTCACATCATGATTGAATCTCCTTTCATAATTCTTAATATATACCAATTTATCCATAACATTTCTAATTCTTGTCATGAAAGTTATAAACTGTTTCTTTTTCAGTTTAAAATAATCTGCAAATTGATTAACTTACCACTATTCCCACTTACACCATAAACCCATTCAATATAATCACAGAAAGTTATGTGTTCCCCCTTAAAAATATCTATATACTTCCTTAAACTATATCTGCAGGTCAGATTAGCCAAAGGTAGTTGTCTTTGTGGGAAGTTCTTTCGGTCTGGAAGGATTCCCTCTAGACACAAGAAGCCAATTCTCTTTTCTTCCTTCCAGTGTGAGCTCATCATCAAGGCTGGAATTATATTTCTGGAAAGTAGGTGACTATCCTGACAGAAAAGATTAGCTTTGAAGTTTTGGCTCCTTGCCTAAGGTCCACAGTAACATCTAATTTATTACATTCTCATTTCCCTATGTAAATGTCATTTGGAAACACAGTAAGTAACTTTCCATGGAGCATAGCTTTTCTTAGGCTAGAAAATTTCAATCCAATCCTAACAGAGTATCTAAAGACTTCAACATAATACTGTAACCCAACATGAAAAACTTGTGTATACAACATAAGGCAGCAGCATGGTATAGTAGAAAAAAGGTTGAATCTGGAGCCAGAGAATCTGGATTCAAGCCCAGCTTGACTATTTACTGTGATCATGTTATTTGACCTCTCTCAGCCTTGGTTTCCTTATTTGTAAATTGAGGATATTGGTTTAGATGACCTTTAAATGTCTTTTCAGCTGTAATTTATGAACCTGCTATCTGTGATGTTTCCCTTGTAGCATACACTCATCTCTTGTTCCCTTGGTGCTTATGTACTATTCTCCCAAAAAAGTCAAGTCTTATTTCAGCTTTTTTATTCAGCAGCCAGATAGGTATTCTTCTACTGGATGGAGATGCAATTTAGCCTAAATGCTGCAAGGTGTGCTGATTACTCCTGTTTGCTGTCCCTTCTGCAAGCAGCATATTAAGTGGGCAGTACTTTGATTCTCCTAATTCACTCATGGTTATAAAAAGATCAGAGATCAAAAAGTCAATCTTAGGCAAAGCATCCAGCTTGATTTTCCATCTGTACAATTTCTCATAATTTTTACAAAATCCCACTATCCCAGTTCCATGAGACAAGGTCAAACACTTAATAGATTGACCAGTGCATTTTTAATCTTGGCAAGGAATGCAAAAGATGATGTCCTAGGACTTAAGTCCTGGCTCCATAAGATTAAACAGGGAACAGTCACATTTTTGGCCTGCAAAACCCAAATAATACCTTCCTTTACTTTTGTTATAAAGCTAGAAATAGAAAATCAATTTGAAAATGCAAATCCAAAGGAGAAAAAAAGCCACCATTTGCATTTAATATTTTCAAATGATATGATGTACAAATGGGCTGTACCCTTTGCACAAGAATGCTCATGCTCTATATAGTAACTTCTCCAAAGTAAATGTGTAGGCTTGAGAGAGAGTATATATAGCTGGCTCAGTTTCATAAGGAGTAAGTAAATCAAGCTGTTAATTTCATTTCATCATGAATGAAATTTAGAGATTATTTCAAAAGTTATATATACATATACATAAACAAAACAAAAGTTTTTGTATACATGTAGTCTACTTATTGAAGTATGTAGTTAACTCACAGCTATTTAGAAAAACTGATTATCCAAGCCCTCTATTTCTCTCCCTTTTGGTCATTTCACTGTTCACTAATATCACCACTACAGCACAAACAGGGAAAAATAAAAGGGAATCAGATATAAACAAATCAATTTTGCTTCTTGTTAACTTTAATTGGATCATAGGTTCATAGATTTAAAACTGCAAGTCATCTGGTTCAACTCCTAAATTTTGAGAAAGTAAGAACTTATTGACTTGTCCAAGTTTGCATAGGTAGCAAAACCTGGATTCAAATTTAATTTTGTTATTGTTGTAGTTGAAACTGTTTCAGTCATGGCTGACTTTTCAGGATACCATTTGGGATTTTCTTGGCAGAGGTACTGAAGTGGTTTCCCATTTCCTTCTCCAAGTCATTTTTCAGACGAAGAAACTGAAGCAAATAGGGTGAAGTGATTCGCCCGGGGTCACATAGCTAATAGATGTCTGAGATCACATTTGAATGTAAGTCCACCTTTATAGCCTTTAAGGCTCATCCTCTAAATTTATGCTCCTACAATATAATTAATACAATATTATTCCCATTTTATAAAGTACAGATAATAAGTGACTTCCCATGGTCATATGGCTGGTAAAGTGGTAAAATTAGAACTTAAAACCAGATCTTCTAACTCTTAGGCTCCTTCTGTTCTTTCCACTGTAACAATCTCTCACTAATATCTGTAGATTTTATTTAAAAAGTTGCATATTTCCCATCCTGTGCCACTGTAGCAAAATATCTTTGCTTTTGGATAATATCTTTTAGAAAATGTTAGAAATTGCCTCTTTTTATAGCTAAGAATAATGTTATATTCTGACTTGCTAAAATTAGAAGGGAGAACTCATCTTCTCCAAAAGGCTCATTTTATATATGAGGAAAACGAAACCGAAAAGGGGAAGTGATAATATCCAAGATCTTTGTATTAAGTACTGCCATTTGGTGTTCTGCTTTACTTAGGTTGACTTATTGGGCTCACCTTGTTGATACAGAATAGCTGTTTTTCCATGGTGGGGAACCAAAGAAGCAGAGCTTCAAGGAATCTCAGAGGCCATCTATTTCAATCCACCCATTAGAAAGAACTTCAAAGGTCATCTAGGCTTTTATAAATGAAGAACTGACTGAGGAACTAGAACTAGAGAGAACAAGTGACTTGCCCCAATTTGTTTAGGTAGCAAATGGCAGATCCATAATGGGAACCTATGTCTCCTAACATAAAATCCCATGTTATATACACTGTGGTACCTTCCATCTTTCACCCAAATTTTTAATTTAATTTTTTTTTTATCATGGGCCCAAATTTATTGGGGTTTACATTTAAGACTATTTTCTACTACCACAGAACAGAACAAAACTAAAGTATCCATATCTGGTTATCAAATATAACTTTAGGATTTTTGATTTTGTGATCTGAGAGAATCAATCAATAATCAATCGAGCATTTATTAAGTGTCTATTATGTTCCAGCACTTAATGTTAAGCACTGAATCAGACATAAATATTTTACTCGTGGTAATTTTATTATGGGAATACTTTCACAGGCAGGCAGGAAATTTTTTCTGCTCACTGTATTCTTATGAACAGGCAGGCATTTGTAGTCATGTGATAGTAAGCTACTGGAAATGAAAGCTGGTTAGAAAAACAGCAGTATCTTTTGAAACATAAATAGATGTAGTGACTTCTTCATTGAAAACTAGCAATTTCAGTAGCTTTACTAATCTTTATTTCCTGTCTATAATTAAAGTTTTCTTCCCCCCTCTTTTTATAAGTTTTAATTGATATCTTCTATTTCTCATATCATCAGTTATTCCAGGTATCTTTCCCTGTCTCCCTCCTAGAAAGTCATTTCATATAACAAATAATATTTTTTAGAGAGGAAAAAGCCCATATATAGAAAATATCTGAAAATATGTGCACTATGTAATGCCTATGGATTTCCCTCCTCATTGAAAGGTTGGATCCAAAGTTTTCTATAACAAGAAGTCTAACTCTTCAATATTTTAAACCTAGTAAGTAATATTGACTTTTATAAGAAACTGATTTGATTAGTATCATTCTGTGGAACTACAAACATCAAATTTCTAGTTCTCAAGTATATGAATCACTTCAAGATTCTGAAATGAGAGACAGACCGATCAGCAGTACACTCAGCAATTCTAAGAAAGTATTTCATGCATATAAATAGGGCAGAGGACAAAAGATTTTGGCAGTAGTCACAGTTCTTACGGCTGGACCCACCCATCTGTATCCTTTATACCCATAAGAATGACAGTTCTACGGACATTCATTGAAGCTATGACAGTCCTGTTTTTGGACACAGGTATGCAGTCTCATTTATCTGTCTCTGACAGAGACAGTGCTGGAAAAACCTCAGAAGGATGACAAATCACTTCTGATTTTAAAGGAGCTCTTCAGGTCTTGTGCATATTCAGGAAGTACCACATCTCCTGCCAGGATCCCTTGCTTCAGCCAGCTTTAAGGCCATATTTTGGCAATCACACTCCTACCTATGGCCACCCTTTTTCCACTAGTAGATTTAAGGGACACTTAAAATCCAAATACAAAATTCAGCTTAACTTGTGCGGAGAGCAGTTCATGATTCATTCACTACAGCACAGCAGAGTACAGGTTGGTACTAGCTAGTGTTCAATGACTTTTTCTGTTCTTCCCTACTCTCTCTTCATTGTGACTCTTTTCATAGATAATCATACAAATAATTTCCTGGAATTCTGTTCATTTCTGATAATTGACTGTACTCGGAATCTTTCTGGCTCACTCCTCCCCTTAACCAAACTAATTTGTGGCTTCCTCTGCGCCAACTAGAGTTGGTGGACTTCGAAGAGTTTTTCGGACAAAAGACACACATTGTCTCTGTCTTGTAAATTCCCCAACTTGCAATATGCCCTCAGTTGAATTGCCCACTCAAGATTTCCATCTTCATAGTTTCTACCTGGAAATTCTAGCTGAAATTCAGTGGATGATACTCAATCTAGAGTTTCAAACAAAGGTCAATTATGTTGCTTTAATTTGATTCCACCTATTTATTTCAGGTTTTAGTCCTGATGTTCAAACCTTTAATTTTGCTCATTTGTTTTTAAATACTTCAGAGTTTTGTTCTCTTCCCTACCTACAGAGCAACTTTTTCTTTTCAGGATATTTCATTTCTGTCATTTTGGTGGCATTTCTCTCCATCACTCCTGCTGCCAGTAAATGCTGTTCTTTGTTTTTCTACCTCATTACCAACACTGACTAAAATCTCTTCTCCATGGTCATGAAGCATATTTATAGCATCTCATTGTATGCCAAAGTTTTTAAAATTAGTTATTTCTCATCACCACCTTATAATCATCACCAATTCCATTTTACAGATGAACCAATCAAGGAAGGCAGAAACCACACTGAAGAATATCACAGAAGGTCAGCAGTCTCAAGCAGTCAGGTCTCCTGCATCCTAGTCCACTGCTTAGTCCCTTGAAAATCACTATGTACTCAGACTGCTTTTCCTCTTTCTCTAATGATTTTGGAATGAGAGATGCTATCAAAATAAAGTTGTATTGTATTTGTGTCCATGTTTGTACTCCTAGAATATTAACAAGCAAAGTAAGCTTCAGTGCTCAGTGTATTGCTCAAACCATTTTCATCAGTGTGTTTACATGAAATTTGTCCTCGGAATTTCTGGCCTACACAATTCTTTCATCATACTAAATGACTAATCAGATTACAGATCTGATTTATTTTAATGCAGACTACATTGAGCTGCCTATAGCATCACATGAATGACCAAAACTTTGGTTTTGATCATCTTCAAGTCTGCAAATGAAAAGGCAGATCATATAATCTAATTATTTCTCCATAATGGAACCTAAAATGGTTTTCAAAATGCTATTGAAGAGGGTTGAGATCCAATACAGGAAAGGATGAAAATGAGGGAACTTTTAATAATGTATAAAAATATATATGAGAATTAGGATTAGCAAACATAGGGATCTCCACAATGGCAAATTCACTTTTCTACTGGGCAAATAATTTAAAATGATTATGTATTTTTGTTCAGGGTTGCTAGTTAGGAAGAATTATTTTGACCAAAGATAGTTGTCCACACTCTTAAAAGGCAACTCTGATAAGTACACTTTCAGCTATTTCTCAGATGAAACCTTTCTCCTTTAGAGATCTTGATGATGAAAAGTGGTACTGGTAGTGTGCTTGGGAATGAAAAAGTATGGTGTATAGACGTCAGATGTCAATGACATTTCCAGTATTTATAAGGAACAGATGCAAATCCATGAGGTCAAGTCTGGAAGAGCCAAACTCTTTTGTTATTGGGAAAGAAATTCCCGGACTAAATCTCTAAGGGTTATTTTATATTACCTAACTCTTAACTTGAATTACAGTCTTTTGTTTACATCTCATCTGTTTTTTTTTTTTTTTCCCAATGGCAGAAACAGTTTTGTATCCTAGCAGAATGTCTTGAATATGTCAAGTAGGTAATAAATTTGATGAATCAAATGATCAAGTAGTACTTTGTATTACAATTATTTGTGTATGTGTCATTTCCTCTTAACAGGCTGGAAACTCTAGCTAAACTGGAGTTCTAGCTAACCCCTAATCTTGTCTTGCCCTCTCTTAGTCCCAAATAATAGCAGACAACATTATCCCCTACATAGAATGGACTCTCTCTACATTTCCATTTTCTGAAATCCCTCCCTTTTTTCTCTTCCATGTATCTTACCTAGCTCCCCATCTCCACAACATTCACAGAAATGATCCCTTCTTTTTAAATTTATCATGTCACTTTGACTTCTCCTATGCACTGAATCATATTTTAATATATGCTAAAGTTATTCTTATTTGTCTCTTTTATTCCTACTAAACTGTGAACTTTGGCGGGGGAGGGAGGATTCTATATTTCCTCTCCTTCATCTACATTATTCTAGCACATACCATAGTACCTTGCCCACAACTTAATGTTCCCTGTTCTAGATAGAGAAAGTTAGTTCAGCAGGAATTTTAAATAAATGATACAGGAATCATTGATAGAATGAAGTAGAAACATGGTACAATAAAAAAAGAAGGCATATGCCTAAGAAAGGAGAATTGGGTGCTAGTGTCAGCTCTGTGACCATGGACAAATACCTGAGCCTTCTGGGCCCTGGTTTCCTCATGTAAAATGGGACCTCAGATGTGATCACTGTTAAAGTCCTTTCTAGTCTTAATATTTTAGGCATGTTCTGAACAGGGTTAAAATAAGACAGATCACTTTGGATTTGTAATGCAGCATAGAAATCGTTCAGAGGATGTGGTGTTATCAGCTGCAATGCACCTGCTTATAAATCACTTCCCCACTGTCAAGAATCTAATGGACTCATAACCATTTCCCCTTCCCTCTTCATCCTCCTTTCTAGTATCAGACAATCACTTATATTAAAAAAAAAATGCTCTCCCTTGATCCTCATTGCCATGTGTTTACTGGGTTCATCAATTTACTACAGTTAGTCCCAAAATATAGATGTAAGCAAAATTCGCACTTGAAGCTTTTGAAGGCAAAAAAACCCTTTTTAAAATACTCACTAGAAACCCACATGCTCTGTAAAACTATTCTCTGGACAGGATTTGACAAATAAACAGAAGAGGAAAATTATATTTGGGGGTCAATGAGGAATTGTTATCAGCGGGGATTTCCCCTTTAAAAGGTAAAGTTGAGAGGAGCTTGAAATAATTCAATATTCATAAATGGAAAGCAGAATGGCTTTTCTATTCTGCCAAGAGCAATAGCTATTTATCACAGCAAATGACTGAAATAGTTGAATATATGATGCTTCAACTCAGCATTGTAAATTACAGTATACAGAGGATTAAACTTAAACCTAATGCTACCCTTGAGCTTCAACAGCTGAGTCCTATAAATGGATACCCCTTAAAAGAAGAGATTCTTTTGCTGGTTACTATTTAAAAAGGCATCTCTATTAAAACCTTATCTGAAACAAATTACCAAGGATGCCTTCTATTGCCTTTGTGTTGTCTCCTACATGAGTCACATCAATTAAAAGAGGGCTCCATGTAAGGGACAGTATTGAACTTTTCTCAGCCTTTGCTCAGCTGACCTCATGTAGGATGCTATCCTGAATAGTAAATGCCTGCAAAGAAGTCTAATACACACAGAATGAAATCACCTTCCAAACTTCTTTGGAAATTCCTCTAAAATGTCTCTTTTTGGTTTCCTAGTTTGTTTTTGTGACACTTGACTTGGAACCAAAGATTGGACTAGTATGGGAAGCTACAAAGTACCATGGAAACAGCACTGTCTTTGGAATCAGATGTTGGGGGTTGAAATCCTGTCTCTGAGCAATTTGGAACTATGCTCAAAAAGTTATCAAACTGTGCATACCCTTTGATCCAGCAGTGTTTCTACTGGGCTTATACCCCAAAGAGATACTAAAGAAAGGAAAGGGACCTGTATGTGCCAAAATGTTTGTGGCAGCCCTGTTTGTAGTGGCTAGAAGCTGGAAAATGAAAGGATGTCCATCAACTGGAGAATGGTTGAGTAAATTGTGGTATATGAATGTTATGGAATATTATTGTTCTGTAAGGAATGACCAGCAGGATGAATACAGAGAGGACTGGAGAGACTTACATGAACTGATGCTGAGTGAAATGAGCAGAACCAGGAGATCATTATATACCTCAACAACGATACTGTTTGAGGATGTATTCTGATGGACGTGGATCTCTTCGATAAAGAGAGCTTTAATTGATCAAAGATGGACAGAAGCAGCTACACCCAGAGAAAAAACACTGGGAAATGAATATAATCTGCTTGCATTTTTGTTTTTCTTCCCGGGTTATTTATACCTTCTGGATTCAATTCTCCCCGTGAAACAAGAAAACTGTTCCGTTCTACACACATATATTGTATCTAGGATATACTGCAACCCATTCAACATGTAAAGGACTCTTGCCATCTGGGGAAGGGGTGGAGGGAGGGAGGGGAAAAATCGGAACAGAAGTGAATGCAAGGGATAATGCTGTAAAAAATTACCCTGGCATGCGTTCTATCAATAAAAAGTTATTTAAAAAAAAATGGAAAAAAAAAAAAAAGAAATCCTGTCTCTGTCATTAACTACCAAATTCATTTGCTGGTAATTTCAGTCATTTCCCCTTTTTTCCAGGTTTGGTTTTCTCTCCTGTGAAGTGAAGGCATCTAACTAGATGTTCTCCCAAGTCCCTTCCAGTTCTAAATCTATGAACCTGTGCCTTAATTGTGTCTTAATTGTCATAACCTAAAGTACAGTACCAGTATTTTGGGTCATATTTTTAAATTCTGTTTTAACTTGATTTCTTATCTGTGATCTGATTTCTTTTGGTGTTGATCAGGTTGCTTGGACAGGAAGATAATTTGTGTGACTTCCATCTTCTATTTATCTGTTTGCTATCTGTGTAAACAGAGGAAAGTTTTCATGCTTTGCCATCATCATCATTACTTTGTAGTTTTAAGAAGATCATAATGGATAGGCTTCAGGGATCACTAGAATACTATTAAACTAAAACTTGTTTTTCACCTTCCACCCCCCAAAAACAATACAAAACACCACCAACAACCAAAAAACCAATTGTTTCAAATACGAGTAAGTCATTCCAAGGCCAGGAATAGCTACTGGAGTACTGCAGGGATCACCTTGTGCCTTGCTGCCACCCACACACTCTTTCTTCTGTTCTGCCAGTACCACTTGGGAAATCCTGTTGACCAGGTGAAGAAAAAGTATTTTTGGTGATTAGATTAGATAAGGGACCTTAGAGATCATTGAGCTTTATAGGTGAGGAAACTTGACACTCACAGAGAAGATATGATTGCTCCAACTTCAGAAAATGGGTATGGAAGAACTGGTCAGCCCAGGTCTTTGATTTCAGATCAGTGTTCTTTCCATATCATCAGAGTATCTATCTCAGAATGGTTTTCTTTTTAATAGCAGGTTTCTGCATTTTATAACTTGGTCTCTGCCCTACAATTCAGAGATACAAACTCTTTCCTAAAGGAATTATACCTTTTCAAAAAAAAATACATTTCTATCACCTCTCTGTTCAAAAACCTTCCATGGATCTCCATTGCCTATAGAATTATTGGACAGCTCAATCCTCTATAAGTACCTCTGAGACAGTGACAGCTTTTGGGAAAGTAAATATTTTCTTCTTCAGAACCATACTAATAGACATATTTCCTATATGCTTCTGACAGCCCAGTGCAACTTTAATCCCCAGCTAAATAATGGAATATTGAAAATATCAACAATTTAGAATTATTGGATACCACAACATCACAGGCAGTAGTGAATAAATCATATGAAATAATCAGGTCTGTTATTTTTGGACAAAGGCAAAAAACAAAACAAACAAACAAAAAAACACCAAACCTATGCAGGTTCATGTAAAGAATATGGGACAGAACTATTTCCATATCCTTCCTCCCACTTAGGCTGGTTTTTTTTTTTTTTTTAATTTTCTTAGGGAAGTGGCAGTACCAGAAATGTCCCAACCCCATCACCATGGCCTGATGATCAAAAGGAATCAGGTCTAGGAAAGATATGACAAAAAAAAAATGGGGAACTTTAGAGTATATGTAGTATAAGATGATAGATGAGATAGCTTTAGAGTGCTAATGGTGAAATAGAACTCTGATTTGGGGAGTTTGAAGACATGAATTTAAGTTCCAACTAACAGCATTACCCCCAGACAATTGACCTAATCTCTTTTTATTCTCAATGCCATTTCAGATTCTTCTGCCATCATAGAATCTCAATTTATTATCCAATCAAGATCCTAACAATCCACCAATCCCTAAGACATATCTCTTCTTTCTTAATAAATTCATTGCCTGGCCCATAGACTATTTCCCTCACCACCACTTACTCCCCATCAATACATTCATTATAAGGTATTTCAAAAGACATGTTGGTATTTCTTTAAATACTTTAACTCCCCAATTCTTTAATCTTCTCACCTCCTATGATATGATCTTTCATCCCATCTCTGTTACACACAGGCATGGTCTTATGAGACTTACCTGAATTTTGTTGTCTCCCACAAGTGTTCTAATTCTGAGTTTCTTTGATCATAATCTGTAATCTTTCTGTCTTTCAATATGTTTTATCCTTCCTCAACTTATTTGTTATCTTCATCTCCAATCTTTCTATTCAGTCCATTACTTTGATTACATTATCCTTCCTTCCCAATCTCAATCCCTTGGTGAACCAGGTCAATTCCATGGTATCCTGTATTCTGGAATCCCTAGTTTCTTTGTCCCATAGCCTCTCATACCTTGCTAAATACCAACTCTGGATTATTTCTACCATCTACTTCCTTTCATATCGACAAGATACCATTAGGGGACACCTTGTTTTCTGGAACTAAGGTCTGGCAAACAAACTGTACCCTGAGAATGACATAACAACAATTCTTTGCACTCAGCTTCTGGCAAAATCATATAATTATTGTATTGCTTTGACCAGTACTAGGCAAATTCTGGCCAAGAAGCCCTCTAAGGAATCAAACTTGTTATGTTGTTGCTGTTGCCTTCACTGTCAGGGCTACAGCTCAGTGCAAAGCCATTTATATAGGTATTAAGGTTTAGCCATATTGAGGGTAGAGAGGTTTGGGGAGAAGGTAGCACATGACATGAGTCCTTTTTTGCTTAGCACCTTGAAATTAAACTTCTGTTTGATTCCTGACTCTCCTGGTTCTAGCCTGCTCTGTTTAACTCTGGTTACCTACAAGTTATAGGCCAGTTCTGTCCAGTTAACAACACACACACACACACACACACACACACACACTCTCTCTCTCTCTCTCTCTCTCTTTCTCTCTCTCTCTCTCTCTCTGCTGAAAAGAAGTAAAGTCTGTTAACTAACCTTAACCGGTTCCTCACTACAGCAAGGCAATCTTATTACTCCTCCCTATCTGATTCCTCATTTCACCCTCCTTACAGGCTATTTCAAACTTCTTTTTCACTTAAATCTACTTACCTTCTCTTACCTCTACTCTTTCAGCTGGAGAACTCCCATATATTTCAATAACAACCAAACATTTCCCAGGAGCTTTCTCTTCTCTCTTTCTCTTGATTTCACATCCCTCTAACGTTATTCTCCACTATTTCCTACTTCACTATAATATCTGATCAAAGAAGATGGTTTTCTGCTTAACAAACCAAACCCTGTATTTGTGCCTTTAATGCTATCTTCTTCCTATCTTATAACAGCTTGTACCTACCACCATTTCCACAATCCCTTTAACCTTCAATCTTTCATTATCTATGGTTCCTTCTTAGCTGGCTACATATATGTCCCGAATCTCTCCCATCTGTAAATAAAACTTTATTAGATCCTATCATGTGTACCAACCACCATCCTCTATTTCTACTACCCTTGTCAGCTAAACTTGAAAAAGCTGCCTATGATTGGTGAATTCACTTTCTCTCTTCTCACTTTTAAACCCTTTGCAATATGGCTGCTGATCTGTTCATTACAATGAAACTACTCTCTTCTAAGTTACTGGGGATCTTTTAAGTTTCAAATTATAGCAGTTTCTGAATCTAATCCTTTTTATAATCAGTAACACTATCAATTACTTCCTGGATATTTTTCTCTCTGGATTTTTCTACTGTTCTTGGTTATTCTGTTTATCTACTTTCTCCTTTTAGTCTCTCTTGTTGGATCTTTATCCATATCATGCTCACTAACTTTTGAGTTCCAAGGTTGTGTCTCGGTCCCTCATTTCTTTTTCTTTATTTCATATATTCTGGCTTAGCTTTGCTAGTTTCAGTTAGCATCTATACAGAAGATTCTCAGGTAGAGTTATCAATACCCATGCTCTCTTGAGTTCTAGCTCTCCACCACCATCTTCCTATTGGACATTTCAAACTTGATGTCCTATAAGTATCTCATACTTGTTTCCAGAACAGAACTCCCCTCCATCCCCCTCTCCCCCCAAAAAAACAAACTACAACATCCATCTTCTTCTATAGTTCTTTATTATTTCAGTATTTCACTCTTCTATTGACCCAGATTCCCTATCTCAGTGTTATCCTTGATTTCTCTTATAATTTCTATACATCTCTTATATTAATTTCCTTCTCATGTTCAAACAAACCATCACCCTAGCCCTAGTTTAAATCCTAATGAACTTTAGACTGGATTATTGCAGTAACTTCCTAAATTGGACACTTGCCTCAAGCCTCTCTCAACTTCATCCTCCACATAGTTGGTTAAAAAGATTTTCCTAAACCATAGACATGACCATTTTACTTAAGAAACTCCAAAAGCTTCTTATTATCACTAGGATTACATATAAATTGCTATCTGACATTTAAAATTCTCCACTTTCCTCTCTAGCTTCTATCATTCAGCCACACTGGTTCATTTACTGAACTTGATGCTCCATCTTCTACCTCCATGGCCTTTCCTTCATTCCTGGAAAGTTCACCCTTTTTAGACAAAGAGACCTAACTGAGTTTCAATTGATGAATGATGGACAGAAGCAGCTACACCCAAAGAAAGAACACTGGGAAACGAATGTGAACTATCTGCATTTTTGTTTTTCTTCCCGGGTTATTTTTACCTTCTGAATCCAATTCTCCCTGTGCAACAAGAGAACTGTTCAGTTCTGCAAACCTATATTGTATCTAGGATATACTGTAACATATCTAACATACATAGGACTGCTTGCCATCTAGGGGAGGGGGTGGAGGGAGGGAGGGGAAAAATCGGAACAGAAATGAGTGCAAGGGATAATGTTGTAAAAAAATTACCCTGGCATGGATTCTGTCAATATAAAGTTATTATTAAATAAAATAAAATATTAAAAAATAATAATAATAAATTAAAAAAAAAAAGAAAGTTCACCCTTTTAACTCCATCTTTTGATTCCATATTTATGACTTAGCCTAGAGGTCAATTTTTTTCTTTTCTTTTTTTTTTTTAAATATCTTTTTATTGATAGAACACATGCCAGGGTAATTTTTTACAGCATTATCCCTTGCATTCACTTCTGTTCCGATTTTTCCCCTCCCTCCCTCCACCCCTTCCCCCAGATGGCAAGCAGTCCTTTACATGTTGAATAGGTTACAGTATATCCTGGATACAATATATGTGTGCAGAACCGAACAGTTTTCTTGTTGCACAGGGAGAATTGAATTCAGAAGGTATAAATAACCGGGAAGAAAAACAAAAATGCAAGCAGTTTATATTCATTTCCCAGTGTTCTTTCTCTGGGTGTAGCTGCTTCTGTCCATCTTTGATCAATTAAGGCTCTCTTTATCGAAGAGATCCACTTCCATCAGAATACATCCTCAAACAGTATCGTTGTTGAGGTATGTAATGATCTCCTGGTCCTGCTCATTTCACTCAGCATCAGTTCATGTAAGTCTCACCAGTCCTCTCTGTATTCATCCTGCTGGTCATTCCTTACAGAACAATAATATTCCATAACATTCATATACCACAATTTACTCAACCATTCTCCAATTGATGGACATACTTTCATTTTCCAGCTTCTAGCCACTACAAACAGGGCTGCCACAAACATTTCGGCACATACAGGTCCCTTTCCTTTCTTTAGTATCTCTTTGGGGTATAAGCCCAATTTTTTTCTAGGGGTTTATCCTAGTTCTACTAGCTTCTAATGCCTTCCCCATAAAGTTGCCTTCCACTTACTCTACATTTATCTTGTGTGTCTCAATTTATATGTCTATTGCACCAATTTATGTATACGTATCTCCCTCATTAGAATGTAATCTCCTTGAGGGCAGGGATCATTTTTGCTTTTTTCTGTGTATCTCTAGAGCTTACCAAAATGTTTGGTACAAAGGAGATGCTTAATGAATGCTTGGAGATTGACTGACTATAAGATGGGGATAATATTTGTACTATTTATCTACAGAACTGTCTAGGAGGAAGACAACTCATAAATCTTAAAAGTGCTATAAAATGTGAATAATTAATAAAAATTTTTAATGTTTCCCTTACGTTGATGGCAATATTCTTTAAAATGGACTTGAATAATCAGAACCACAACGATTACACTCTTAAGTTAATAGTAAAATTTTAACTAAGATGGAGGAGTGGCAGAATAAATTTTTATTTTTTTCCTTATTAGTATCATCAAGGACAACAGTCCATCCATTCATGACAAGTACCTATGACCTATGACCTATAAGTATTTAACCCTCTAGGATGAGTTGGCAACATTAGAGCTGATGAGGGATAATATACTGATCCCTAGTTATTTTATAACCATGACTAGGAAACAAACAAAATGAAGTTAGCCTCACAAAATACAGGTAAGATATGTAAATGCCCCTCAGATACAGATCTGTAGTACATGATTATAGTAAAAGAGAAGTTGGAATTTCCTACTTTAAAAAGGTCATTTCACTCATATGGGAAATGGATCTATTACAGTGGAATAATTTGTTCATACTATCACCATTTCCTTGAAATTTAGCTCTCCTTACATATATTCATTTCTTGTATGATGCTAACATACAGAGTTCCTGTGATCAAGCTTTCTATAAATATTCCTATAGATGTGCAGTAGAAAACAAAAGGGAAATTCTCTTATAAGTTGTTAATGAGTGCTGTGTCTAAGTCAGAAATTCACATTTCCCTTTAGTAAGTCCAGAACAAAGCTCCCTACTTTATCCATGTTAGACACATTCTCAGTTCTGGGCAGGTACCCAAGTTAAGCCTGAAGATGTTCCTTGACAAGTTATCTGTTTCAACTTTCTTATAGAACTCTGCATATATGACTTTACTTTTGCCTGACTCAAATTCTACTTGCATCATACTTATTTGTTCAAATTTCATACTTTCCTGATTAAATGTAGTCTACTTGAGGAAAATGGCTGTTATTATTTTTTAATTCCCAGAGCCTAGCACAATGCCTTGCACTTAAGAATTGTTTGCTGGGACATCTAGGTGGTGCAGTAGATAGAGCACCAGCCCTGAAGTCAGGAGGACTTGAGTTCAAATTTGGTCTTAGACACAACACTTCCTGTCTGTGTGACCCTGGGCAAGTCAGTTAACCCTAATTGCCTCGGGGTGGAGGTGGGGAAAGAATTGTTTGCTGAATTTAGTTGTTGCATAGCAATATACAATGACTAAAACTAAAACATGATAAACTATAGCTCTATGTATTCACTTTCTTCAGTTTAGGCAGATAGAAGGAGTAGAATGATCCTTCAGGCTTCTTGAAAACTAAGAGACCATGTTGGAAACAAGGACAAACTCCTTAATAATGTTTGTAGTCATAAATCATAGCACACATTTCCCTTATCTCTGTGTGGAAGGGACTGATACTTTTATATTGGTCTCTCTGGCCACATTTGAAGACAAAGATCATAATTCATGGTCAACTAGTAACTAAAATTTCATTCTTCAAAAAGGAATATTGTCTTAGAGATGGAAAATGGCTTACTGGCCAACAAGTAAACCAATAACACATCCACAAGACCTGGAACATAAGAATCTCTTAATACAAATTTTCCCCTTTATATTCATTCAGGTATCAGGCAATTATCTCTACCCAAGTGTGAAAATGGGGGCATTTAAAATTAACTTAAATGTCATACTTTTAAAAAGTCTATTAGTAATATAAAAGTAATAGTTACTTGCTCTTGGGCTGAACATAAAAATCAAAACAGTATAGCCAATTAGGACACCATATATTCTATATTTGGGGCTTTGGCTCTGAAGATCCAGAGAAGCTTCAAGTATTTGTTTTCACATAGGCAAGCATAATTTTATTCAAAAATTAGACAGAGACAACCATGCTAAGATTTTTAAGGACTTTAAATGTTTTTTCCAGAATAGGATAGGACAGGGTCTTATTTTTGGGGGAGTAGTAAATTCATGGGAATAAGGAACTACTAGTGAAGACGCTCTACCTATTTAAATTCCTATTCTGCCCCTTAGGCACTGAGGCATTAAGTGATATTTGAATCCAGAACTTTCCTGATTAGGAGGATACTTTCCCTTTTTATTGCCAAATTTTCTCCTCCAAAAGAGAAGAATATAAAAAAAGTTATGTAATTATGGCTGCTTAGGAAAAGTTAGCTGTTCCTTACTGACCAACCTGCTCAATCTATCAAGTGGAAATAACCTAAAAACCAGAAGTAAAGAAAATTTGAATACTACCATCTCTCTTATAGTGATCTCCTTAATTTTTGCTTTATGTTCTGCTGTCTCTTCAAAATGCTGCAGCAAAAAAATCCAAATGCATTGATTGTAATAAGTGGCTTACTCTTCTCTGTAAATCCTTGCCCTTGCCCTTCACCTCTGTTAAGAAGGTAAGGTTTGTAGTATAGATTAGAAAGGAATGAGAGAGAAATGAAGTCTTTCGACACTGACATCTTCTCATCTGCCACTGGGCTTTAGTTAATGCAAAATGATTACCCTGCAGGAGACACAGATGAAAACCAGCTTCCTGTCTCCAATATCACAAAGTATTGCTCTAGGAAAAACCAAATTGGAGGCTTGAGACAAAGAAAATTCAAACTCTTTTTCCAACCACGAACAGAGAAAATAACAAAGATTAGTATTTGTGGTCTGGATTGTACCTTTGAGGAAACTATGGCTACAGCTACAAAAAGATAGAAAATAGGAAAGTTATAAATGCACTTTGAAGTGAATTAGAAAGTGATATCATTTATCTGCAGATTTGCTCAGAATCTTTGGAATATGCTCAGCTGAAATCATATTCATTCATTCACTCACTCATTCATTCAACCAATACTATAAATATCTGCTAATCACCTACAAAGTGCCTGGCCTTTTAGTGGACTTAAACTTAAACAGTTTAATACTTAGTGTATGTTTATGAGGCTATAACAAGTAATTTCAACTCAAGAGTTAATCCTATACCCAGAATAAATTCACTTAAAAAAAAAAAAGCAAGATAAGTTTCTACGTAAGCTTTCACCAAATAAAGGTTGTTAATTAATGTCAACCAATGTTGTCAGCCTTTCTAAACAAGTAAGACAGAATTAATTTCTTTAATTATTTTATATTTTCATGGAGTGAAAAAGTCTTACAACAGACAACCTAAAAAAAAAAAAAAAACCTCTCAAAAAACCGAAACCCAAACCTACCAAACCCCAGACTGTTATGATCAACAGCTCTGAAATGCAGAGCCCTGACAGGTCAATTAGCTGGCAAGTCATTATCAGTGGGAAGCTCAGTTTCAATGATTGGAAGGGATGATCTCAAACAGCCTCAAATGCTTAAGAGACAAACTGTTCTCTTTCCTTTGCAAAAGGTCATGACATGATGGATAAAGTAAAAAGAACAATTACAGAAAACATTTGTACTTCATTAGTTAGAATCATGAATGCTGGTAGATTAAATTGTTCTCAGTCTCAGTTTGTATCCAACCAAATGTGACACAAATAACTATACCTCCAAATGCTCAGATGAAACAAAGGTGCCAGCTAGAGATGTTCTAGTCCTTGTCTGAAGCATAAGCTATCACACATTTACTTTGTTGCTTAGCTTCTCTGCTATACCACAGTTCATTAAATTCTAGTGCATTGCCAACATCAAGCAAAACTCTAAGTATATTCAAAATATAATCTCTCAGAGGAAAAAAGAAACCTTTTGGAGAGAAAGAAAAATGTTATATTTATCCATCAACTACCATACAACATTTAGCTCCGTAGTTCAAATTTTTCTTCTTCTGAAACAGGGAATGATATTCTTTCCCAAGGTAGGAAATAGAAATAAGGATATTAACCTTGTCTACAGTTAGTTATTCTTAATGAAGAGAATATACCAAAATCTTCCCTGAAAACAGGAGGGCTTATATAAATTCCATTCTTTCAATCAAACTAAGCCAATTATTTTCACGAAAGATTAAAAAAATACTAGATCATTTAAAAAATAAACTAATATTCATCTATAAATTATTAATATTCTAAAGGAATAGCAACTTTCAAGTATTATTAGAATTATATTTTTAGCTATTTACAAAGATTTCAAAAAAATGAAAAAAATCAGAGGAGGATTTTACCAAAAAAAAAAAAAAAAAGAAAGAAAGAAAAAGAAAATGGGGGAAAAGGCATGAAAAAGGAATTAGCAACAATCTATTCAAAGGCCTGCATATTCTTATTTATACAATCTTTTATAAAATGGTCTATGCATGCATCAAAGAAATCCTTGATGAAAACATGGGAAAAGGCAAGCTTATGTAGGTGATTTTCTGTCTCAAGTGTGTTTAAAAAATAACACTTTGTTAACTGTTTACAGCTTTTCAGAAAGTCTTTAACATATCTAAATAAAAATGAGCCATGAAGGTTTTCCTGAGACAACATGTCTCTCATGTATACATCAAATCACATAAGACTTCATGACAGACCTAACTGGAGTGATCTTCTGAGTAACGAGAACAAACAAAATACGAAATTGGGAAATATGTTTTTGTTCAATTGTTCACCAGTGTAATGGGAGATATTTTGTGTAAGGTCCAAAAGGGATAGATTTCCTATTAATTGTTGGGTTCTCTAAATGTTTTTATTCACACTATACACATTGCTTTAAGTCAAACACATTGCTTTGAGACCCAGAAGACCATCAAATCTCTTTGAAGAAATCCAGAATGAGAAAAAGATCAAAATAACAATACAAAACCAAAGTGGATGAAAAATGAATAGTCCAGATTATGATGTACATGTTAAATCTGTTCATCAATATGTGTAACTTGGAGAGATCATACATATGGATAATGAACAGGGCCTAGAATTTCATTATGAAGTAATCAGGCTATATTACATTCAGGAAATGTACATGGTTTTGATGATCTCTAACAGCCTTGTGCTATAAAGGCCAATAACTCTTTAACACCTGTATTCTTTTCATAATACTACACAGTTATGAATCATTTAATAAAAAGATTTCTGAAGAATTAATATTATAAGTAACAGAAAAAGCAATAAAAAGCATAGTAGACTTTAATATATTAATAAATATTATGTGTATAAAAAAGTGTAAAAGAAGCAACAGAGAAGACATTATTTTGGCTAGACATGATTTGAAATTCAGTAGTAAGAATCTGAGGTATAAGACAGATAACGTTAGTAAAACAGTGGAATTCCTGAGATTCTCTAAGAAAAAGAAGAGGGTATTTGGATATCGAGATCTTCAAGGAAGAATTTATAGGAGAAAGTAGATAAGAACTACACAGGATGAACTGACTCAGAGGATATGTGATCTAAACCAGGGTACAGAATATTTTCACTAGTGAGGTCACAGATTCATCAAAGTATCAAAATATTTATAGAGTACTTCTATCTTTCTAAATGCACATACACATGGAACCTTATCTTATCTCTAGAAGAAGGCAACCACAATACTTTTATTTTTAGGCATATGATATTCAATTTAATAAGATTATTTATTTGTACTAATGATAACACTATAAACAACATATTCTTCAGATTTTAAAAGCAAAAGCTAAAATGATATGACATCTACATGATATAGTAAAGGAATAAAGAGAAAACATATAAAGGGTAGGGCTCTTAACCTATTCTGTGTCATAGGCCCCTTTGACAATCTGAAAACACCTATGGGATTTCTAATCAGAATAATGTTAAATGCATAAAATAAAATACACAGATTATAAAGAAATCAATTATATAGAACTGTAGTTGTCTAAGTATATGTTAAAAAAATTGTTTCAAAGTTAAGAATCTCTGCTAAGGTAGGGTGTCAAGATACTATCAGTAATTTTTAGTGTCTTTTATTATTTTGATAAAATATTATGTGAAATTGCAGAAAATATAATAAAGAAACTCACTACTCCCAAGGCTGAGAACATTCCCTGGTATACAGTAGATGTTCAGTACATATAGATTGACTGACTGATTACTAAAGTACAATACTTTTAATAATGGATGGTGTCAAATCCAAATTTTTTGAAATTATAATCGCCAAACTTGATTTCAAAGAAGTAGTATGAGAAGGCAAACTAGACATGCATACAAAATTCTTTGCAGAAGTAGGGGGCTTATGGATGTGAAATACTATATATAATGTCTGTCTTTATGTATGTGTGTGTGTGCGTGTGTGTATCTACAACTTTTCTGGTCTTCTTATACTTTCCTCCCCTCCATGTACTTTTCAATTTAGTATCACTGGCACTCTTCTTGTTACTTGCAGAGAATATACTATCTTCTCACTTTGAGCATTTTTCTTGGTTTTCCCCCATGCTTGGAACCTTCCCTCTTTTTATCTCTACCTCCTTCTCTCTTTTCTTTTAAATCTCAGCTAAAGACCCGTCTTTAGTGTAAGGTCCTTCCCAATTTTCCTTAATCTTAATACTTAATTTCTAACCTAACTTCAATTTATTCTATCTGTAGTTTATTTTTATGGTGTTTGCATGAGGTCTCTCCGACAATAACAGCAAATACGTATTAAGTGCTTATTTTGTCAACTGTGAGCCCCTTGAACATAGAAAGTGTTTTTGCCTTTCTTTTGTATTTCCAGTTTTTAGCACAATGCCTGGCATATAGTAGGTGATTAATAAAAGTGATAATAAAAATGAAAAATAAAAGGTAATAATAAAAAAGTAGTTGTTGTTAGTTTTATTAAAGTTTTCTTCCTCTTTTTTATTCTGTTATAAAGGATTTGGGGGTAGTTATAGGAATATCAGAGATGTATATATTGGAAAAAAGAGTAATGAAAAGACAAATGATAATAAAATTTGTTTTCTTAAGAAAGGAGGAGAGTAGAAAATATTCTTTTTAGGGGATAAATTTCTTAACCCATAATAGTTATATAGAAACATCACTAGTCCTATCCTTCACCTCTTACTCTGTAACCATCATGACTAACATAACCTTTCGAAAGTATCTTACTATAGATTCCTATACCTTATCATCATCTATCTGAAAGTTTTCCCATGGCTCTCAATGATGTCAACACTGAAATAAAAACTTAGGAAGAATAAACACCAGGAACATCTGCATCAGGAGAAGCAAACTAAGAGAAAAGAGAAAGTCTCTATAACAGTGTAGCATCTTTAGGAAAATATAATAGCATAGGGGATTTGCAGCTGAATTGTCAAGGTGAGAATGTTTCAATTCATTTCAACATTTATTGAGTGCTTACTACTTGTAGAATACTACATGAGATATATAAACTATATAAGACATAAGTGCCATCAAAGAAAAATACAAATAAATTGCCAAGGGAAGCCCAAGGGGAGAATGATTATTCTTGACTGGGATGATTTAGGAACTGTGACATGAAGAATAGGGAGACTAATGGTAAGAAGAACAGTCAGAAGAGTATTCTAGTCTTTTGATTACATTAAATTAAAAAGGTTTTGTACAAACAAAACTGATGCAGCTAAGATTAGAAAACAGAAAGCTAGAAAAATTTTAGAGCCAGTTTCTCTGATAAAGATCTCATTTCTCAAATATAGAGAGAACTGAGTCAAATTTATAAAAAAATATGATTCATTTCCCAACTGATAAATGGTCAAAGAATATAAATAGTTTTCAGAAATCAAAACTACCTATAACCATGTAAAAATGGTCTAAATCACTATTGATTAGAGAAATATGAATTAAAACAATTCTGAGGTACTACCTCTTACTCATCAGATTGGCTAATATGATAAGGAAAATGACAACTATTGAAGGAGATGTGGGAAAATTGGGGCATTAATGCATTATTGGTAGAGTTGTGTGCTGATGCAATCATTATGGAAAATAATTTGGAACAATGCTCAAAGGGCAACAAACTGTTAGTGTCCTTTGAATCAGAAATATCATTACTTGTTCTGTATCTCAAAGAGATCAAAAGAAAAGAAAAAGAACCCATATGTACAAAAATATTTATGGCAGCTCTTTTTGAAATAGGAAAGAATGGCAAAATGAGGAGATGCCCATCAAAATAGCTGAACAAGTTGTGGTACATGAGTCTGATGAAATGCTATTGTGTGACAAGAAATGACGAGCAGGATGGTTTAAAAAAAAACCTGGGAAGAGTTATGTGAACTAAAGCAATATGAAGTGAGCAGAACCAGGAGAACACTATATACAGTAAAAGCAATATTATATAATAATCAATTGTGAATGACTTAGCTATTCGGATCAATACAATAATCCAAAACAATTCCCTATGGACTTAAAATGAAAAATGTTATCTATCTCCAAAGAAAGAACTAATGAAGTCTGAGAGCACACTGAAGCATAAGTTTTTCATTTTATGTCTTGTTTTATCTTTTTTCTTTCTTTTTTTTTTCAACATCACTAATATGGAAATGTTTTGCATGATTTCAAATGTATAACTGACATCACATTTCTTGCCTTCTCAATAGGTGAAGGAGGGATAGAAGGGAAAGAACTCAGAATTCAAAATCTTTTAAAAAATAAATGCTAAAAAAAACTGTTAGGACATGTATACTTCTATTGTTATTTAATTTATACTTGAACATATTTAACATGTATTGGTCAACCTGCCATCGGGGGAGGGGACGGGGGAAAGGAGAAGAAAAATTGGAACAAAAGGTTTGGCAATTGTCAATGCTGTAAAATTACCCATGCATGTAACTTGTAAATAAAAAGCTATAATAAATAAATAAGTGCTAAAGTAAATAATGAATTTAAAAAAATGTTATCCAGAGAGAGAAAACTATGGAAATTAAGTGCAGATCAAAACATATTAATTTTCAACTTTTTAAAAACTTCCTTTTTTTTTTTTTTTTTAAATAACATGTATTAAAAAAGAAAGGTTATTCCCATAGTCCAGGCAGCTGCTAGAGAGAACCAGCATCAAGGTAGTACAAATGAGAAGAGAGAAAAGGAGATGCTTCCTTTTTGCTTCATATTTCCAGCACAGTGCCTGGCACAGAGTAGGTGTTTAAATATATTTCTTAACTAACTGGATGTCATGAGGGTATGTCTCAAAAGGACTTTTTTATCATATGGAAATGAATAAGGAAGACAAGTCCCAGTATTCCTAATAAGGGAGAATGGGTAAATCATGGTGTCAAAGTCATAAAAGTGGAGTCTAGGAAATGTGTCTCAAATCAAGGAATCCAATCATTAGAGAGATAGGAGACTACAGGTACTAGATGATGCATCTGTAATTGGATAAAATTTTGTCATAGTTTTTCTTTGAACAAAGGAGGCTTTTATGATGGGACAGTTAGAGAATTAGGAAATGTCCATGATCTAAAAAACAAAAATGTTTAATGATATATTAAAGAAAAATAATTGAAAAGAAATGACAAACTCTAGGAGTAGTAGCCATTCAATAGTGTCAAATACTTCAAGAGGTCAAGGACAAGAAAAATCCGTATGTTTGGTGATTAGGAACTAATCGTCATTTGAGTAGAGTAGTTGGAATAAGTGTCATTACACTGAGTTAAGAATACAGCTAATGATGAAATGTCAGCTATGATCACAGACAACTTATAAAAAAGAGTTTGACTATAAAGAGGAGGAGAGGTAGAGGGAGTAAAAATCAATGCAAGGCTAACCTTAAGTACTAGAGTAGAGAGATATGTATGTTTTACTGGCAGTCAGGAAGGAGGAGCCAAGGGAAGACAAGAGATGGAAAATTCATGTTTTTTCCTTGATTTCCCTTCTATTTCCAAACATGCAAACTAGTTTTTAAACATACTTCAGTATGGTGCAGTATGCACCAGTATGCAGTAGCATAGTATGAAACAAAAAGTACTATATCAAAAGTCAGGAAACCTGGAATTGTACAGTAAAAGAGTGGAGGTTTGGGGCTCAAAGTGACCATTTTCTCCCTAAGTGACCAAGGCCAATTCACTGGACTTCTTTGAGTCATGGAATCCTCATCTGCAAAATGAAGGGGTGAATGATTTTCCTTGCAGCTCAAAGTCAATGATCTTCTCAAAGTCCAGTTTTACCATTAATTAGGTTTGTGATCTTAAGCAAACACCTGGGTTTCAGTTTCCTCCTCTGTAATGTGAGAGGATTGAACAAGATGATCTCTAATTTCTCTTTCAACAGTAACATTCTACAACTCAGTTTTGTTGAAGATGTTGTCAAAAATATAAGTTGTGTAAAGTAAGGACTTTAAAAGGGATTAAGGAATATGAAGCACTTATGTAACAGAAACAGAAAAGAGACAAGATGATTTAACATATTCTTTGGTATATATAATTAGTATGTCACCAATATGAGATCAACTTTCAAAGGTTCTCAATCTGGGCTCATTAACTTGTTAAAAAAATTTTTTTTGATAATTGTATTCTAATATATTTAGGTTTCCTGTTTAATTCTATATATTTTATTTTTTGCACTTAAAATCATTATTCTAAAAAGGGGCCAGAAGGTTTCACTAGGTTGACATAGGAATCCATGCCTCAAAAAAGTTTGAGAACTCCAGCTCCAGATTGAAATAAAAGATTTTGGAGTGTAGATTCTATCAAACTTCTCTGTCTGAGAAATTGGCCTGGAATTGCAGATAAAATCCAACTTCTGGGGTTTTATAAGGATCATATCCAAGCTCTTCAATTTAGTTACAAGAAGAGTAAATGACAACAAGGCTCCATAGTTCAGCCAGTTAATGAAGGATGCTTTTTGTTCCTATACAACTTCTATGTAGTTGAACTTGAAATGGAGGGCAGGTATTCAGTAGTGAATTCAAACTTTAATGAGATGACCCTATGTGACCCTAAGATATCCAAATTGAAATGGTGCTATTTCCAAATGAAAATGGAATTGTTGAAAGAGAAAGTGGTTTGTATACTTTATTGTATACTGCTTTATATACCTTTTGAAAACTGCTTTACATACCTTAATGTACTACATAAATGTGAATTATTTTTATTCTTAGCAAACTAGCCACCCCAAATTGGGCATTATGGTTTGAAACAAACATCTGTCAAATTCACCATTTAAGTACCCAAAACAAATGTAATTATGTTATTATGTTCAGGCTGTTAACATTTGTCTGTTAGAGGGTAAAGATAAATCATGGTCATTACATTAAGGGGCATATCTACTATGCAAGGACAAAGAATAAATTCGGCAAACATGACTGAGTAAGCTTTTTCATTTTTCCAATGGAAAGACACCAATTACTAAGTTACTTGATGCCTCAGATTCTCAGGACAAACTCCTAACTCTTTATTTTGTTTTTAGCTAACCAATTAGTCAATAAGTATTTGTTTACTGTCCAGCCCTGTGCTAGTTGTTTTGGGAATATTAAAAAAAAAAAATGTGATACATGATCCTTGTTCTCTGGTAGTTTATAATCACAGTAAGGATATAAGATTAGCATATACTACTATGTGCAACACATTGTCTTAGACACTAGAGTGAAAAAATGTAAAAATGAAAAGATACAGTTTCTACTTTCAAGAAGTTGACAATACAGTAGAGGAGATAATATGTATACAAGTAATGAAGAATGATATGAGTCCATAATAAAGCCATGAGTAAACAAATTTAAAAAAAAGGAAAACTATTTTCTACATAATGTGTACATAAATTAGCATCTGAGTTGGATCTTGAGGAATGTGCAAGGTTTCAACAGGGAATATCATGAAACAAGTAAATGCATTATGAAATATGAAGGAATTTTTTTGTGCTTCCCTCAAACAACCTCTCCTACTTTATTATATTGGGTCTCCTTACGCCCCAAAATATACCTGCTATTTTGTATTTCTTCAGCATCATGAATACGTATTTCACAGCATTTTAATACATGCACATACATACAACCATGGCTTAATGACTTCATTCACAAATTATAATTGGACCTTCATGAAGCTATGGCAATAGAGGTTGGCTTCCAAGGACGCAGTTTAAAATGGGGAGTTGGAAGGGCTGACCCATATTAAGGTGAGTACAACTAAAACTTAAGAGTACATAACACCAATACTCTCATTCCTTTTTTCTTTCTTTCTCTCCCTTCCACCCACTGATCAGAAATGACTAATTAACATCATATTTAAAATCACAGAATTTTAGGATTGACTTTAGTGATCTTTCCACTTTTTATAGAGGAGAAAACTAATTTTTGTGACAGGAATACCTTGGAGAAGTAATACCAGGCTACAACAAAAGCTATGAGAAACTGCCATGCTTCTCTTGAGCTTGCAATAGGACTGATTTTAATAGTAATCAATCAATCAATGAAAAAGCACTTAAATATAGGGACTTAAAAACATTTCCAGCTTTCCAGGTTGACAACTCCACTGGTGAATTCAGGGTTCAATGAATGACTTTTGATTTTAGTATGATCATATTTCTCAGCCTGAATGTTGAATGCTACTTCTGCCCAATCTTTTTACCTCTGCCCAAGTTTCAGGTTTCCCCCCCTCCAAAGCCAATTTATTTTAATTCAAAAGTTATTTATTAAGGGCCTACTATGCACAGGGCACTGTATCAGCCAACACTTGAGCACCAATTAGTACTTAATGAGTTACCTTTCAATGAAGCTTGCTCCAGAGAAGAGAGGAAATGAACTATTCTTTCTGCGTCAGGAGCCTGGGTCACCTGCCGTGCCAGAACTGAACAAGAAAAGCAACTCCCTTAGGGTTCGTGGCCGCTCCTTCTATGTTCACTTTGCCATAAAATAGGATGTTATAGCTGGAAGGGACCTGAGAGCTTATCTAGTCCAGTGGATTCCAAATTTTTTTGGTCGTGCACCCCTATCAGCAAAAAAAAAAAATGCACCCCCAATATATGTATATTTATTTATAAATTATATCCATGTTCTACTATACTAATAATTAGACACTTTATAACACTTATATAGAAATAGAAATTAAAAAGTATAAGATAAAGATGAAATAGTATTTGATCCCAGAGTCAACAAAGAGACATCAGAGTTTACTGAGTAGGTAAATGATCACAGCTAGACATGAGCATTAGGGGAATTGCTTCTGAAGTTGTGTGGAGGATGGATGCATGGGAGGTTGGAGGCAGAGAGATCAAATAAATGCTCACTGCATATAGTATAGGTGTGAAGGAAAGCAGGAAGGTCCGATCTTGGGTGGTAGACATGTAACAGATGTGGCGATCAAACTGATTTGGCAACTGCTTGGAAAATGCAGAGCAAGGGAAAGTGAAGACTGAAGATGACACCCAGATCATGAAGCTAGGTGATTGGAAGGATGGTGGTTATCTTTGAAACAAATGGGGAAATGTGAAAGAGGATTAGGGTTGGGAGAAAAGATAATGTATGATAAGTGAGATGCAAATGACCACAATTCAACTATACCTGCTCATCTTGTATGACTTACTGTCTCACCCAAAATGAAAACGGGGAAGCAGGGCTCTTATTCACCAGAAATTAACTCTGAGCACAAAGTCTGTCTTATAAGGGCACCTGAAAAAGCCAAAAGGTGATATGGAAGGCATGGTATGGGAGCCAAATTTTTTCAATGACACCTGTGGAATAGCTTCCATGGGTGCCTAGGAGAAATGAAAGGCTAATACCTGGCTCAGAAGGGGGTAGAGGTAGGGAAGGGGTCAAGAGCTTGTATGTGTTTATGTTGGAGACAAATCTCATAACTGACTATTAAAGTGAGAAGTAACCCATCTCCTCCCTCCCTCAATGGCTGAAAACATACCTTTTGGGGTCAATATATGGTTTCACAAGGGTCAGTCCATAGCTGTGACCACAGGTCTAGTATAAACTCTTCATTTCACAGATAAATAAATTGAGACCTATATAACTCAGGTAATTTACACAAGACCATGCAAATGGTGAGTGTATACAGATTCCCAATCTAGTTCTCCTTGATTACATGGAGTATGCTCACTGCTTTCCCCTTCTGCTTTTTCACCGTTATGGTTACTTTCTATAATTTAAGATCTCCCATAAATCAAAATTATTAAAGACTAAACAAAATTTTCTAGATCTTACTAAGATCTTGAATGGAATGTTTTCCTGAATTTAAATACCTAAAGTATTACTTATATGTACTTAGATACTTCAATGCAACAAGGATTGATGATTTCATTAGTTTAGGTACTCCTTTCACTGATGCGGATCTCAAATCCTTTATATCTGAATGGAAAGCAATAACAACAGGGTCTTAATAAGTGCCTACTCTGTAGAAAACACAGAGCAATGTTTGACTGATCTTTATGAAATGCTGTGGCCAAAATAATTTATCATTTGGTGATCTAAGTGTTGGTTCATGATGAGCAACTATGTACACCTTGTAGCAGGGGGGTGATTCTGGGTTCTTAAAGGAAGAATACCAACTCTGGTAGGTTTTACTAAACTAAAAGGACTTTAAAAACCTCATTATAATATATATTTGCCATGATGAACTAGCTACTTTAGAAAGCTTATCCATAAGGTGATAGAGGAATGGATTTTTGAGCTATAGCAACTTTGAAAGACCACCTATTAATCTGTAGTAGGGTTGCCACTCACCTTGGCAGTGGAAGTATCTAAACTGATGAAATCACAGATCTTTAAAGGATTGAGGAGCTATCCAAATTCCCCCTCTGAACTACCCAACTCTTCACCATTTGACAGATGAAAAATTGAGGGCTAGAGAATTTAAGTGACTTCTCAAAGTCACACAGTCATTTAAGGGGACAATGAAGCAATAGCTCCTTCACAGTAGGGACCACACTGGCTCTTTCTGTTGTATCCGCAAAGCACTTGGTAGTGTTCTGCATACAATGAGACAAAAACTCAAATAATATTTATATTGTTAATAATAATAAAAGAGAAATAAAAGAGTTAGAGAAATTCCCAAGGAAGTTATATTCTTTAATGAGGGAAATGCCAGAAAAGGGACACTGGTTTCAAACACACACAAATTTCTTGATAGTAACCATTCACTTTCATCAGATAGACTGTTCTTTGTTTCAAACTTCCTTTATGCAAACTTACTGAAATTCTCTGTTTTAGGTCCTTTCCTTTGTTGTTCCAGTTAAAACACAAGTCTGCCTGGAATAAATCCTGAAGGCACAAACCTCCCTTTCCTTGTGTTGATGACACAAAGTCAGGCTAATTCTTTAGATCCTGGCCTCCCTAACAAGGCTCAGGTTTGAACTCATTTGTTATAACAGGACCAAGAGGTTTGAGAAGACCTGCAGTTCCTAGAATAATCAAATCTTGTTCTGAAAGCAGAGGTAGGAGAGGAGGAATTTCCTCACCACCAGACACTCTCAAAGAAAGGTAGTAGCTGCTTCTCCCAGAAAAACAAACAAACAAACAAACAAGGAAGTCGGAGATCTGTTCAGAACCATGGATGCAAACATGTCCAAAAGCGATGGAGAGTCCACTTACCGCAGTGAGACTGGAAAACCTGGGGCTTGACTACCTGATTGCAGAAATTGCATACTACGAGATAGAAGTCATCATGTGCTGGACAGTGGCCAAATAAGTGCATATCTGTGGGGAAAAGGAAAAAAAAATTAAAAAAAAAAAACCAATCATTTTTATTTTGGTGTAAAATTTGTTGGCAGCTCTTTGAGGACAAGTTTTCAAAAACAACAAAGAGAAACCTAAGGATTTTTACTAAAGGGAAAGCAGTTTGTCATAACCCAGCTCTTCGATTCTCAAAGTGATTGTTTTACTTAAAGGAGGGCTCCTCATGTTGCCCTTGGAAGTGGAGAGTTCTTGACCATTTCTAGAGCAGTGTTGATGAAGGTCCCTGAATGATGTACCACATGGACATTTTCTTGGCCTAACGAGAAAGCAAAATGATAGTAGCATTCTTTCCTTATCTCAGAATTTTTGGGGAATCAAATATGTGATATTAGCATATGGAGCTTCTAGTAAGAAGATTCCCTTGACTAATATACATTATCCACCTGCTATGAAACTTAAGTCTTAGGGAACTGCCTGGAGCACTGAGAGGTTAAGTCACTTGCCTGAGATCAAAAAGCTAGTATGTGTTTCCCAATTTTTTGGGACTCCATGGCTAGCTATATACTTTTTCAGGTTGCCACTCATATCAGATTTATCTCTCTGGAAATGAGACTTTCTCTGTTCAAGATCTGGGAAAGTTCCCCAAATAATAAAAACAGCTCTCATTTATACAGTTTCACATTTTATAATATTTTCCTCACCATATTATTGTGAGACAGTAATATGTTGAATATCCCCATTTTATAAATGAGTAACTAAAGCTCAGAAAGTTAAAATGATTGTTGTACAATAAATGCCAGAATTGGACCCTTAAAATAAAGTGTTTTAAACTCAGGTCCAGGGCTCTATGCCCTACATCAAATTGAGTAACATGGGGACTTTACCACTGGTCTCAGAACTCAGAATATTATACTGTCAGGAGGTCACTATTTAATAGGGTAGCTTAGCATCTGCATTCTTTAAAAACTGATCCTAGAGACCTGAAGTTAGGTGATTCTTCCAAATAGATCCACATCCCATGGTGGATGCATTGCAGTGGGTTATAGAATCAGAAATTTCAAGGTGAAAGCTTCGTCGGAGGTGATCTAATCCAACCTCTTCAGTTTATAGGTGAGGAAACTATTCCAGAGAGAGTAATTTATCAAACATTGTACATGTAATAAATAATTTGGAACCTGGATTTGAACCTAAATCCTCTTACTCCAGCATTCTCCTGTATCATATTGCCTCCTCTTAAAGGAGGCAACCAATTCACTGTCAACACTTTCAAGGTGGATTTACACCTAGAAAAAGAACTAAAGAAAATGAATATAAATCAACACATGCTATGTTCATTTATTGTTTCTGCTTTTTTTTTTTCTCTTTTGCTCCGATTTTTCTTTTCCAACATGACTCATAAAGCAATGTGTATTAAAAATAAATAAATTTACTAGGAAAAAAAGCACTTTTAAGGTGAGGTGGGGAAGAGCTAGGAAATTGATTATTACCCTCCCTCCTTGTCATCTGTATATCTTTACATATGTTCAGTATATTACACAGGTCAATTTTATGAGTGGCTTGTGATTAAAAAAAAGGCACAAAGGCTGAGTTGCTTATGATGTATGAAAGGCTCTTTTAAAACTTTCATAAATGCTTTAGCACAGACCTCCCTCTCTGCCCCTTTCTCCCCCATTCTGCTTAAAGAGAAATAAACCCAGTTTGTTGACGACATACCAAAGTGCTGAGATATCTCCTTTCACTGTGGTAGGAACAAGCTATCCTAGAAGAAGCTTCAACTTTTTTTGAAGGAGAATCCCTAATGGTGATACCCAGGAAGTAGCCCTTTCAAGCTGTGCTAATAAAAGATTAGCCACTTGGGTCAGTCACTTGCTCAGCTGGTTGATGGGTCCCCAGCAGAGAAATTCTCTTGGCAAGTTTCATTTAATTGCATCTGAATTCTGCCTGTTTTCTTTTCAGCCAATGAAAGAGCAGTAGGCTGGAAGTAAGGAGGTCTAGAAAGACTAGCATAGGCGCCTCTGAAAGGGAAAGACCAGCAAAGAAAAAAGCTCAGTGAAAAGTGGGTGGGGATTTCCAGTGCCAAGGGAGCAGGAAGAGGAAGGAGGGAAGAAGGAATAGAATTTGGAACTCAAAGCTTTTTTTTTTAAATGTTTTAAAAATTTTTTAACATGTAATTGGGGTGATAATAAAATACTATTTTAAAAAACAACAACCAAAGAACTAAGTGCTACATCATTTCTGATGATGGAAGTCCAGGTTAGACCAGTGTCTGTAAAGATAGGCATCAGTGCTCTAAGTTTAGAAGTCTCACAGGCAAAGATATTAAGAATGAATAACAAGTGCTCCGATAGAGAAATGGCCAAAGGTTATGAACAAACAGTCCTCAAAAATAGACTCATAAAATGTTAAAAAATGCTCCAAAACATTATTTATAAGAGAAATGCAAATAAAACCAGCTTTGAGCTTTTACCTCACACTCAGAAAATTGGTAAAGGTGATAAAAGATGGGAATAGTCAACAATGGAAGGAATGGAGAAAGATAGACACAGGAATGTTTTGTTGGTGAAACTATGAATTAGTACAACCATTTTTGGAAAGCAATTTGGACTTAGGAAAAATAGGAAGAAATTTAAAATAAATGATGTGAAAACAAAATATACCAATACAATTTATTTTATTAAAAATATTTCATGACAAATTTCTGGCAAAATAATAAAGGCAATAGCATGTTTTGTCTCTAGAAGTGGTAGGAAGTATTAAGAAGCTGTCCCCCCCAAAAAGAGCTCTCACACCAGCACATCTCAGTCTTGTGATGCAGATGCATCACAAAAGAAGTGACAATACTTTCTGTGGGACCACAACCACGCTATCCCTAAAATAAAGGTAAAGGAAATAAATTTCGTCCCTTGGGTCTCTTAGTTTGCTGAGACTTTTCTTGATGTTCATTCAACAGAGAGTTACCAAGTGCTTACTATGTGCAGAACACAAGTAGAGAGGCATGGGAATAAAATTAAGTGATTTGTGCACTAGGAAGTATATTATATGCTTCCTCATCTCCTTTTGGAGATAAGGCATGTATCCAAATAACTGTAACACAAGGTAGATTATGTAGCAAGACACACAATGCTATAAATTCAGTCAGATGAGAAAGAAATTACTTTAGAGTAGGGGAGATTTTCCTTGGTTTCTCTTATGGGTGGTAACATCTTCCAGGGATCATCAAAGAAATGCTTTAACCAGTAAGTAATTGGTATTTCTGAAAACATGGAAAGGTTAGCCTTGTTACCCATTACTGCAGACATCAAACTGGAGTAGCACAATTTAATAAAGAAAGATAATTTAACCTAATTTTGAGCATGAGATAAGGGAGAGTAGAAATAGTCTGCTAGATGGTGGTGGGGGGGTGGAAGGGGGATGCTCTTAGAATAATACAGGAAAAAGAATGTTAAATGTGGACACAAAGCACTAAATTTGAATCCTGATTGCCATTTTCTACCAGGGTGATTTTAGGTAGGTTATTGAACCTCTTTGGGCTTCAGTTTCCTCATTTGCAAAATGAGGCAGTTGGACTAGAAAACATCTATGGTCCTTTTAAGTTTTAAATCTATTATGGGTGAACTTTATAATCTTTTGTCCACAATACCTCTTTTGGAGGGGGGAGAGGAGTGCTTGTTTCCTTTTCTAGTGGTATGATGTTTCTATAAAAATGCCATATTCTATTAAAATATTCAGATACTATTATTAAATTTTCAGTGTGAACACTTATATCTTGGAAATAAAATTGATTTATTACTTTGTTGATTTTTTGACTTAAGAAAAAGATGGAGAAAATGTCAACCATTCAGAAAAAAGTTTAAAAGAACTGAAGAACTGGTTGTTAAACATTTATCAGTATATCACTGCTTAGATTCATATAGATCTTCATACTTTTAAAAGTGCTTTCATATCTGTCAACTCATTTAAATCTTCATGACACCACTGTGTAAAAGGAGTAGACAGGACAAATATCACCATTCCTATTTTGTAGATGATGCAACTGAAACCCAGTGACTGCCTATGGTCACGCCATAGTCAAGTAGAGGTCTCTTGAAGTCTTTTAACCTTAGAATATCAAGACAATTTTAAGAATAGTGTGAAAACACCATTGGACTCTGAGTTCAAAGTAGATAATTAGGTAAAATGGCTTTATTGGGGACTCGCACTCCTGTATCCTTGCGTCGAATCCAAGGAGGTTGCAGCTTTCTCCAATGTCTTGCTTTTCTTTTGCCTTTTCTGCAAAGCCTCTGATTTTCTTTCCAGTTGTTGACATGCCTATTTCTAATGGACCAGTGATTTGAATTCTGTTTATCCACACTAGTTAAGAGGAAAATTACCTATAAAGAGATGAGATCTTCAGGTTACAGCTCCAAGGGAATGGTGACGGGGGTGATAACCCTGAACTTTCTTTCAAGTTAGGAGTTGTACTCTACACAAATTTACAATAAGAGATAATAATCTCTTAGTTTCAAGCATATCGTTCAAAACAGTTGAAAGAGTCAAAACCAAACCTGTTGTTTCATCCTTTCTTGTTCCTGTCAGTAAAACATCTGTTGAGTAGAGATGAAGATAACAGTATTATCAAAGAGATTAGCACCAAGACTGATGGTCTAATCATTTTTGCAACATATCTCTGAGGCGAAGGGAGCTAAGTTGTATTAGACAAAGTCTGCAGATAGTGGGGGAGACGGTAAGTGATTAAGCCCTAGGTCTTAGTAATGAATCAGAGCATCAAACAGTTTGTCTAGGGGGGCTCAGAATCTGCCTAATCTGGGGATGTTGATGGGCAGTCTACTCAGAGAGGTCAGTCAGAACCTAATTCAGGTCTTATCCAAAGGACTGCAAAGAAACAATAGGACAGAGAGATATGGGTCTCAAGGAAAGAGAGTCCAAATCAGAGGTCCAGCAAAGCAGTGATTTTTGCAAACCTACCCATACCTGCCAAGGGACACAGCCATGAAGATTTCCAGAAGAATATTTCTCCAAGATTATTACTAATTGGGGGTGGGTGAAAGGTAAAAAGATGATTATTAACAGGTAGAAAAGGGACACATAATAGACTGGGGCAAGGAGAAGGGGCAGGAGGTGAATGATAGCTTTGTGATTCTTTTTTTTTTTTATTTTTAAGCTTATAAGCAGCTGCAAATAACGAAAAATTAAAATTAGCTAGGAAGATTTCTAACTTTCTGACTTGAAACAACTAAGCCCATATTGAGAAAGTTGCCATTTCTCTCAATCTCTACATAAACATTATTCATCTATCAATGATCTGTTATTCTCATATCAATGGGATAAAATCTCATTCTTCCTATATGACTTTGTTAAGGTCATTCCTCCTTATCTTCATTTTCTCAACCAAAAAATAGAGAAAAAAATACTCATCATTTATTACATTAGAATGTTTTGAAGAACAGCAAATAGGAAGCATTTAAGCAATCTAGGAAAGCACATTTGTCTGTTTGGTTTCATTTCCTTTAGCAGTATAGCCAAAAGATAAGTAATATGTGGCTAGCTTACAATTAGAAAGACCAAGGTTCAAGACTTGCCACTGGTATATATTGGCTCTAGAGCGTCCTGAGCAACATCGTAAGACAAAAAAATTACAAAGTGGCTACTGATTTGCATTGGTAAAGAGAATTTCCTCAGCAAGAATTCCTTATGCTAAAGAAATCATTGGCTCAGAGGGCAACAAAATATGTATATATCCATGTAAAATGTTATCAGTATTAGCTGTCCAAGATCTTATGTACAAGTATAAAATTAATGTCTGACCATTTTGTCTACTAAGAAGATAGTTAAATAAAGGCTAACTACTGCCTAGAGGAAAGAAATAAATTGTTTAAAGACTCTATTTTTGACTAAAATCTCACCCATTCTGAATTATTCAGACTAAGCTTCAACCTATATTATTAAATCTTTGGTATTTATAGCCTTTATCCTATATAAGTAGTGCTCAATTTCCTTGTTGTGGCCAATCACAGTCATGTTTTCAGCTGACAGCCCTAGTAGGAGGCAGGCAGCACATAAATGAATTTACATCAGATTGTCTGCTGACTTATAAGGCTCAGTCTAGTTCTACAGCTTCTCCCTCCAAAGGCTCGGTTGCATCACCTCTCCTCCCAACAAATTGGCAGAAGAGGATAGATAGGTGGAGGAGAGAGGATAGTAAAGGGCAGGGGAAATCATGGCAGAGAGATGGAAGAAAAGAGGGGAAATGTCTTAGAAAAAGCAAGAGGGGCAAAGGACTATGTAAAATAATGAGGGTAGTTTACTTGTGTATGTGTAGTAATTTCCTCTGAAGGCAAATCTCAAAGAAAGCTCTATTTTGGCAATGACAGTATCATTTAAGTAAATTCTATTCTCCCAAGAGTACTACTTTGAAAGATTGAACTCATTTAGATGTATGTTAGAATATTTGCTTTTTGGGAAGAAAAAAAAGTCTCATCATTTTATAGCCACATATCACATTCAGTTCTTAAAAACAGACAATTAAAGGAAAAAGCCACATTCTAGTGACAAATGCAATCCATTATTATAAAGAAATATGCTGGATTTGTGGCTAAAACAGAAAGACTGTTGATTTTTGTAGATTTAGAATCAAACAGTACTATGTATACCTTTGAGTTGACTTTTAGACTCTGAAGCAACAAGTGCTGATGGATCAAAGGAAGAAAAATTCAGCTCCAAATAAGGGTTGGTTCATTCATTTTAATGGCAACTACATCAAGGTGTAAAATGAAGCAAACTGCTAAGAAGGCAGTTCAGGGAAGCTGAAAGACTGCAGCAGGAGGTAGCGAAATGAATGACTCATAATTTGGTCTTAAATGCTATAGGGATAGTCATAGTGATAAACAGGAGCAAAATAGACATCCTAGCATTAGTGTCTCAAAAAGTCATAAATGATCTCCTTAAAGATATTTCTGAAGACTTCCCAAAGAGATCCTCTCCTGCAATCTATGACTCTGATAAAAGAGTTACTTTGCTTTTTGACTGGTAAAAAAAAAATGAGACTATAATTATGAAGTAGACTCTGCTGGCATAGAACCCAGTCCACAGGGATCATAAGGACCAGAGATCTAGAGTCAGAAGGGAACTCAGAGGCCAACTATGCTGTGTTAAATATAACTTTAGATGACTTGTTACCATGGGCCCTATTTATATAAATTATAAAAGCTATATGCTATATACTTAGGTCATTTATAGTGGATAAATACAGTATTTGAGGTTATTTCTATTTTTAAAAAATTGAGCATCAGGAACCCAATTCTTTATCATACCATCATATTACATACAGTATCTTTCTCAGGAAGAAAACCTATATGGTATGAAGACAATCTGTGTCATAAGTGTATTACAACAAAAAGACAAGACAATCTCTTTAGTTTCATAGGACTAAAGGTCAAGGTAACTATAGCCACGGAGAGTAGAACATACGACATTAAATTTCTTTAGAAAATCCTAGGCATCATATGTATTTGGTCACTGATTTCAGCTGTGCTTTGTGAGCCTTTCAAAGCAGTATCTCAGCAGATTCTGATTTCTTTCAAAACAGACAAAGTTGACAATCTTTCTTCAACATTGGAGATAGTTCTTCAGAGTTCCTATGGACAACAGAATTCATGAACCACACTGTAGCCAACTTGGTGATGGACTCTCTGAACTTGGCTAGGTTGCTCTTGGGGTGAAAAACAAGTTAGTAGCTGTTCTGCTCCTGAAGATGTTCTAGATTGGTACAATCAGCTAGACTTGGCACTAGGCAAGCAGAGTTTTCCAGAACCTAGTCAAAAAGAATCCAGGCCCTCTAAACCACCATAATAGATCTTTAGTGGAAGCTCATTTCTATAGTCTCAGGTATTTAAAGCTATTTAATCATAAATCACTTTGTAACTAGACATAAGACAGAGCCAATGATTAGAATAGAACATACAAGACATATGAACTCTACTGTGGAAGAATTACGAGTAGCTTGGCTTTTAGTTAAATCAAAAAAAGTTTTTTATTAATTTCCTACTATGTTCTAGTAACTAAGTTAGTGAGAAGAAGGCCCTGAATGTCCTATCTAGTACTAAACAAGCTATTTGAGAAGGCTTTATTTGTAATTAATATATTCTTTTTTCTCTATCTTTTTAAAGTTTTTTTTTAATTACTAAAAATTAACTCTTCCTCATTGGAAAAAAAAAAAGAAAAAGAAAACCATTGTGACACTATGCATAATCAACCAAAGACAAATAACAAATCCCACAAAAAAACAACTTCAAAAAAAGGTCTCATTTTGCACCCTGAGTCTGTCACCTCTATGTCAGGAAGTTTTTCTTGAGTAAATTATTCTTTTCAATTAATGAAAATATGTCATCTCTTTCTCCCATTTCCCCCCTATCCCCTGAAAAAGAAACAATAATAAAATCCTTCTAAAATATGTACAGTCAAGCAAAACAAATTCCCTTATTGGTCAATCTATATGCTGCGTCCATCACTGATGAAGAAAACTTCATCATGTGTGTTCTGTAATCACAGTAGATCATAGCAATTCTTAGGTCTTTCAAAGATATGTCCTTGCATACTCTGTGTGTGTGTGTGTGTGTGTGTGTGTGTGTGTGTGTGTGTGTGTGTGTGTTTAAATCACTTAAATTGTTTTTCTGGTTCTATTCACTTCCCACATTAATCTTAAGATGCTTGTCTCAAAATTTTTTATTAAGAAGTTAAATAGATAGGATTTCCCATTGGAATATGTTTAGTGGTGTTCTTCCAACTTCATTATTAGAGAGTCAAGTGCCCAGGCTTCAGTTTAATACAAAAGTGCAATTTCTATGAATTAACAAAATTATGAAAGAAGTTATTTTGTTTGTAAGCAAACTAAGATTTAAAAAAGAGAGAAAAGGAGCAATATATAAAAGAGAGAGAGGGAAGGAGAGTGAAAAAGGAAGGAAAGAGGAAGAAAAGAAAAAAATCCCATTAAATCCATCAAGCAAGGAGAGAACCATTTTGGTTTTGAAAATGATTAACCCAGAAGCTCCAAAGGAGAAGGGGCTACTGCTTCTCCAGGGATTCCTCACTCAGTTACTTGACACCTTCCCTTCTACACAATGTAAAAGTCAATAGCCTTTCTGTGGGTAAAAAGTGACCACTTTTGCATTTCCAGATTTCTGAAAACTGAAACCTTGCAATAAGAGTCCAAAGCATCGAAGACTGGGAACAGAAATTGAAACGAAGGGTCTCTAGAAAGATAAGCAGCTCCAGGGAGCTTTTCAAGCAAAAGTATGTCCACCCAGGTGATAGAAGCTTAAGCTTTTTTTCTTTTAAAATCCAAGTACCAAGAAGGCTAAGTGCCCCTGCTTGAGGTGGGCAGAGCGGGAGGAAGCTCCTTCCTATAACTGAACAAAATGTGTTGGGGAGCTTTGCCTGTTAGTGAAAATGACATTTGGCTTCTGTCAAGCTTCAAGACATAGGGGGCAAGCAATCTGCCCTCAAATGATTCTGCCTATAAACCACCCTTTCCTATTGCCCCCACCCCTCAGAAAAAACAAAACAAAGAAGCCTAATACCAAACGCAAAAGAAACCCTAAAAATTCCTTTCCCAGGAAAATGAGCATATACAGAAATTTAATCCAGAAGAGTGTGTGTGTGTGTGTGTGTGTGTGTGTGTGTGCGCGCGCATATATGTGATATGTCAGTATAGAAGAGCTGCCTCTGAGTCACTAGGCTGATGCTGCTCTCACACCTCGCTCAGCCCACTCTCACACAGCTGCTTATCTTGACTCCAATCAGATTCTGCTAAATTTTCCTACATTGCAGAGCAAGTGAGGGATAACTGAAGCAAGAAAGACAGAAGTACTATTGCTAGGGATCTAGATTAGAAACCAAAAGCAGCTGGAGCCTAAGTAGCCAGAGCAATAATTGCACTAGAAAGCACAAATAGTTTTAAATTCTATTTCTATTCTCTTCCAACACTTCATGGAAATTACTTGTCTTTCCTGTTCCTCAAATTTCCCATCTGTAAAATGCAGAGAGTGCTACACAAATGTAAAGCTAAATTCCAAATTTCTAGCCTTAATTAGGAGGGACATGTCGTAGATAAATGATTGGTGGTATGTCCCCTAGAGGGAGATATACCAATGAGTGTTGCTTTTGAAACCCAAAGTTTTGGGCTCAAATTTCACCTTTAATGCTTGCTATCTATTTGATCTTGGCAAGACACCTCAACCTCTTTGGGTCTCAGTTCCTTTATCTGTTTAAAAAAAAAGGGTGGAGGGGGAGGGAGTGTGGGGGTAGAGCGAGCTGATCACTAGGGTTTTTTCTCGTTTAAGAGTTACATTTTTATGAGCTCCTTGGAAGAAAAAGTGCTATAGAAATTTATCTAGAAAAAATACTGTTAAGGAGACATTTTCCACATAGAACATCTTGGAATGAGGAAGTAACTAATTCCTGACCATCTCAAGGCATCCTGCTCTAACACAAAAATTGTGAAGAGGACTTCAGCTGCCTGTATGGAGGTTTTTGAGGCTCCTCCCTTTGGTTGCATTTCCTGTTTCCTCATCCTACAGCTGCTACTTGCTTCAGAATGGCAGATCCTGATGTACCTGGAAGACAAAGATTTCTTAATTTCACTTCCCTGTTATGTCCTGTCTGACTCAACAAACTCACCAGGATGACAAGAAATTACATCAGAATATTAAAAGCTTGTCCTGGCTGTAGAAATTCACTTTGATGTTGGCAAGTAGATAATTTTTCAAACAGCCTCCCTTTTACCTATGTCCTGTCTAACTCACTGAACATAAAAATGCAAAAATGAAAACCATTTGAAAAGGCCACAATGAACCTATTAAACAAAACAAAACAAAAAAACAGCTTCCCTCCCAATTTTGTTAGGGAAACAGGTACCCATATTGTTGGTGTCACTATAAGTGATTTAATCCTTCTGCAAAGCAATCTGGCAAGAATTAGCAAGAATTAGAAAACTATTTATACTTTCAGATCTTATACTTTCTCTCTGGGGAAATTCCCAAGAAAATCATTCAAAAGAAAAACAAAATCCTGATTCATAAAAAGATGGTCATAAAATACCATTTTTTAAAAAATATGGAAAATAACATAGATTTCTTCAAATAAAAAAATGATCAGGCAAATTTACAAACACAATTCAACACTATGAAGCTATTGTAAAAGATAAGCATTTGGATTATATCAATATATGAAAATGGAAATGTGTTTATGAAATAATGCGACATTAAAAAAAGCAAAGCATGAAATAATAAGTATATATAAAGATCACAATTTTATACAAACATATAATTCCAATAACAAAGATCATAGCAAAATTTGGAATTAAAAAAGGTAATTTAATGTTCACTTAGTTTTTTGAGGGCTTTTTTTTTGAGAGGGGATCATTTAAGTTTAATAAAAATAACAATAATAATAGATTAAAAACAAACACCTCCCTCTCCCTGCTATGGAGCTCAGCTAATTTGAACCTAGAACATACCTCACCTACTCTTCAAATTAATCACTTAAGCCTTCCAGCCTACATGGACCTGATTGATGTATCTGTTCTACCAGTCTGTGGCCAGTGCTGGCTCTCTCTCAAACAGATCTAGCTTCAGGGGTCTATTTAGGTTCCCCTCCCTCCTAATCATCTCTGCTCCTACCAGGCAGCCTCTAGTCTCTGTGGCTGGTAGCTTCTGACACTAACATCATGAGCTACATTAATTCTTGACAGAAGAGGAGCTTGAAATCATGTTGGCAGGTTGCACAATGCTGGCCTTGACTTTACTTTGCTGTGATATGATAAGGTAGCCAGTGCCTCTGAATCTGTTCTTACAGCAAGGATTGCCCTGGCTTAGGAAGCAATGGTATGCAAAAAGGAACTCTTATTTCCTCCTGCTAATCACTTTTTCCTTTGCTGAGGATCCTCATCAGTCAATCCAAGTATCCTGATATGGGCCAACTAAAGTTCTATGTGGACCTTCAAACTAAACTCATTCAGGTCACAGCGACCTAATTCAGAGACGAGTAGAGCAATCTCTTAGTATAGAGGAATTTCTATAAAAATTTTCCTGCTTTCCACATCTCACCACAAGTAAGAGAAGATGATAACAGGATCACTGGCATAAGCAAATCTTTTTTGATTAAGTCAGGAAACAGTCATAGGGCAATCATAAAGCTGCCCCAAGTGACAGCTGATGGCAAGACCATTCTTACTTAGGAGTTTCTATTCTGAAGCAGAGTAGTATTATAGAAAGAACAGTGGATGTAGTTTCCAAAGACCCAGGTTCAAATTCCAGTTTTACTAATACTTTTGTGATACTAGAAAATGTGAGACTTTATCTTTTGGATCTAAGTTTCCTCATTAAAACTGGGGGTGGGTGGACAGGACCATTTGACTTCTAAAGTCCATTGCAGCTCTATGACCTATCCTGCTCTCCTTGTCACATATATTTTTCAATCCAATTTTACCCTACGTATATTTTGACTAAACTTCAAGAACTCAATTTAAATGTTTATGGCTAAATTTCCATTATTTTCCATGCCAAATTAGCATAATTTTATTTTCACAAAACTACAAGGTCCCTGTGATTTTTTTATGTTCTTTCTTCTAAACTGCTGTGAGTTTCTACTGTTTCTTTGAAAGTGGCTTTTCCCTGTCCCTGTTCCATCCTGATCAGAATTACTGAGAAGTTTGCTTCTACTAACCCAAAGTTAAGTGGCTGGCAGGGATGATTCTCATACTTCTGAAGTGATTCTGCAATGGGTTATACTTCCTGATTCTTGGTCACAATCAGTAGTAACCTTGATCTTTACCCATGTTATATGGGAAGCACACTTTCAGGCAGGGTGGAGCAAAGTCCTTCAGAGGAAGAAGCCTCTTTAGAGAAAGTATGATTAAAAGTACATAAAACCTGCCTCTAAAAAGGTTTCTCTTCAGAGGTGAACTAAGAATATAATTTTTGTAGATGGGTATGAATAAGCTGTTAGGAAACTAGAATCTTCTCAGGCCTCTACTCCAATTTGTCACACAACCACCTATCTAGGAATATATGGTGCTGCCTAAGGGCAGGGAGGGAGAATCTGTTTCTCCTGCTACAGTGTGTTCATGATGACTAGTTCCACAAAGCTGGAGGAGGAGAAAGAAACAATAATAATGATAATAATAATGATAGTTAACATTCAAAGATGTACCTGAGATTTGCAAATTAATCCTTTACCTCTGAAAACTGCCTTGGAAGTTGACTAAGCAACTACCTCACAAGGTTGTTTTAAGGATCAAATAGGATTATATCAGCAAAGCACCTTCCAAAACTTAAACCACCATTCAATGTTAGCTATGATTATTATGATTTATTTAGGCACTACTGTATCCCCTTTTTGCTGATGAGAAAACAGAAACTCAGAGAAGCCAAGAAATTTAGCATCATAAGTAAGTATCCGAGACAGCATTTGAATCTAGGTCTTCCTGTCTCCCAAAGCAGTGAGTTGGTGCAGTGGATAGAGCATCAGCTCTGGGATCAGGAAGATGAATTCAAATCTGAGCTCAGATATTTACCAATGGTGTGATCTTGGTCAAGTCACTTATCACTCTTTGCTTCAGTTTCCTGCATGCAAAATGAGCTGGAGAAGGAAATGAAAACCATTCATAATAACTTCCTGTCTCCAAGTCCAGAAAGTTATACACTACTCTGTACTGCCTTTCATCCAGACTTAACATCCAAAGGGATTACAGCAGGATCAGAGACTTAGAACTAGATGGGATATCATAGGCCATCTCATCCACCCTCTCATTGTCTGGATGAGGAAAGAGATCCAGGAGGTTAAATGATCTGCCTAAGATCAAACAATCAAATGATATGAATTTGCAAGAGGTAAAATTTGAATTCAGGTCCTCTGACTATTTGTACCATAGAACCTTTTGGCTGTCTGGTGAAGCTTATGAATCCTTTCTTGGAATAATATTTTTAAATACATAAAATTTATAGGATTGCAAAGAAAACAAATTATATTGAAGTAAAGCAATAAAAAAAATTTTTTTTAAAAACTCTTGGACACCAGGTAAGGAACCCCTATTCTAGAACTACTGTTCTGTCCACTGGGCCCTGATGCCATCTAAAACTAGGAAATGCTTAATTATATATCATCGGATATATTACTGGTTTAGCTTTAAGTAGAAAGCTAATAAGCATTTGAATAACAAAGTCCTATATTAGGTAGTAGGATCCTATATGTATAGTTGCAGAGGTTCTCATAGACCATTTGTCCATCCTTAATTTTATATGAGGAAGACAAGGCTCAAGGAAATTGACTTGACCAAGTTCCCAGAGGCAATTATAAGCATCAGGAATGGGGTTTGAACACAGGTTCTCTGACCCTATAGCCAATAGTGCCCTTCCCAGGATACCATGGTACATCCTCCATTATGCACGATTCTTTAAATTATTTTAGACAGCCTGAAGCTTAAATTTTGAAAACCTGTCTTAATGCCAGTTTAGCTCAGCTGGCTAGATGACTGTGTTAATAAAGTCACTGCTGGGGCTTTGATCCCTGTAGCTGGCACTGAGAAAAACTATGTTTCATGGCCCTAAAGCCCATTCCACTTGGGACAGCCAGCTTGCAGATCTATGTCAATAGTTAAGGGATGGGGGTGGGTAAAAGGGATGAGTGTTGGAGGACAAATTCATCACCACTTCTAGAAAAACCACTCAAAACTCATATCCTATTGATAGCAATTCACTAGCAGCAAAGTAAAATTACAGCTCATGGGAAGGAAAGACGTCACCTTTGAAGAAAGGAAGCAAAATAAACTATAGTATTTGGTCTATAGTGCTTAGTTTCTGGCCACAACATTTGAGGAAGGGCACTGACAAGATGAAACAGGTCCAGAGAAGATGAACTAGTATGGTGAAGGGGAACTGAAACCATGCCATACCAGTATCTGTTGAAGGAATTATGGATATCTAGTCTGTAGAAGAGAAAATCTGGGTGAGGAAGTTGTGGTAGGGAGAGGAATAATGGAAATGATAGATTTCTTCATGGTGCTGAAAGGCTGTCATGTATAAAAGAGTTCTGAAAGGATGTCATGTACAAGAGGGATTGGATTGTTTTTACTTGGTCCCAAAAAGCAAAATTAGGAGAAATCAGTAGGTAATAATTGTTGCTTCAAGAGGTATTGAGCTCATCACTAAAGGTCTTGGTCTTTAAGCAAAAATGGTACCAATTGAAAAAATATTTATAGAAGTGATTATTGCTCATTCTTGAATGTGAAGACCACCAAAGTACTTTTCAATATTAATTTTCATGATTCATTTCCTAAGGACTGTGTATTTTTGAGAATGCTCAAACCCTGGAGCCTAGGGTTCAAACATTTTTTAAGGAGATAAGCAAAAAACAGAAACCCATCTCATCTGATATTACTAGGAAAAAAAACCACCAGAATTTCCATTTGCGTTTCTTCATTCAGTAGTCAGATGAATGGGAGAGAATTTTTAAAGTCTATTACATAACTCTTGAAAGCCATGGTTTAAAAAAATAACCCAAACTTTTAAATGTGTTTTCATTTACTTTAGGATTATAGGCTTCTTACAACACCTCTTTTCCTTCTCTTTAAAAACAGAGAAACTTACTTGAATCACCATGGAATATAGATTTCTTCCAGAAAGATGCTTTTCCTCAACAGATTAGCATTCTGTGCCCCTAACTCCATGAAGGAAGTGTAGGAGCAGGAGGAGGCTTACTGCTGGGCTATACAGCTCCATGGTCTATCCTCTAGTATTATAAGGCTTTCATTCTAATTGTAGTTCGAAGTTGCTGCTTCATTATTTTTGTATTTCCTTTTAGCCTTCTCCTTGAAGGGCCCCCATTTTCAGAAATCAGAGGTTTCTTCTAGAAAGATGTTTCAAACATTACAGAAGGACGAGAATGATTTCAGTTGACAATAAATAGGAACTGATTAATATTATTAACCTCAAAGGAGAACCTTGGCCACCATTTTTTACTCAAGCAATAAAAAAAAATGCTAATTAAAATTGTTTTTAAAGGATATCAGCACAATTTGGGGGGGGGGGAAATTAGCACCAATTCCTGGTGGTTTTTTCAGACTTTTACCATAGTCCTTCCCATAAATGCTTTCTCATGGTTTCTCTTTTATTTCTATTTTTCCCACTCCCATTCTATACGCCCTTAGTAATATCTAAGGTAACTCTGCAAGACTCATAAGGCTCCAAATGCCAAGATGGAACATCCATACTGAATAATCCTGAGCCCATCTGTGCCAAATCTTTATTTTTTAATTTAAGCCTTTAATTTTCAAAACATGTGCATAGAAAATTTTTAACACTGACCCTTGCAAAACCTTGTGTTCCAAATTCTTCCCTCCCTTCCCCCATTCCAATGTATGTTAAACATCTACATTTCTTCTACACATAGTTCCACAATTATCATGCTGCACAAGAAAAACCAGATCAAAAAGGAAAGAAAATGAGAAAAAAAACAAAAAGCAAGTGAACAGCAAAAAAGGTGAAAATACTATGTTGTGACCCACACTCAGTCCCCACAGTCCTCTTTCTGGATGCAGATATCTCTCTCCCTCACAAGACCATTGGAACTGGCCTGAATCATCTCTCAGTTGAAGAGAGGCACATCCATCAGAATTGATCATTGTATAACCTTGCTGTTGCTCCTGGGTCCACTTAATTCACTTAGCATCCATTCATGTAAGTTTCTCCAAGCCTCTCTGAAATCATCCTGCTGATCATTTTTTACAGAACAATAATATTTCATTTATATATCTTAACTTACTTAGCCATTCTCCAACTGATGGGCATCCACTCAGTTTCCAATTTCTTGCCACTTTTAAAAGGGCTGTGATAAACATTTTTGCACACACAGGTTCTTTTCCCTTTTATATGATCTCTTTGGGATACAGTCCCAGTAGAGACACTGCTGGATCAAAGGATATGCTGTACCAAATCTTTAGTTGGGTCACCAGTTAAGTTTTAGGCTTAGCAGCCTAGAACAGGAGTCTGTTATATTCTTGAATCACATCCCAGGAAGAGCAGAATAGAATGGGACCATCCTTCAGGTATGCAGACTAAATGTCTATAAATTCTTTTTTAAAAGTTTTGTTTTTAAGTGAAATTCATAAGGGGCTGCTAGCAGTAGATTTGGTGGAGGGGGGGGAGGGGGAATATGCATTACATTTTATATCACTGTTTGCTCTATCTCCATCCTCAAGCTGTCCTATTCCTGATGATTTATTCTGTACTGTCCCTTAAAATCATTTTCCCCCCTCCATTTGGAGTGATTTCAGATGTTCATTTAGTTGACTGTGAAATGAACTGTATGACTTCTTTATAGTACTGCGAATTCTTAATAAACACTTTAGAGCTTTGTAAAAAAAAAAAAATAATACATTTGCCTAAGTTGAATCAATTCAATTCAATAAAAATATTCATTGAGTGAAGTTACCATGTGAAAGGCATTGTGCTATGAGCTAAGGATAAAGAAAAGATGAATAGACTTGGGCCTTGATTTTTATAATCAAGTATGTAGGGAACTGAGACAAGTACTACAAAGGCAGAGCGTGACAAATGGCATAAAGGAGGTGAAAAGCAAAAACATGACGAGGCATCAGAAGAGAGAAATTGACCTGGTAGGGGTAGGAATCTGGATGGTTTTCATGGAAAAGGAGACATTCAAAATAACCCTAAATCTATGATCTTTTATTAAATGAGTACACTTTTAAAAACTATAGATGGAGACAGAAGTATGGGAGGAAAGAAGGAAGGGAATTTCTGGTAAAGATCAGAAGAGCCTGAGAAAAGGTACAAAGGCAGGGAAATTCTGGAGAAAAGTGAACAGTCCACTTTGATTGGAGTGCCAAGTAGCCAGAGAATAACTAGGGGAATAATGCTAGAGTTATTGAACAGAACCAGAAGAACATTGTATACGGTAACAGCAATAGTATAATGATAATTAACTGATCTGAAAGAATTCCAAAGGACCCATGATAAAAAACGCTATCCACCTCTGGGTACAGAGTGAAGCATACTTTTTTCACTTACTTTTCCTCCTTTCCCTCCCTCTCTTTCTTCCTTCACTCCTTTCCTTCCTTGCTTCCTTCTCTCTTTCTTTCTCTTCTTCCTTCCATCATTCCCTCCTTTCTTCTTTCCTTCCCTCCCTTCCTCTTTCTTTTGTTTCTTTTCTCCATCTCTCCCTCCTTCCCTTTTTCCTTCCTTCCTTCCTTCCTTCCCTTTCAGAAAGGCCTGGAGACATTTACATTAACTAATGCTGAGTGAAATGAGTAAAACCAAGAGAACACTGTACACAGTAGTATGAAGATTATATCATGATCAATTCTGATGGACTTGGCTCTTTTCAACAATGAGGTGATTTAGGCCTATTCCAACAGACTTGTGATGAAGAGAGCCATTTGCATCCAGAAAGAGGGCTGTGGGGACTGAGTGTGGATCAACAACATATTATTTTCATCTTTTTTGTTGTTTGCTTGCTTTTTGTTTTCTTTATCATTTTTTTCCTTTTTGATCTGATTTTTCATGGGCAGCATGATAAATATGGAAATATGTATTGAAGAATTGCACATATTTAACCTATATTAGATTACATGCTGTCTAGGAGAGGGGATAAGGGGAGAGGGAGGGAGAAAAATTTGAAACAGGATTTTGCAAGGGTGAATGTTGAAAACAATCTTTGCCTATATTTTGAAAATAAAAAGCTAAGGGGCAGCTAGTTAGTGTAGTATAGAGTACCAGGCCTGAAGTCTGGAGGACATGAGTTCAAATCAGACCTCGGACACTTAACATTTCCTAGATCCTGGGCAAATCACTTAAGCCGAATTGCCTTAGGGAAAAAAAAATAAAGAAAATAAAAAACTATTATTTAAAAAAAAATTAAAAGAATCTTATATATCTGGGACCTGAAGAGGCTTGGGGTTTTACTTGAGCCACACAAGTACTATGTATTAGAGCCCAAATTGAACCCAGGTCTTCCTGATTGTCTCATCAATTCCCTAACTAACCACTATGCCACAGCCTACTTTACTCTCACATTTTTAAATAACTCAGGTTAAAAGTGACACCAAAGGCAGAAAGAGGAAAAGGAATCCTTAAAGAGTAACATGAAGCCTGAGGGTGATATGGATAAAAGATGTCCCAATCTTTGCCTCAGGGTTTAGGGGTGAGGGAGTGAGCTTTATGGTAGGATCTGTGGATGGATTGTACTTAAGACTCTTAAAGAACCTTAAGTTTTATCACTGCTTTTGCAAAGCAATCACTGGCTCAGCTTTATTTTCCCTTTCCACATGCCTGCCTCCTCCTAGCTGGTACCAAAGATTCAGCAGTCCCCACCTGCCTGATCCTAGAAGGGGGAAGACACCTACATTTTCCTATATCCCTACCAGCAATCCAAATATGAAGATCTCTGTTATTTTAGCATGTATGCCTGAGAAGACTGAAATTTAGAATTTAATTCAAATTTATTTTTTTCATGCAAACCTGAATTTGGGGAAGAAAAAGAACACACATATATCTTCCTCACTTCTTGAGCTCAGCTCAATTGCCATCCTTCATAATCTAGGTCTACCCTGATTCTTGTTCCTAATCTGCCTTGTTATCCTCCTTACCCTAGATAACCTTTTTTGTTTTTCCCTTATAAAACTTGTATATTTTTATGTCTTTTCACTTGATAAAAATATAAATCCCTTGAGTTACGGGACTATCTCCTTTTTTTTTTTTCTTTCTCTAGCATCTAGCACAAAGCTTGGCACATAAAAAGCATTCGACTTGTAGATTGTTGAATGATATTAATACATTGAATAAAAAGAGACCAATCTGTTAAACTGGGCAAGGAGTTGAAATATTTTTATTCTAACTTTGGGTCAATCCACAAATTCCACAAGAGAATGCTGGCTAAGCCATATAAAGGACTAATAAGTTTATTTTTTTTTTTTTACCATATCTATTGAGCATCTGGTCAATTTCAGGATGTAGACACAAAATATTTAACTACATAGAGATAGGGACTCCCAGCTAGCAAATGGCAAAAAGAGGGAGAAGAAAGGGGAAAATACACAGTAATTAAGGAAATCAGCTTTGTGATTACCCTGAAACTCTGTGGAAGGTCAGTGTTCACTTGACAAATTTCTTCCCAGTTATTTTTCTCTTCTTTGGTGGCTGGCCCAATGCATCCTTACCTGAAAGATACCCCAGATCCCACATGCTCCCACTTCACTGGCCCCTCTGCCAGAAAAACCACTCTGAGACAAGATAATGAAAGAGCCCAGAATGGCTTGACTGTGAAAAGTGGAACTAGATATGGGAACAGAAATTGTCTCCTCGCTGAAGGTTTTGACTACATTTTCATCATTCCCTCAAAGCGCTCATTAAAGAGCTGATTTGTGTGCACAGCTCTGCTTGGTGCCACAGGACAATCTGACAGGCCTGGTCACTACCTGCTAGGCTTTATAAATATAGATGAATGTGCATATATACCGAGAACAAACACACCACAGGGTAATCAATGTTCAACAAAACATATTACATATTTATAATGCATTAGATATCTATGAAGTGTTTGGTGGCAGGAAGGCATGAGCCAAAAGACAGCATCAGGAAAACTAGCACTTTTTTTCAATCAGGATTTCTGAAAGAGATAGGGTATGGCACTGAAAACCCTGAATTTGACATCAAAAGACCTGCGGTATTCAAATTTCCACAGAGCCACAAATCACTACCTGCATAGTCTAAGCTGGTCACTTAATCCTTCTAAGCCTCATTTTCCCTTTTCTGTACAATGGGAGAGATGATTCTGTTGATTTCTGAGCACCTTTTCAGGTTTAAACTTTGTGATCCTAAGAGTATACCTATCAAGTCATCTGCATATTATTCCATTAATTAGAAGGTTCAATTAAAAAATAGTAGCACTAAGTAGAGAATATTGACAAGGAATTGAAAAGTAATGAAAGTGATCACTTAATGCTTACTTATTGAGCAGGAGCCTTTCTATAGGTTAGTGTCTAAGAGTCTTGGACAATTCTTACCAGCAAGAGATTTGTAGCAGGATAGACAAGACAGCCATGTTTAATAATATATATTCTCCATATATCTTACACACACCCACACCCACCCCTACACACTCACATACACATACATCTATTTCTGCTATCTATTATCTCTTTATCTCTATGCAGATAAGCCCCATCTTCTTTTCAGTCATGAAAAAGTTAGAGAGGATTTAAGGAAACATGTAGATAAGCATTGCCCAGGATGAGAAGGCAAAAAGAAAAGAAAGTACTCAAATCTGGGGAAGGATCCATCTAAAGTGCTACATTGTGAGATAGAGAGCACAGTGGACATTCTCATTTTCTACTCCATTGGATCTCTTCTGTGCACTCATCACACTCTAACAGGAGCTACTTATTTCTTATTTTATTTGACCTGTTAGATATAAATCCCTTGATGAGTAGGAGGGGGCAAGGGATGTACTATTTTTTTTGATCTTTGTATTTCCATCACATTACAACAATAAATACCAGGTGCTTAGAAGGAGTTTAATAGATGTTTGTTGAATCATTGAAATATTTGTCAAATTCATCATTTACCAATTGCCAAAATAACCACAAGTCTGATTTTCACTCCTACCTCCCTACTGTCACCCCTCAGCTCGGCATTATGACATGCCTCTTTTGTAAATGGTTTTACATGCATTAAAGCACAATTATAAATATCAATACTACTATGACTATTAGTGTGTTATCTGATTTACAACTTAAAAAGCAATTAAGTCCCATTCTGAAAAGAATATTCCCTCTTTCCCTCTATACTCCTATGAAGGTTTATTGGATCACCATGACTCAGCCTGCACCAAGACTGTGCTACTATCTCGCCTTGGTGCAATAGACCCCTCCTGCTGAACTTCCAAGTTGTCCTCAGATGAAAAATTTGCTTCACTCCATCTTTTTGTCAGTTTTTATGCTCTAAAATTTGCCTAGTCATTATTTAAAGTTATTTGGAAGGGTTTGGGAAGAGCTTGGGCAACTCCACCTATCTGGGTTCACCCTATTTAGTAGATAGCAGCAGTTGGTATGAAGTTATTTGGAACTCTCCTAACAATAAGTTATGAATTCTTGTCTACATCTTGGTCTTTTTTTTTCCATTCATGAAGAAAGGAAATAGCTTTATTTAGTATAATCCTACAACAAGAGAGTCAGAAAGATTTTGTCAAATGATGTAGGAACTTTTACAGGGTATACCATGAATAATATAGGCAGGTTTTGGATACTTGCTGGTAAAGTACTTGCTGTTCCATTTTTGAAAATGAGATAGAAATGAAATGATAACAAACCAGGGCATAGTGATAAAAGAATTATACTTTTTTTTTTTTTATCCCTAAAACCATACCTATTACATAGGAAGGAAAGACCAAACGGATCTTTTTAGTACCTGTAATTTTTTAAGTGGAAAGAAATCTTTGTTAAGAAAAAAGTAATCACAAGAAATAGCTAGGATAGTTCTTTCCTAAAACATTTAAAGGAGAAGAATAAATTAGCAGTTAATTAGGATGAGGGGTGCAATCTAAATGACATAAAATATAGTTAGTTTCATTAGTTCTGACCAAATGCTCCTTCAACTCTGAGACTGTTTTCCATTGCTGCCCACTATTTTAGAAAATTTTAGAAAATTGATATTTCTCCTTTGGTATTTCTAATGAAGCTTGAAATTAATATTGTCCTTTTGTTTACTCCCTTGTTAACTGAACTTTAGTCTCTCATCAATAACACCAGTCCTGGCCCTAAAAGCAATGGGGATTATTTATTTCTCGTTGCCTATCCTATGGGCCATGGAAGAGAGCAGCGCATTCTTTACAAACAGATAAACATGGAGTGTCCTCTGACTAAGGAATGTAGGAGACCTTGCTTCAGATACTTACCTTTGTCAATATTTACTTCTTGTAGGACATACCTTATAGTGTAATATATTTATAACTGATTTTTAAAAATGATATTAACATTCACACAGTAGGTTAACAGGTTGAGACTGGAGTAACATAGTAGTAGAAAGTGCATACTGGATGTAAATTCCAGTCCTGATTCAACTTATGATTTACACAATCACAGACAAGTTACTCTCTTTGAGCCTCAGTTTCTTCATGGGTTAAATGGGGACAAAGATACTTACACTACTTCCTTTATAGGTTCATAGAGCAAATGGTTAAAATGGATGTAAATAAAAAAGAGAAAAGGACCCACATGTACAAAAATGTTTGTAGCATCCCTTTTTGTAGTGGCAAGGAACTGGAAACTGAGTGGATGCCCATCAGCTGGGGAATGGTTGAATAAGTTATGGTATATGGATGTTATGGAATATTATTTTTCTGTAAGAAATAATCAACAGGCTGACTTTAGAAAGACCTGGAGAGACTTACATAAACTAATGTTAAATGAAATGAATAGAAACAAGAGAACACTGTATACAGCAACAACAAGATTATGTGATGATCAACTGTGATGGATTTAGTTCTTTCAACAATGAGGTGATTCAGGCCAATTCCAATAGATTTGTGATGGACAGAGCCATCTGCAAGCAGAGAGAGGACTATAGGGACTGAATATGGATCACAACATAGTATTTTCACCTTTTTTTTTTTTTTTGTGGTGATGGTTATTGTTTGCCTGCTTGTTTTTTTCTTTCTCGTTTTTTTCCCTTTTTATCTGATTTTTCTTATGCAGCATGATAAATGTAGAAATATATACAGAATTGCAAATGTTTAACCTATATTGGATTGCTTGCTGTCTAGGAGAGTAGGAAGGGGAAAAGAGAGGAAGAAGAATTTGGAACACAAGATTTTGCAGGAGTGAATGCTGAAAACAATCTTTGCATTTTGAAAAATAAAAAGCTATTATAATAAAAAATAAAATGGATGTGAAATTCATAAATTAGGAAGCAATTATCAACAGTAATAATAATAAGTTAGCATTTATGTGCTGCTTTAAGATTTACAAAGTGATTTTAAAACATTAGCTCATTTTATCTTTGAAACAATCCTAAAAGATAGGAGTTATTATTATTCCTATTTTACAGTTGAAAAAAACAGGCAGATAGAGGTTAAGTTGTTGTTGTTTTTTTTTTCCCCTGAGGTAATTGGGGTTGTGACATGCCAGGGACTTCCTAACTGGAAGTGTTAAGCGTCTGAAATCAGATTTGAACTCAGATCCTCCTGACTTCAGGGCTGGTGCTCTCTCCATTGTGCTACTTAGCTTTCCCAGTTAAGTGATTTGTAATAAGGGATTGAAGCTACATTTGAACTCAGGTCGTCCTCTCCCTAGGTCTATTTACTTTGTGATTTCTATTTATTGTGTTATCTTTAATATAGTACTGAGATGCTTGATGAGTATTAAATGAAATAATAAATATAAAGTGCTTTGAGATCTGAGAAAATAATAATGGGAATTCTCACAATCATGAAAACATATATCTTGAAGTATAACAGATATTTGATGAAACATACTTTGACCATGAGTTTATCTGGTTTTATTTATTTTAGCAGCATTCAGCAGAGTACATTTACTCTTTAAAGCTATTTTATATCAAGTTTGTGGTCTGAAGCAGCAATTAAAACAAATTCCATGGTCTGTAATAGAAGCCTCTTGAGGGAGGCAGCAGAAAGGGTCAGCCTTTTATCAAGGGAGCACTCTTGCTTTTCTTGGGTCAGCAGCACTCAGCCCTGAGGAGATGCAGTGTTACTACCGGGTCTGTAGAGTCAAGGCCAAAATAATCATGCTGAAGTGCACAATACCTATGTGATAGCATGATATTCTCATGTATTGTGATGTGAGAATGTTTTTATTTCCTGTACTTTTGAGACTCCTTCTGATTGTTTTCATGAAAAGAGATATAATAACTATGCTTAAGGAATACCTTACATTCAACAAGAATAAATACTGTGTGTGTGTGTGTGTGTGTGTGTGTGTGTGTGTGATGTGTTATATGGAAGTAAAGGAATCAGAGAGGGCAATGGGTGGTGAGTTGTTGCTGAAAGTAACTCCCTTTTTTGACAATAGGAAAATGGCAAGTGAAATGATTTCTCCAAGGCAACATGCAGCATTAAAGCTGGGGTTCTCTTCAAAAACACAAGGTTATCTTGGGGAAGACTTCATTAATTTTTAATGCTACCTTAATTAAAAAAAGTTCTTATTAAAAATCATTTACAATATTTCTTATTAAACCTTTAAGACCAGGAGGTAGTACAGGGCTTAAGAGAAAGTAAGCACACTTTTCTGAAGCATTTAGGCTAGGGCACACTTATGACTTCCTTTGTCTAAGGTATTCTCAATGACATGAACTAAATTTATGAATGGGTGGCAGAAGTTTGAAATGAGCCGTGACTATATCTACTCACATCTGCCTTTCTCTGTCACCCTCCTCCTTTTCACTGGTGCAACCTTATCTATGGAAATAGGTAGCAAAAAGAGGAGAAAAGAGCCCTCAGTCTGCTCTAGATTCTCAGAGCTGCACCTGATCCAGGACTCAAGACTTTCACACAAGGAGAAACAAAATGTCATTCATGAAAATGAAATCCTGTATTAAAGAATCTTATTTTAGATCCTTGGGATAAATAAAAAAAAGGGGGGGGGGTGAAAGAAACCATTATTAGATCAGTTGCATGATAGGAGACTATTTCTGCCAGAACCCTAGTCATGTTTCACTTCATTCTCTGTGTCTTCCTCACTGGGAAAACTTCCTTTGTATCTCCCTTCTACCCTCAATTCCTTCCAATTATAGGGCCATGAAAATCAACTCTATCAATGTTCCTGGAAGGAACCCATTCTCCATCAAAGTAACTTTCTGGATCAAAGTATCCTTCCCCAGCCACCATTTTCTTACATATTTTCAAAATAAAAGTTTGTTGATAGGAAGAAAGGAGCAATGGTTAGAGTAAGCTAAAAAGACCTGGTTTCAAATCTTAATTCTAGCATACACCCACTATGTGATTCTGAACAACTCACTTAGCCTCAATGCACTAGGCAGCTCTTTTAAGAGTCTATATTATGGAGAGGGTGCTAATTTGCACTGTTGGAGGGAGTTTTCTGACCCAGAAGTTTCCTATAAGAATGAAGTTTCCAATCCAGGAAGCTTAGCACAGTACTTGGTATTGAATTTAAGTATTTAATAAATGCTTTTTTATGCTTTCACTCATTCAACAAGTATTTAATAAGGTCAAATGATATACAAGGTACCAGTTTTCTTCTCTGTTAGATGAAAAAAGTCAAGCTTTATTGGTTCTTTTCTTCCTTAAATGAAGACATATATTAGGGAATGGGATGAGTTCTCCTAAGTTCTTTCTAGTTCAGTTATGGTAAAGTCAGTCACTCAATAAGCATTTAAATAAATACTTAATCATTGTGGTAGGTACTGTGCTCAACACATAGGATGAAGTTTAGATCTGGTCATCTAAAGTCTTCACTTAGCTTCTAGAATAATCCAGATCATGATTGTATCTTAGATTAGTCTCAAATGTCAAGATTTTCATAAGAAACTCATATATATATATTCAGCTCTTCCCTTTTCATTCTTTCTTGATTCTTCTCATGTATGTATCTCATGTCTGGTCGATCCCAAATTACTCCCATTATTAACAACAGCTAATATTTCTGCAATTACAAAATGCTTTACAAAAATTATCTCCCTTGATTCTCAGGACAACCTAATGAGGTAGGAGATGTAATTATCATCCTCCTTTTAGAAGGGAGGAAACTGGGAGGCTCCAAAAAGTTTAAGTTTCCACAAAATCATGCAACTAGTAAATGGAGGATCAAGAAATCCTACCAGTATTGTTTCTGCCATGCTATACTACATACCATGTACCATTCTATACAAATTCCCTCTCATCTTCTACCTTTCCCTTGACTATTGCTGTGCAACTTCTTTACCTTAACTCAAATCTAGCTTTCTCCAGATAATACCGCTTTCACCAGATAACAGCCTTCTTGAATTAAGACTTCATTCTCTTCTACTCAGAGTAGCTAGGTGGGGCAATGGATAGAATACTGGGTCTGATGTCAGAGTTCTGTTCCAGAGTTCAAATTCAGCCTCAGACACTTACTAGTTGTGTGACTCTGGGCAAGTCACTTAACCCTATTTGCCTTAGTTTCTTCACTTATAAAATGAATGAAGAAGGAAATGGCAAACAACTCCAGTATCTTTGCCAAGAAAACCCAAATAGGATCATGAAAAGTTGGACATGAATGAAAAAGAATGAACAAATTCTATTCATCTAGACTCAGAAGAAAAAGGGCCAGCCTACTTATTTTCCATGGCCATTTCCAGACCATTTCTCCACTATTATCATCCCCTTATTTTCTGTATGAAATTCATATAATCTTCTCCACAATGGGGTTCTTGTCATACAATGCCCTTCACCATACATGTCTACTTCCATCTTCAGCATCAGGCTCTCTTCTTTTTCCTCTATCTCATCTCCTGAAAATAGTCAACAAATTCAGCATCCTTGCCATTCTACTTCTTTAGCCTTTTGGGGATGACTCTGATCTGCATTCCACTTCAATCATCAAGCAGCATAGCTGTGCTTTGGGCCACATTATCATTTAAAACTACTCAGCCTCCAGGATCTATAACTTCAATCATAATTTCCTCCCTTTAACCACAACCTCCTTAAACAGTCCCTCAACCTCTTACCTCTTATTATGACCTCTAGTTGTTCAATCTCATCTATTTCACCTAATCTATTACCAATTTTTCGGTTTTACTTCACTTCCTGTCTAGCATATTTGCCGTGGACAACCATTCTCAGTACTGACATCACTTCTGTTGTTGTTAATCTCCAGATCTAATGAATGATACTGGAAAGTCACGAACCTGTGCTGAATAGATCTATCATGCAGGACATCTCACATATGGAATAGAATCATCTAGGCCTTAATAATAATTTATCTTTTTAAATCAAAGTTTGCTGAATATATGCAAATATACAAGAATAAAAAATGGTTCCATTTATATATGGAACATTATAAAATTCATACTGTTTAGCCTCAGTGATGCTTAGCAATCTTTTTCTTCTTATATTCTTGACTTCTTAAGGAAATCATCAATAATTGTTCCAAACTTTCCTCACTGTCCTCAGGACAGCGATCCAATTTGCCTCCTGAATTGGCATATGAAATCATATAAAGCTCCATTAACTAAGAGGATTGACATCACTTGTCATGAGATAATCCATTTCTTTTCTACCTTAAAATATCTTTATTCTCAATGTCTCTCTATAATATTTGCCATCTTTTTTTCCCTTCTTTCCCTTCTCAGAAATAGCTGTTCCCTTGGGGAGATAAAGGGTTACTGAAATTTAAAATTTTTAAAAGGAGAAGGAATCAAAGATGACTCATCCAGGCTCAGAACCTCAGATTCATTGTTGACTTTGACTTGCCTGAGGTCACAACAGTGGTAAGAAGCCAAGACAGCAAGTGTTTGAACCTAGATTTTCTGATTCTCAAACAAGAAGTCTTTCAATGGCATCATGATGTTTCCTCTCATGTATCCTTTCCCTTCAATCTCCATCCTCTATGAATGGAAATTCTCTTAAAAAAAAAATAATGGAGAAGGGAGAGAGGAAAGTGATGGGCCAGAGAAAGTGAGGGACCCAGGGTCAGCTGAAACATCGAATAGTTTAATTAAATAAACATTTAATAATATTGTTCTAATTTTTTTAAACTAATAACACAAATATGCATTAAGAATGGATGGGGAAAATAATTTGCCTAAAATATATTTTTCTTTAAATCAGAATAAATTGTTCAGAACTGCTCTTACATTAAGGTTCCTGTTTATTGCTCTGTTTCACAGAAAGTGCTAGTTGAGAACAATCAGTTCACAGGACTGTCACAAAGATCACTTACTGGGAACACATTAATGAAAATGTTTCTTTCAGAGCAAAAAAGACATGGCTTTGGATATCCAATTGTCTCTTTGCTTTAGAAGGCTTGATGATCATTTTGCATATGCAGTCTAGCATACTTTTAGCTCTCCAGAGGGGAGACACAATGTGACTCAAAAAAGAAATAAAACTCTTGATTAGTTCTCCAGATAGCACTTCTCTAAACTGTCAAATTCAGCCCAGAGAAGTAGGTTGGGTAGAGGGAAGAAGAGAAGATGTCAAGAGAAAGTGAAATAATAGAAACTCAAAATTCTGATTTCCAGTTCCTACTTAACTTAACTGACAGATGAGTCTTTCAAAAGAGGAGACCAAGGATGGAGAGAGAAAGAAGTAATGATTAGTTTTTTGTTTCTGTTTTTGTTTTTCTTTTTAACAAGAAAGAATAGGAAAAGAAAGAACTGAAATAAGGGAGGAGTGGAGGAAGAGAGAAGGAACAACAAATATTGAAAAACACTTAAAATGAAACATTTTGTGATCAAGACACAAATTTGATTTGCTTGTGGTAGAGAATTTCTAACCACAGTACACGTGCAATGTTTTTTGCTTTTTCTCTCCAACAAGAGTATGTTGGTATCACTTCAGGAAGGGTTTGGTACAGGGATCAGTTTCATGCTTTTGTTACAACTTTTGATATTACTACTATCCCCAGAGCAATTCACTGAAATGATTGAGAAATATATGTGGCTAGGACTTGCCACCAGCTGCAAACTGTACCAGCCCATTAATAATTGACTAGGTCTAAGAAAGTTAAGAAAAATTGTTTAAAAAATTGCCATAGGATTGAGAAATAACCATCAAGTGTTAAGCAGGATATGTTTAAAGTTAACAATAACAGCCACTGTATAAATGGTGACCACAAAAGCTTTTTTTTTAATCAGCAGTCCACATCAGTATTGCAGCCAGGTCAGACTGAATCACAGTTAATGCCTACCAACAAGCTAATGTGTATTAGTGATCAACAATTAATAGACTATGACTGTGTTTGACACTTCTGTTCTCAATCAAATTGTTTATTTTATTTAATTAGTGGCTTCTGTCTTCCTCAGAGGCTATATGCATGGCAAAATGCGAGTTATCCAGATTAGTAAAGTGATAAACCACAGTTGTGTTTATTCTTGTGTTTCTAAAACCAATTGTTGAAGTTTTATTTATTTTAAAAATAATCTTCTGATGTGTTACGATCTCTTAATGAGGACAGTTAAATAAGAAAATCATTGGCTAAGAACAAAAATGCCAATACAGGCATAACTGAATTATAGTTGAAAACATGACAGAAATCATATTTAACTAGCCTGCAGCAATATGACATCAGAATTCCTCTACTGAATCCAAACCACAATAATGTAGAAGTTCATAGCTGTAATACACAAAGAACACTTTCAATTGTAATTTTTTGTACTTGTGACTAGGGGGCAACCTAATCAATTTTAAACAAATACTCATTATAGATCCAAATGGTTGTTATCTTTCAAAGTATTCCCCTAAAGGGGAGTGGGAGAAGTGTGGCACAAAAAGAATCCAATGATGCTGCCCTGGCTTAAACATTTTTGGAACTCTTATAATTATTTTCAGAGCCTATGGCACATTCTTTAGAATATCTTTAAAGATTTAATTTTTTTAAAACAACTGAACTTTATTAAACTGGTAGGTAATCAAGTCAGATAATACTGTATTTGGTTAAAAACAAAGCAAAACAAAAAAGTGAGGCTCTAAAGTAATAAAAGCACTATTTTCATGGTTTGATGAGAATTGGTAATGTTCTTTCAATGTGTATATTCTGCTAGATATGTACAGAATCCTTTGCTGGCCCATCATTCCTATTCTGTTCTCTAACTTTAGGTATGTACACCAAGGCTTTGTACTGAGTTTTTTTCTCTTCATCTTCTTCCCATGACCCCAGTTTTAATGAGGTCAATTTCATCTCTATTTAGATGGTTCCCAAATCAATACAAACCTAATTTTTTCCCTCATCTCCAGTCTTCTACCATAAACTACCTATTGGATATTTTGAATTGGATGAGTTATAGGCACCTCAAACTCAATAACCACAACAAAACTCTTCTCCACTCACTCCTCTTCCAAAACCCCGTCTCAACCTTCTATCACCCAAGTTTGCAGACCCTTCATTCTCCCTCACATACTATAACTAATCAGTTTTCAAATCTTGCTGATTTTATCTCTGCAACCTTTGTCACATCCACTTCTTTCTTTGGCCACCACCCCAGTTTAGGCCCGCAACACTTCAGCAGCTTCCCAATTGGCCTCCCTTCCTTCCTGGATCTATTTTCACAGCAACAAACATATTATTCTTAAATTACATACCTTGTTACTTCTCTGCTCAACAACCCCAGTAGATTCATATAACTTCTAGGATCAAATATATCCTCCTCTGTTATATATACATACATACATACAGAGAGAAAGAGAGAGAGAGAGAGAGAGAAAGAGAGAAAGAGAGAGAGAGAGAGTGTATGTGTGTGTGTGTGAGCATAAATTACATGGATGTAAGTTGCCTTCCTTATAAAATATAAGTCCCTTGAAGGCAGTCCCATTTCTGTCTTTGTGCTACTGACACTTCATACTATAGAGGCTTAATAAATCCTTGAAAATTGATTGATTTAATTTTTTCTTAAGTTTTAACCTTAGATTGTATAAACAGAAAAAAAATCTGTGATCATTCTCGTAATGGCAAAGGAAGACAATTTTTTCTGATAGCAGATACAGATTTTAATTCTATTAGTGTGGGAGAGGTTGCCTTTCCATCTATGCTAACTATTTTATATCTGTTCAGGATCAGAAATAAAAATACATTGTATATAATGTTTTGTAATTGTACTAAATTTTAATAAATCTGTTCTTAGGTGACATTTGCAGATTATTTCTATCATACTTATAATCTAAGTGATTAATGTTTAAAGATGCCAAAGGATTTTATAAAGACTGTATAAATCATTAGAGAGATGGGTCAGGACATATTTTGAATAATAGCTTTTTAAAAAATCCATAAAACTAAGATCATAATATTTGCCCTTAAATACCACTCAGGAAAGGTTTTTCAGAAAGAACTAAATTGGAGGGAAAATTACTTCTTCTGACTTTTTGAAAAAGGAAACTTTAAAATGCAAAACTTCATCAGCAGATTTAGTAAATTGGAATGGGTTCATAAGCAACAGCTGCTCAAAAACTTTTAGTGGTTCCCTAATGCCTTTAGGATAAAATACAAATCTTTAACCTGGCATATAAGGTCTGCTACAATCTGCTCCAGTTTCATGCACTCTTTCATGCTATCATTCATGTACTCTTTAATCCAGTCACACTAGGAAAGGACTAAATTCCTGCATTTTTCCTTCTTTGTACCTATCTCTATGCCTAAAACACATAATGTTTCCCCTCTAACTCTGCTAAAAATTTTTTTTCTTCGTTTAAGACCTAGCTCAATTACTACTTCCTCCAAAAAGCTTCCCTTGACCCAAACCCAGCCCTGGATAAAAAGTGATCTTTAAGTTGCTTCGCTCACAATTCTACGTTGTATCTTGTATATCAATGTACAAGTCAGATTCTCTAATTAATTTGTAAACTCTTTGAGAGGAAGGACCATAAATACAACTTTGTATCTGTAGGTCCTAACACAATGCCTGGAAAATAGGAGCTGCCTGAGAAATATTTTTTGAATTAAAATAATTATATAGCTGTAGTTCTTAAGCATTGGTGTATGATATCTGATTTTCTTACTGATTTTTGCAAGATTTTGAAATTACATATGCTTAATATTTGCAAGCACAGGCTATCTTCCAATTCTATATTGGGTGGTCAGTAAATATCCTGCAAAGTAGACACACTCTTTTCTGTGGTGGTTAAATATTTCCCTTTCACTTTATGAGGCCATATTAAATCCTCTGCATTTTAAGAATGTTGCTGTTTTTTCAAGCAAATATATGACTCCTCCAAATCTATGATTTCTAAAGTTAGAATACTGCTCAGAATTACAGAATGAATCATGTAACTTTTTAGATGGGGAAAATACTACTGACTCAAAGTTATCACTAGGACAAGTGCTTTGAGACTTTTTTCTGCTAATCTTGATAGATCTGTAGGTAATCTTTCATCCTTTATCTCTTATCAAAGCTTTTTTTTTTTTTTTAATTTGAAAAATGCCTAAGCTGATTTAGGCGTACAATCTGTGGCCATGATACAAAGTGAAGTTAGTTGCCTTATACAGGGATAATCAGAATGTTATATTCAGGGAATATTTTACAGTTTTAATAGTACTTTCTCAAACTGAGGTAGGAAAAGCAAGTTTAAGGATGAAGAACTAGAGTTCCAGAGACTCTTTGAATTTCAGAGCCAAGAAGGAACATGACTCTCATTCAGTGTTTCTCAACATCTGCTCCCTGAGATCTCAGGGGAGATCCACAAAGTCAAGACAATTTCCATAATTTTTACATTTTACTTTTTAATATGGTAATTATCAATAGCTATAGCCTACATTAAAAACTCTTTGGGGGGGGGAGGGTGGTCATCAATATCTTTAAGAGTGTAAGGAGATCCTGAGACCAAAACATTTGAGAAGTGCTACGCTAGCCTAACATGTACCATCACAAGAACTTCCTTTACAAGATCCCTAGAAAGTGGTCATTTATCTAGGTTTTACTTTAACCCATCTAAGGAGGGAGACTCTATTACCTCTGAAATCAGGCCATTCTAGTTGGTCCATTTTGGGATATCTTTAATTGCTAAAAAGTTTTCCTTTAAACTTTTGTCTTTGTCTCCCTAGTGCCTAACACAATATCTGACATGCAAAAGATTCTAAATAATGCTTCTTTAATTAACTGATTGATTACATAGAGCTAAAACCAGCCTCTCTAGAACTTCCAATCATTGTTCCTAGCTTTGATTTCTGAGGTCAAGCAGAAGAATTTTAATCCCACTTTCAAATGCTATCATGTAATTTCCAAATCCTTTCTTCTCCAAGCTATACATCCTCAGTTCAATTCAACTGGATTCAACAAATATTTATTAAGGATCTACTTTGTAAAAGTCTCTAGGGTTTCAAAGACAAAAAAAAAAAAAAAAAAAAGACCATGTCCTCAAACAGCTTGTGTCCTACTGCAAAGCAATAAAAAAAAAAGTTCCAAAGGTGGAGTTGATGTAGAGGAGAGAGGTGAATAGGGAAACTTTAGAATTATCCAAAGTAATTTAAGGGTGAATAGATGAATGTAAGCCACTGTCCTTTTTTGGGGGGAGTGAAACAATATTTTATACAGGAGGATAGACTGATCTGAGAACTGATTTTCTAATCCATATAGGTCACAAACATGCATGGACATTGATAGAAATTTCAAGGATGCATACATATGTACAAATGTATATATATATATACAAATTCTTGCAGAATTTCAAAATTTCAGGAAGCTCTGGTTGCAACACATGAACATGTGGCTATTGTAAAATCTTGGATAATTTTAAGGAAAGGAAGGAAAGGAAATTACATAGTGCCTGCTATCTGCTAAATACTGGGCTGAGTGTTTTATGAATATCTCAATTGATCCTCACATCAATCCTCAGTGCTGTTACTAGCCTCATTTTGTAATTAAGGAAACAAAAGTAAACAGGTTAAGTAACTTGTCCAAGACAACTAGGAAGTGTCTGAGGCTAGATCTAAACTCAGATCTTCCTATCTCCTGACAAAGCATTCTATCCATAGCACTACCTACCTGCCTGAAGTTTCCTTATTTAAGCCTCATCTGGTATGCTGTTTAGGTCTTTCGCCATGGTCATCCTCCTTTGGATACTCTTATGTTTATTTATTTTCTCCTAAAGATTAGTAACCAGAATTTAACACAAGATTCCAGATGTATAGCAAAACTCTAACCAGTCTTATTCAAAATATTGCATTTATATTAAAGCCACCTACACTTATGGCTAAGATGGGAAATTTCTCACAAATTTTGCAGGATGTCTGAATCCAGCATACAAATGGAAAAGAAAAGGAATTCCATTTCTCATGAAGCCATGTACCTATAATATAGCTCTGGGGCAAGAGAACTTTATAAGAGTGGAGTGGAAATGAGAGATTTGCTAGGTTCATGAACATTCGATAGAAAACAGCAAAAAAGGAAAATTAAGGTGGGAGCTATAAGCAAAAAGCAAAGGCCAGATAAGTGATGAGTAGCAGGATAGAGAGAGTAGCCAAGGCTAGCACCTTCAATTGAGCTACAGAGAAAAATCTTCTCCATACCTTTCTTACCAGAACTGTAAGCATTAAAGGTATTAATTTCCTAAATAAGTCTGGGAAAAGGGGATGAAACTGTACTAATTTGGATAATGAATGCTGAGATTGTTTCCTATGGCTTAACTACCCATTTCAGTTCCAATTTCTGTTTTACTGGTTCAATGTTAGTCTTTTCCAAAGACTATTAACATTGTAAGCAACTGAATAGGTAGTTCTGAGTTAAATTTCAAAGTTTCCAGTTTTCTAAAGTGAGCCAAATGCTTGAATTAACACCGAAGATTTCAATGAAATTAAATTTGTGACCAAGAGGATTCAAAGAAAGTTGGACTATAAGATGTATTAAGCTTGCATTAGGGTTTAGGTTTGCCAATATCAAACTGATGACTACTGTTGAAGTAGCTCTTGTCTTGTACTTGGGAATTTGGTTAAGATTTCATATTTATGTCTATTAAATTTCATCTTATTAGACTCTAGGTGATACAGTAGAGAGTGTTGGACTTGGGACTTGGAATCAGGAATACCAGAGTTCAAATCCTCATTCATATGTCCTTGAGCAAATTACTTAATCTCGCCTCAGTTTTCTCATGTGTACCTATCATTGATGCGAAGATCAAATGAAATCAATATGTGTAAAATGTTTTATCAACCTTAAAGTTCTAAATAAATGCTAATTATTATAACCTTTTGCCAATTTCAAGTCCATATTCATATTTGCTATTATTTAGCTCAACAATCAACCCAGCAAAGATAGATCTTTTTAGATCTTGGCTCATATAGCCAACATTAACTAACCTTCCATTTATTTGTATCTTTTACAGATCTGAGAAACGTTATCTATGCACACATCCAATTTATTGATAAAAATATTAAGCAATACAAAGTATAGGAGAGAACAAAATATACTCCATGACAGATTTTCTTTCAAAGTGACAGTTTCTTGTGATTCACAATTGATTTTTGGGTTCAACTTTTGGAATGACTCTGAATCCACTGAATTATAGTGTTAATTAGATCACATAATGTCCAAAGAAAAACATGAGATATTTAGTCAAATCTCTTGTTAAAATCTGGGTGTACTTTATTTATAAAATTCTTCCATCCTCCAAATCTTGTAATCCTGTCAAAAAAGGAAATGCAGTTGGTATAAAATGAGCTGTTCTTTATAAAGCCATGCTGGCTCTTGATAATCACTACTCCCCCTTCTAAATAATCACTCAACATCTCTTTAATGAAAACATTCTAGAATTCTTCTAGGAAAAAAATGTCAAGCTCATTGGCTTATGGTTTACAGATTCTATACTCTTCCTTTTTTTGAAAATTAGGACATTTCCTCTTCATTCAGAGCTGAAGTACTTTACCAATTTTCTGAAATCTATCAAAGATCACTGACAGTGGCTCAGCAATCCTGTCTGTCAGTTCTATCCCCTATCCAGGGATAAGGCAGCTAGGTATTCCCTTCCTCTCTAATAATAGATAATGATAATAATAACTAATATTTATATAGTGCTTACAGTGTGCCAGGCACTATGCTAAGTGCTTTGCAATTATTATTTTATGTGGTCCTCACAACAGATGAGGAAATGAAAGCATACACAGGTTAAGTGACTTATTTAAGGTCTCACAGTTAATATATGTCTGAAGCTAGATTTGAATCTAGGTCTTTCTAATACCAGGCACAGCATCTATTTACTGTGCCACTTAGCTGCACCTTCCCTTTTTCCCCATTCCATTTTTGTCTTGTCCTTTCTGCTCCAAAGATAATTTTCCTTGGCAGGGAAACCAAAAATTGAGTAAAGGTTTCATAGTTCTATCTTCTCTTCCAATTACCATACCCATCCATAGTGAGCAATCCAAAGCCTTTTTTTGATCCTCCACTTTTTCTAAACACTACTTTAAATAAGCAAAACATGTTTGTGCTCTTAGCATTTTCTCATCAGCCACAGTCAAACTGACTGTTAGCACTCTTGACAATATTATAGTCATACCACTTTAAAAAAAATCATTCTCCATTACTAGGCCTTGCTTCCATCTTCTGTGCATGACTTTAAAAAGTTTTAAGTGGTTTGCTATGACACGATGGTGTTTTTAAGCAACATCCTCTTTTCATCTTGATAGGAACACTTTCTCTGTGTGTCTTTAAAATATCATTTTTGAAATCTTTCTATCCCTCCTGGACTGATATTTGTCCTTTCTCTGAACTTCTGAAATCTACTCTCCAAATATCTAAGATACTACCAAGATATAAAAGAAAGAGGAAAAGAACTCATATTTACAAAAAAAAAATTATAGCAAGTCTTTTTGTAGTGGCAAACAACTAGAAACTTTGGGAAGCCCATCAGTTGGAAAACAGGTGAATAATTGTAGTATGGGGATATAATGGATATATGAAGCACCTCAGAATAAAAAATCTGATGTGAACTGATCAGAGGCAGAAAGGAATAGAACTAGGAGAAAACACACATACACACACACACACACCCCTTTCTAAAGATTTAAGAACTCTGATCAATTGAAACTATTTCTAGCCATATGAAAAGATGCTCCAAGTCATTATTAATCAGAGAAATGCAAATTAAGACAACTCTGAGATACCACTACACACCTGTCAGATTGGCTAGAATGACAGGGAAAGGTAATGCGGAATGTTGGAGGGATGTGGGAAAACTGGGACACTGATACATTCTTGATGGAATTGTGAATAAATCCAGCCATTCTGGAGAGCGATTTGGAACTATGCTCAAAAACCTATCAAACTGTGCATACTCTTTGATGCAGTAGTGTTACTACAGGGTTATATCCCAAAAAAGATTTTAAAGAAGGGAAAGGGACCTGTATGTGCAAGAATGTTCGTGGCAGAAACTGGAAACTGAGTGGATGCCCATCAAATGGAGAATGGCTGAATAAATTGTGGTATATGAATATTTTGGAATATTATTGTTCTGTTAGAAATGACCAACAGGATGATTTCAGAAAGGCCTGGAGAGACTTACATGAACTGATGCTGAGTGAAATGAGCAGGACCAGGAGATCATTATATACTTCAACAACAATACTATATGATGATCAATTCTAATGGACGTGGCTCTCTTCAACAATGAGATGAACCAAATCAGTCCCAATAGAGCAGTAATGAATTGAACCAGCTACACCCAGAGAAAGAACTCTGGGAGATGACTATGAACCACTACATAGAATTCCTACTCCCTCTATTTTTGTCCACCTGCATTTTTGATTTCCTTCATAGGTTAATTGTACACTATTTTGAAGTCCAGTTCTTTTTGTACGGCAAAATAACATGTGCATATGTATACATATATTGTATTTAACTTATACTTGAACATATTTAACATGTATTGATCAACTTGCCATCTTGGGGAGGGGAGGAGGAAGTAGGGGAAAAATTGGAACAAAAGGTTTTGCAATTGTCAATGCTGAAAAATTACCCATGCATATATCTTGTAAATAAAAAGCTATAAAAATAATAAAAAAAGAAGTCTGATCAATCCAATTAACAACCACAATTTAAAAGGAATGGTGATGAAACAAGCAGCATGTTTATCTCCTGACATTGAGATTATGGATTCTCTGTACAAAATGACTTTTTTTTTTCAGATTTTTTATAAGTGTGTGTGTATATAAATATACACACTCCCTATCTATCTATCTATATTTATATCTATATATGGAAATAATTTTTTGTTAATTAAAAAAAGAAAAAACAGTTATATTAAGAATGTAGAGAACAATAACTAGCTTTCCTGTCCTCTGTGACAAATGCTAATAATATTCTAATCATTCACTTCTTTCCAGGGTCCCCATCAATTCAACTTCAACAAATAGTTCTTCCTATATTGCAGTTATTTTCTGATGTTTAGTTTATAGATTAACACATGCAGTTTTCTCCTTTACCCTTTCTTTTCAGACAGATTTTCCCTTTACACTACATTTATAAAACTCCCAGCAAATAATTACCAGTTTTGTTGGTACACTCCATTCTTCTTCTACAGCCTATCATTCTATATATTGAGCTATGAAATCTAAGTTATTATCAGACACCATCTTCTTAGCCATGTTCAATATCTAAATTTGCTTATTTTTTCTATGTATTGGTAGTAGAGGTAACAATATCCCTGTTGACCCTAAGATCCTTAGATCTAAATCTTTAGATTTGAATTTTATGTCCTTTAGCAATATTTTTACATTTTCCTGGCAATATTACTGTGTCCATATTAGTCACCACAAATAGTAATCATCAGATTTGACAAACCACAGAAAGTTCTCTGACATGTCATGGATAAATGCCATAAGAAGACAACAAACCTATATTGTTCATTTCAAGTAAAAAAATTGCTGTCCCAAGACCCCTTAGCAGTGAGTCACTATCACTTATCTTTCCTCCTTTTGGCCATTATTAGTTGACCTGGCACTTGATGACTCCTATGGATATACAGCATCATTTCTTAAAACATAAGTACCTGCCTCCTTTTTTAGAAAGTCCAGCTCCTTCTCCAAAAGCTCAGCTTCTTAAACTATAGGTCACAACTCCATTATAAGGTCTCAATATAGGTATTGTGAAATTACGATTTTATTATCAGTAAATGTATGATTTGTACACCTATTTTATATACCTATATACCCAGAGTCATGTAAAAATTTCGTGGGTGAAAAGGGCTCACAATTAGAAAAAATTTAAGAAGCCCTACTTCTAAAGTAAGAGTCTTGCCCAAGGTTGGATGATTAGTTAGTGGCTGCACCTATAATTCTAATCTCTTTATCGATGTTCTCTCACCAAGGAAGTTGGTGAAAGAATCTCTCAACAATTTCTTCCTTTACTGTTTCTTTTGACTCAATTTCTATATCTAAAAATCATAGTGAGGACTTGATCTCTGCCATCAAATCCAATCTGAAATGCACTAATTTTTAGGTAAATGATATGGTACTACACTACAACACAATAAAAAGATAAGTGATTCTTAATGAAACTGTCCAGTAGAGTGTCCAGTAGTTTACATCTAGTTTTCTTGGTAAAGACTCTAGCTATAGCTTAATTTGGTAGCTATAATGTAAACATTAGTCCATTTTTTCAATGTTAAAATTTTTTACATGCATTAAAATTTTTTACATGCATAAAATTTTTTTACAAGAAGTATTTAATGAAATAAATACAAATATATTGAGGTAAAAGTTTTTCATCTTGAGTTTGCAATAAAACCTATTACCTTTAAAAATACTAAAAAAAGGCCAGAGTGTCTGAAGTAGTACAAAGATATATTAAAATGGAAATGAACTTCGTTTATGGCAAACATAAAAGCCCTCGCTACATCCAAACTATATATCTGTAGGTCAAAAGCTTTCTAAAATAGGAAGTCAATCTAGGAATCATTCATTGCTGATATTTCTCTGTTGTAATAAAAAAAAAGGTGAACAAAATGTTGGACATAATCAGGAAAAGTGATGGAAATAAAACATTGAATATCAACCTGCCCCTGGCAACATCATGGCACTATGATCTCTGTAAATCTTTGGATCTCTGTATAATTTTGTTTGCTTCATTTCAAGAAAAATGTAACAGAGGTAGAAAATTCCAGAAGAGTGCACTCAAATGACAAATGTAGTCAGGGAATATAAAAGACTGCTAAATGAAAATAGGCTAAGAAGATTCATACTTTTCAGATTATAAAGACAGAGGCTGAGTTGGAATGTGATGGAAATTTATTTTAAAAATATGTACTGGAATAACACGAACTTATTCACCCCCAAAAAGCATATTAGAATGAGGAAATATTTCTTGAATTTGAAGATAATTAAAGTAAAGGGAAATGAAAGGGTGTAGGCCTTTAAAAAGTGAGACATCAACTTGAGGAATACTCAAAGATGGATAGTATAGGTAGAAAATATAAATACAGTAGGTAGCTCTTAATCATTTAAAACTTGGCTATGTATCAACTACCTGAAACACAGTTAAGAATTTAGAATTCATGTCTTGTAGTAAGTCAATGAGCATTTATTAGGCACTAATTATGTGTCAGTCACTATGCTAAGTACTAAGGAGAAAAGAAAAAGCAAAAACATGGCTTCTGCCTTCCAGAAGTTTACATTCTAATAGGGGAGACAATATCAACAATAGCAAGCCTATATACATATAACACATATACAGTATAAATAAAAGTCAGAGAGAAGGTACTAGGAGATAGGAGGATCACAAAAGGAATCCTGGAGAAGGTGTGATCTCCTTTGAACTATATACTAAAGTCTGGGAAGCCAGGAGTTAGAACCAACAAATTCAAAAGAGGAAGAGGGGTCCAAAGTAGCCAAGACATTGGCAGTAATAAGACATCACAGCAAATAGTGAGAAAAGGGAGAAATGTATAAAAGGAAACAAGAACTCAAGTTCTGCAGTCTGAAACCACTTAGCATTGGGTCAATGGTCTTATATATCAGAAGGGCTTTTTTAAAGCACAGCAGAATGTCTGATAGTCAGGATACTGACTCATCATGGAACAATTAAATTATGTTTAATGTACTTTCAAAAGAAAGCAGAATGCATATAATATATTTTTAGAAAGATTTCTACCCAAAATGCTTTGCTTTCAAGTTTGCTTAAAGAGGTAAGTTTTCAGCTTCTTGAAAACTCCAGCTTTCACTCATTCATTCATCACTCATTAAACATCTACTTTGTGCAAAAAAAAAAAACCCCTACTAAGTTCCCAAAAATGTTTAAGTCCCTGAGTATTCCGCATGGTTATGTTTCAACATATTGATTTATTAAGTCCTTACTAATTACTACATTCCAAAAAAAAGCAAGATAATCCTTCCCACAACGAGCTTACAGTCTAATCAATTAGAAGATGCAGATTAAGACAGACCTTTTTGGACATGGACAATGTAGAGATTTGTTTTATTTGACTAAGCATATTTATTCAAAGGTTTTGTTGTTGTTATTATTTGTTTCCTGTGTGTGTGTGTGTGTGAAATAAATATTTAACTGAAAAAAAAAGTTTTTAAAACAGAAAAAATGATTTCTTTTCAATTCAATTAGGGAGAAATAGAATTGCCATACTGCAATGAGGACCTCATTGAGATTAGATAACAAATTTGTAGGGTATCCAGTCTGAATGGTTTCACGAATTCTTCCAGCTTCATTTAATGAAATGTGTATAGGAACAAAGGAGGCAGATGGTAGAAATGATCCACGTCTGGTATATGGCAAGGAATGAACAATGTCAAAACAAGGAAGAAAAGAATTTGGAAATAGAGTATAATGTAGAATTGAACTAATGATCAAAAGGTTAAGATGAGAAGGAAGGAGAATTTACTGTAACAGGAGTGGGGTTGATGGCCTAGGAAAGTAAAAAGAGCACAAGAACTGGAGGTCCTAGTGAGGAGAAATAATTGGCAATAGGTCTAGAAGTAACAAGACACAGGGAGATTTGGAAGGATAAAAGATTAAAAGATGAATTTTAGAGTTCTTAGAATAAAAAGACACTTTATTATTATGAATCTCATAAACACCAATTCACATGACCAGAAAAAGAAGACCACATAAGAAAGTATGTTTCTCTACTGCATATTGGCTATGTATATGTGTGTATGTATACATGCAAACACACATATACATATACATATATATCCAAATCTATTTCAAATTTAACATAATAGTTCCAGTCTTATCCTGCTTACCTGTACTCCCTTTAGAGGAAATAGAATACTGTGGTTGATGACAAGACTGAGATTATGAAAACTGAATAGGTGGAAGAAATGAGAAATTAGGGTATCTGAGGGAATATCAACATATATATTAAAATTCACTTGTATTAGGGCAGGAGTTGGAGGCTTGGAGAAAGACCACAAATTAGGCCTTAAACCCACTGAGAAAGCAGGAAGAATGTATTGAGGATGAGTAGTTAATGATTACCACGATCTGAATTGGATGATAAATATAGAGTGAACATCAGAAAAGAGATTAAAACCATCCTTTCTTTTTTTTTGAAACTGAGGAATTTATCCATTATGAGGCATTCTATTGAATTTTGTTTTTCTTTTTAAAATTTTTTAAAAGATATTTTTTTCTTCACCTTTTTTCTATTCTTTGAATTTTATTTTTACAAGCATTTAAATTTTTTCCTTCCTAATGTCCCCCACCCCAATTAAACCATAAAAATAAACCAATTACTCTTATAGGATACTTGCTTTTTCATTTTCAGAATCCTTCTTTGCCCCCAACATTTACATTTTTCTCTACATATGGCAGGGTATACATATCACATAGACTTACAATGCAAAAGCTGAGAATTGCTGATGTAGACGAACCAGGGGATTGTATTGGGTAGTCTTGAATAACAGAACTGATTAAAAAAAAAGAAAAGAAGAAAACAAGAGTGAAAGGAATTTTGGAGGACAGACTTTGAACCTGAAAAACCTTGAGCAAATTAGCATTAGTTAGAAGGAAGCACTGGAAAGAGAAGAAAATTAATATTTAAATAGAGTATTGAACTTTACCAAGGAATTGTGATTTGGTACACAGGTGGATACAAAGAAGACTAGGGAAATAGGAGGTAAGGGAGGAAATGATAAAAAGCTAGGCGTAGGAAATGGAAAGGTTTGGCATGTGGGAAATAATACTAAAGGGGAAAAAATACTTTAACCATTACAAATAGCTAAAGGAGAAACTTTGGCTGTCAATTCTATTCAAGGTTAGCCCATTTCCAAGACACCAGACAATTATCTTTTGGAAAATCTTTTTAAAGTTATGTCAAGTGAAAGGAGAATTTAAATTCTAAACATGATGTGCTATTTGCTCTAAGAAGATGATGTGATGTCCTATGCCAACTTTGAGAAAGCAAATTCTTGAGTTCCTCCTCATCAAGAATCATTCATGTACAGTTATAGCTCATAAAGATTTGCTTGAAGAAGGAAAACAGTGACTTTTTGATAAATCAGCTAATTTGATTAACTGTCCCAAAATGCTTGCAAAAAATGCACTTGCAAATCTTAGACAAAAATATAAGGAGAGTTACACCACTGCCATATTTTTATTCAATAGAAACAAAAAGCAGCAGGCACCAAGTCTATTATTAAAATGCATTTGTATTTATTAAAATAAAGTTCTTTCACTTAGAGGAACAAAGTTAAAGCTTGCTCTCAAAACTAGCTCAAAAATGTTGTTTATATTTCTAAAGAATTTATAAGCATTTGACAAGTGGATGTTACAATAACCTTACAAGGACTTCTATGGAAGTATGATATTTAAAAAACTCAAATTTTTTACAAACTGCCTGCTGTCATGGTGGCAGAGTTCAAACCACTGATTTATGAAAAACTAGTGTGGAAGTTGTAAGGAAACACATGGTTTTTCTTTTCAGATAAATTCCCTTAATGGAATGCAGTATGGTGTAGAATACTGGCATCTTATGGGACAAAGAACATGGAACTTAAAGGAAGCAAGAGATGTGGGTTCTAGAGGCCCAATCAACCCACTAGCTGTGGGACACTGGGAAAAGTTAGAGCCTTATTGGGATATCTGCAAAAGTGTATATGAGATTAAGTGTTTGTAACTTTTTTGGTGTCAAGCATTTTTTTTGACAGTTTGGTAAAGCCCATGGACCCTTTCTCAGAATAATGTTTTAAATGCATAAAATAATAACTCAGCAATTATGTAATGTCCTTAGATTTACAATGTATTTTTGAAAATTATGTCACTGGCTCCTCAAACAATATTAGAAAGTAACTGCTTATTATACCCATTTTACAAATGAGGAAATTGAAGCAAACAGAGCTTGGGTGATTTTTGCAATGCTACACATTTAGTTAGTGTCTGAGACTGAATTTGATCTTAAGTTGTCTTGACTTAAAGTCCTCCTGAATTGTACCTACTGTGCCACGTGATTGTCCCTATCCTATATAAAGAATTATACAAGATTACAAAAGAAACTAATTATGCTTCAATACAGTTATGAAAATATTTAAAAAACAACTTCACAATGACTTGAGAACCCAGGTTCCTCTCTGCTCAAAAATTCTACAATATTCTATTATTTTTTTAAAAAAATGTCTGCATCACAAATTTGATTATGAGATTTTTGTTTATTTTTTGGTGGGATAAGATAGGAGACAAAAGCAAAGAGACAAGAAAGAGAATAAAATATTGCCAAATGGGAAATTTAAAAATGTATACCCACTATGTGATATGACAACTGTGATAACAGCACAAATAAGCAGTACACAAAAACAATGAAAGGATAACAAATATATATGTACTTATATGATGGGGATACAAGAATCAAATCCTATCTCAGAATTTTTGTCAATAAATCTAGGGATCAAGATCTCAAGATTCTGTACTGCGAAAGAGAAATTAGGAAGTGAGTTGCTTCATCAAAAGCTCTTACTTTGGATAAAGAGATGATTACTTCATGAGACATCAGGGACATGGGGGAAAGAGGTTAGTGGGTGGGAAGCAGAATAACTAAACATTAGCAGAGAATCTGGGTCCATAGGGCAAAGTTGGGTTTTCTTTTCACTCATAGTTTAAAAAAAGTCAAAGCTTCAAATGTAAACTTGAAAAAAATGAGTTTGTTTATTAGGATTTTATAGAATATCTTCTTAAATTTAGAACAAACAATAATTTTAAAATGAAAGAGAATGAAAACTTGAAATGTCCAAACTGAGAGCAGTAGGGACTTTAGCTTCTCTAAGAGCTAATGACTTGAAATATTTCCCAAGTAATTTCTAAACTTTGTGGAATAGTTTTGCAGCTTGAGTTGGGACATAGTAGCATAAAGTTACCATTTAAAAACATCCTGTTACTATGACTCAGAACCTTTGAAAAATGCTGACTTGATGATCAAGTCATTAAAAAATTCAACCAGAAGAGAAATTTTACTAAAATTACTATTTAAGGGATCATTCTAATAGAAATACTACCTTATCTTCATGCCTCCAGTATGAGACCCAGTTAAATAATCTGCCTAACACATCAGATTAAATATTCCTATAAATCCTACACTTTTTGGCCAACATATCACATTGCTGCCACATATCATTAAGTATACTGTAAAACCTAGCTGTTTTTCTTTCTCTCCATAAACTGTTTTCAATCTAGTCACATTCCATCTATCCTAAAATTTGAGCAGTTGCTTTTGAAATTTAAGCATAGAACTTTGTATATCCTTGTTAAAATCCTTTATTTTTCACTTAAGTACACACTTAAATTATGAGACATGCATCCATCTATCCATTTAGGATGACTGAATATTAAATAAATGAGCAGATGCTAGAAGAACAAGGAAAGCTAAATGGCGAGAACCAGAATTACTCCTACTGCTCTCCCTCCTCCCCACATTCATTATGTATATCTTTCTTACTGGGGAGACACTGTAAGGGTGCAAGCATCATCCATGAATGAGGTCTCTGTCTTCGCTGTTCAAACACATGACAAGAATAAGGAATCTTTAATACTAATGAAGTTGTGCTTATATTAGTGGTAAAGAAGATGCCTAAGCCCAAGATCTATGATCTGCTATTGGACAGAATGCAAGAGCCTCTTGAGATTTCAACCCACACAAAGGGCTGTGGTACTGAAAGGGCAGGACATGACACAATGAGTACAAAACATACTAAACTCTATCCATGCTGAGTGACTAAAGGAACTCAAAAGACAAAATAAGCCAAAACACCAAGGCACTGACAAAGCTGGTGGGGAAAAAAAAGTGGGGGTGGGTGAAGCATTCACATTGTTCTGTTTCAGCAACATCTTCTCTAGCACTTTAGATAGGGACCAAAGAGACCTCTTATGTTTCTCTCCTCTGCCTCTACCACTTCCTATTTTTGATCATCTCCTAGTCAGCCTGTGTTTTGATGAGAAGAAGGAAAAGAGAATGAGAGAGGGAAGATAGAAAAGGATAGGAATGGAGCTTTATTTGTACCTTCTCTAGGTTGAGATAGAACAGAATTAAAGCCACTAAAGGAATAAAAAAGCTGTACCATCCCATACTCCCTTATGAGGAATATAAAAGCAGTTCTAGCAAGGAGATAAATCTCACTTGGACTAGTTCTAGAGTTTTTCCTCATGATAATTATAACTCACCTTCAGATAACACTATGTAGTTTACAAAATTCTTTTCTCAGAGCAACCTAGTGAGGTTAAAAAATATACGTTTTATAGTCTTTTTTTACAGATAAAAAAAAAATTGAGGTTCTGAGGAGTTAAATGACTTGTCCAAAGTCACAAAGCTCATTAGTGAAAGAGTTGAAATTCTCTGATGCCAAATGATATGGATTCCTCCCTTTCCCTTCCTTTTCCACTCTATCATAAGGCCTCCCTAAGGAGTTCAAATGGCTTGGAAAACTTCAAGAAAGGTCAATGAATAAGCAGAGAAAAATTCAAGACTCATCTCCCAACAGCCAATCATCAAAACACAAAGAACAGGATCCTGTGATTTATACCTTCAGAAACAAAGAGGTAATGAAAGCCTGTCTTAGAAAGAACAGAACATGGCCTGCATAATTTTTCCCCTACTTATTTGGGAAGAGGAAAAGATGGAATGATGACTTGTTTAATGAGTGAAGAATAGGCTCAGTTTATGGATTCTTGTCAGTCTGGCCACTAAACTAAAGCAACACACCCATTATATTGTGAGTAGACCACACCCCTTCTTAGTTTCCAGTCACCCAATGGGTCAAGGTAAGACTGGAGACAAAGCTGCCACAAGGGGAATATCATTCTTCTTTAATCATGTTCTTGAAGGCTATTAATTTCTTTTCACTACTTCTGTTACAGTGTTATGAATTGAAAAGAGGGCACCTAGGTTCAAGAACTGACTCTCCTACTTTCTAGGTGTAAGATCTTAAGGAAATCAAATGACTCCTGAGTCTCAATCGTTTATCTGTAAAATGAAGACTAAATGACTAAAAGACTAAAGTCTATGAAACCATTGCATCAGAGACCATCACATAAATCTACTTTCCTTAGTTCTGCTTACAAGTAGGGGATCAAGAAACTGGTGGCCTTTCCCCTATCTCCTCTCTTGCTGCCTCTGATTCCTGGACTTTAAATCTTGAACATAGAAGAAATTTTGCTTTCAAGGTTTTACCTAACAGCACCTCCCTTCTAAGACTTCCTTCTCCATATAACTCTAGTCAGAAAAACTTTACTGTCTCCTACATTTGATTCTTTATTTGAGAAGTCATACCTTCCCTACTATTTTGTGTCTTTTTTTAGCCTACTGCTCTCAGCTCAAAATCCACTTCTTAAAAGTTTTCCTTAATTTACCTCAACTTACGTGCCAACCTACATCAGCTCACTGTGTGTGATTATTTCAATCACTTTTTTTTTAACTTGTGTTTACCTGCCCCATATAAATCACTACTTCCCACTGTAAATTGATCATTGATTTCTTTTCATCCACTTTGGCTCCAAATAGTGCCAAAAGTCTTATCTGTTTCCAAAAGTCAAATCTACCCTTAAAGATTCCCAATAAACATCATCACTAAGGATATTCAAAGGAATGTACTGCTGGTTCTGAAAGGGTTTCCAAAGAAGTTAAAAACTTGGGTTCAGCAATGGTAGCACTGATGCAATAACTATTCGGTTATAATGCCAAGGGGATTACTTTGAAGCAGATCATACTCATTTAGATGTGCAAATTCTGGGATGTGATTTTTTTTTTTTAAATCACACTCCTGATAATCATGCTTCATATTTAATCATATCTCAGTTGGACTATGAGTTCCTTATGGGCTATAATCAAAATTTTCAAAAAAAAATTTTTTTTGTCATTTAACAAATGTTTATGGAAAATGTTGACAAAAGAGCCTGTCTCATACATGTGAGCAAGTAGCTATCTGCAAATCTGCATTAAATTACACAACAGACTACAATTCTGAGGGGTAGTGTAAAAAATGATAACAAGAAGAAGCAAAGCAACAATCTTTATGAGAGTCTTTTTTAAAGAATGAGACACAGAAAGTCATGACCTGAAAATGAAAGATGGAAATGAACAAATATCTTCATTCTTTGAAAGCTAGTTTGGGAAAAGTAAAAGTAAAGGTAAAAGTAAAAAAGAAGTTTGTTTCCTTCCACCAGCACTCTCAACCCTCATTCCCCTGGCAAAAAAATAAAATAAAACCAAAAACCCAAACCAAAACACACACACAAAAAAGCAGTGAAGTTGGGTTTTTTTTTTTTAACAAGAAAATGTGAAAAACATAAACAAAAAGTTCTGACAAATACACAATATTTAAATCGGGTAGGTTCTCAAAGAAGCCAAGATCTGATTTTTTTTTTCCTTTGGGAAAAGAGATAAGGGTCTGGGAAAGGTATCCTGGCATGATTTCAGGTTAGGGAGAGAACTAGTACTTTCCCCCTTTGCGTGAAAAGACTTGCAAATTTATCAGTGACAAGGAGGAGATGAGAGATGTGGCATAAAGGCTGATAGTTATAAGGATCTTAAAAAAAAAAAAAAAAAAAGAGAAAAAAAAACCAAAAAAGCACTGGAACTGAGATCAGGATGATATGGAAATAATGAAGATCTGAAGATATAATGCCTTTCTAGATGAAGAAGCAGTTGAAACACATGTATATATAAGTTTTTACACAACCCATCCTTTGCACCAGCCAGTCTAGATCTACCATTGCCACATAGCACTGGTCTTTACTACTGAAATCTCTTCTGTTTCCCTTATATCCCATCCCTTAGCTCCCTTCCCATCAACATCCCCCAGACCCCCACCCCAACAAATACTTACATACATTATGGCTCACCTTCAACTGGCTTCCTCTTGAATGCTGAGGTGATAGCAGAAGTCAGCCTCACTTATCAGGCCCTGCTCCACTGCCTCCTCGCCCGGTCCAACTTGGTCCTGCTTCCAAGCTCCTCTAGGGCTAAAAAAAGCCCAAATGCCAAATGATGTTCAAGCCCTGAATTGTGGTGATGCCTTGAAATAAAACTTGACTTCATCACAATCCTGGGTTTGGACATTATAATATCAGATTAGCTTCTATGCTCACAGTCATTTTCAAAAGAGAAGTTATTGAAAACTGAAGAAACACATCTAACTAGGCAAAGTATCAACCTTTCTACAAGTTAAAGTGACCAAAAGAAGGAGTATGAAAATTAATGTCAATTAAATCCAATCATCAATAGAACTGATTCAAGAAATATGAAATGGGAAAGTCTATAAAATGAAGCACAATGAAATCATGTACAGTGATCAATAAAGGTTGACTTCAAACTAAAGACAAGGAAAACTGAATAGAATTTAGGCAGTATGGTATGGTATGGTAAGAACGCTATATAAGGAGTTAAGAGATCTGGGTTCTAGTCTTAGTCTTGTTTCTAACTTGCTACATGACCACAGGCAAAGCATTTAATCTTCTGAATGAGGAGAGACTGGATGACTGCTAAGGTTTAAAATATTATGGCTCTGCAAGGAAAAAAAAATTGATGATGAAGGCAATAGAGGAGATGCAATGGATTTAGGTCCCAGTAGACCCTTCGTCTGTAAAAGACGAGTTTGACATAAATTCCAAATGGGCACAGAAAAGAGCAAAATGAAATTCAAACTGCAAAAAAGGAAAATGAATATGTCTAGGAATGACAATTCAACATGTAATCTGCTAGGTGAATCTGAAAGGTAATAAAGGTACAAAGGAATTGATGTGAAAAGAGAGGAACTTAGAAATGAGTATTGATATGACAACAAAAAGTATCCAAGTTATTCTACATTGCATTCAAAGGAATCTTGAATTTGATTCTTTTCTGGTGTCAAAGTGAGTCTAAGGTATTGTAAACCAGACTCCTATGGCAAACCCAACTTTCTCTGGTGACTAGGTACAATTCAGCATAGTAATTTAGTTGATATTTATTTCAGTAGTTTGAAGTTATCCATAGTCAATCCCTGACTTACAATCCAGTTATGTTCTCAAGGTTTATTTATAAATCTGTTGTTTGCAACTCAGAACACATTTTTCTATAAAAACAATGTTTTAAATGGTGGTTTGGTTCCCAGGTTAGCCCACAATGGCCCACTGAACCCACAAAGAAACTGAAATGCTATATATGCACCATGAAAAATTTTGAATGATTTATTTGTGGAGATTCTTATGAGATTTTCAGGGCAACTAAAGGGGCTTTAAAGGTTGATGACATGGATTCTTTTGGAACACTTTTCTTTAAAAATCATTCTAGAGAAGAAATCTAAACAATGCCTTCTTTTTCTCAAACAAATTTCAAAGAGGCAAGGAATAAGAAATTTTCCCAAAGGAAATAAGCAGGTTTTTTTTTTTTTTCATATACACATATATGTGAAAAATGCTCTTTTGAGGCACTTAGTTGTGAATAATGAAAAGGGTTTGGAATATAAGATCTCCTGAGGTAAATGGAGAAAGGAAAATAGGATTAGATTGTTTCCTGCACTGATCCTCAAAAGGACAATTTAGTTGCTAGATTAGAAAAGTCCTTGAAGTTAGTAGGATTGGATTAGATTAGAGGTGTAAGTATGTGGTTGTACACTGAATGATTCTTAATTTGTAGAATGCTTGCACATAGTAGGTGTTTAATAAATATGTGATGAATTATCAAGGGGAGTGCTTTGTATTGCAGTGATATTATCTTTAGCAGACAATGAATTTCCTGATCCCGATCAAAAAGTGGTAGAAAGGAGAGACTGCAGGGCACAGGATTTCAGTGGCTCTCAATCAGCAAAGTAATCCTCTCACTAGCAAGCAGATGACAATAACAGCTGGAGTAAATAATTTCTGTTTCTATCACCATTGAAGAAACAGTGCTGAATTGAGCAGAACATCCTATCAAGCTCTGAAAATTTAAGAACAAGAAAGATCCTAAAGCTGGATTTGGCTAATAAAGTAGTCAAAATGAATCAACTACTGAAAGAAATTACTTAAGAAGCAACCTGAAGCTGTTTAATATTAAAATTAAGTAACACTTAAAGGGAAGATGATGAGATGCCAGCACATGAGTGTCAAAAATGCAGAAGCACTAATAGCAAATAATAATAATTTAATTTTAAAAAGAAATATTTTGGTTTATTTTAGAAAGAAAAAAATAAAATTTAAGTTGAATATGAAAAATAGAGTAGTTAATCAGGTAAAAGGATAGCCCTCAAAATATCTCTTTAGCAGGGATTGTCTTCTACTTTTTTTTGCATTCTTCATATGGGTCTTTCAATGGAGTAGGCCCTCGATAAATATCTGTTGATCTGATTTGGATTTTAGACAATAAACAAATCCTTCGGTTTCCCACCATGGTTTGTGAAGATACTGCTTGCTTATGATGTGACTCAGGCTACAATAGAGAATCATGAAGATGGGATACAAAAAAGAAAGAAAGGGAAAAAGGCCCACTAGAATAGGTCAATCATTGCCATAATTGATAAGTAAACATCTTGCTAATACAAAGAAAAGCAAATTTGGAGTTAGAAGATCTGGGTTCAAATCCAGACCTTGCTACTACCTGATATGAACTTGCATGACTTACTTCATTTCTCTGAGTCTCAGCATGGGCAAATGATAAGTTCTCTGTAAGTTCTAAACTATAAACTGAGAAATAACTGAATTTGGCTGTGGTGCAGAGAGGTAAAGTAATGGCATCTAAAAAGAGAGAGTCTTTAGGGACCTTCTCACCCCTTTTTGTCAACATGAATGCTGGAGCTAGAAGATGGACAAACAGAGGGGCCTCTAAAATGTCTCACTGCTGACCCAGTTGGGGCCCTCAGGACATAGCTCCACAGTATAGCCCTTGAGAAGGACTAGCTGGATCTTCTGAAGATCTTGCCTAAATCAGTTTTGCCTCACACATAGCTCCATACAACCGTGGGAGAGAATGTTCTATTGCTATGGTTCAAAATCTTAAAAGCAGAAGCATAGTCAGCCACCCAGGGAATGTTTTACAAGAAATGAATCCCATTTTTTTCCTAGAAAATTAGTCTCCATCCACCACACTTCAAGAGTTAGAGAAAAATTCTGTACATTTGCAAATCAATAACTCACATTGACTATAGGAACGATAAAGCTCAATATGCTACCCCCGAGACCAATAATGACTTAGTTTTCTAACACAATCCTTCTCTTTGATAACCAGGCAAGAAAATGACACATATCCTTGGTCCAAGTCCTGTACCAATGACCTTTTTTGGGAGGGGTGTAGGGAGATATTTGGTAGAAACATCAGTAGGCTGGTGGTAAGAATGTTGCTAAAGCTGTGCTGTACATTTTACCACTTGCTACTTTTCAAAGAAATTTGCATAAGAGTTATTTAATTGGATGTTAGAGAAACCTCTCTACAGAGAAAAGATGATTTGCTTTTTTTTTTTTTTTTAAGTATTTTTATTATTTAACTTGAAAGTTTCTGGGTTTTGCCAGAATCTCACATACTTTGGGGCACTTTTTCCTGGGGAGATGCCACACCTCCAATGACTTCACTCATTTTCACAATCACTTACATAGTTACCAGTTGTTTGTTAGAACATGTGAAATTTCTATCTGGAATGAAAGTATTGCCAAATAATGGAGCTAACCTTGGAACCTGCTTCAATAATATGCTTATAGGGATTAACAATGAGAAAAAGGAATGCGTTTTGTTTTAATTCATCCATTCTTCTATTGCCTTTAGGCATCCATCAACAAAGTAAATGCCCTAGACAATCACAGAATCACACAATTCCTAATCATGTTACACTGGCCCAGTGTAGTCTCTAGAAGTGACAATCAGAGTCCCATTATCTGAAACATTTATGACATGGCTCTTGGAAATCTGCTGGATGCTGGTTTTCTTTCCCATATTAGAAAGATTCTCAAGAACCCTAATTCTTCACAAAAATAAGCAATGGAAGCAACCTTTATGAATTATAATGTCTTAAAAAAGGAGATATTTCTTCATAAATTTAGAGCTAATACAGGAACCTCAGAAGTTACTTAATTCAATTTCATCATTTTAGAGATGAGAAAAATGAGGGAAGTTATATGATTAGGCTCCAAGTCACAGAGGCAGGATCTGAAACAGGGTCCTCTAGAAATCAGCATTCTTTTCAGTGTATCACAGTATCTCACTCTAGCCAAAGAGCTGAATACCTTTTACATCCCCTGACATCTGGAATGGGGCAACACTGCCTACAACTTATGGCCCTAACCAGGAAAGAATGTACAGCAGACAAGCACACAATAAACTGAATCTGACATTCAACTGTGGGTGTTCTAAGAGGTAAACCCTGGTGTTTCACTTTTACAAAGGCCAAATCATGATTTATTTATTTTTTTTAGGGAGCTGCTTCAAGACAGAAAAGGGGCTTGTAGACTCTGTGTACTAAAATAAGACTCAAAACTGGAAGACAAGCTAATGGTTTGGCATCTTTCCCTTGCCCAGGCCCTCCAGACCTAACACAGGGACTTCCATGCCTCAGTCTAGAACACTCTTCAAGAGGCCTGGCTGCCAATTTGTCAAACACATTGGTGTGAATGCTGGCAGCTTTTCTTTTTGGAGCCAGTACAAATAAAAAGAAAACAGCACCTGAGTAGCATGGAATAAAGTTATTTCAAGCATTTGGTCTTGATTTCTGCTGGTCCATACAGGGGAGGTTTGAATACCAGCTGTTACGCAATTGTAGCAGAGGAAGACAAATAAGGCAGATTCTTTTCCCTTTTCCCACCCTCTGCTTCTGCTTTCCTACCAGCAGTACTTACATTCACCAACACTGCTAACTAAGCTGGCTGACAGTACTTTAAGAGATTTGATTCCATCCAGCTTAGGTGGAATGTGAAGTGAGCATATCTACTATGTGAACACAGGAAGAGGGGATTCCAATATTGAACCCATGGCTGACAATACTACTATAAAGGAAAATGGATTTTTAGTTAAGAGACAGTCTGATGGTAATATGCTTATCTATCCATGGGTAATCCATAAATATATGAAGAAATTTGCAGACACAAGCATTAGAATTATTTGGGAATCTGACTGTGGCTCTGATATGGATCAGCTCTTGGGGATAAAATGTTTCTGACTCCACATTGGATCCCCCTGATCTGGGTAATAATAACTTTAATTTATATAGTTCTTCAAAGTTTAGTAACTGTTTTCCATTGGGGATCATTGTTGATTTCCAAAATTTATCATATACTCTGAAACACATATATCTATACACTCTTTTGCTTTCCAAATCCTTCCAGTTATTCTGCATCTTATATTCCCTCTTGTCCCCAAAACCTTTCCTTTCTTTTCTCACTAGATGCTAGAGGAATGGGGTCTCCATGCCCCTTTCATTTTCACTATGTGCCCCATGGGGAGAAACTTCAAAATAAAGTTTTGATGTCAGTAAAGAAGTCTAGGACTGCAAGACTATCCACTTCAAGTGTGTATTTATCAATGAGTTCTACAAATTTGAAACAACAAACTGCCCACATATGAGTGGTCACTTTTCCAGTTTTTACCAGGAGAGTTCCATGAACTGCAAATTCTTTCTGGATCTCAGATCAATCATTAAGCTGTTGGCCACATGTAGTCATAGAAATATCTGAGTCCTTCCCTAAGACCTTCCAGGATCCATTTACAATGCCTTCTACTAATTTTCTAGAACTGCTGAATAGAACCCCATGATTTAAATGTTCTTTATTGAGCTCTGAACACTTTATGTATTTTGATGTGGCTCTGGATGTTTTTCTTGGAATTCAACCTCTCAATATCATAAATCTCTAACTTAAAGTCTCTTGCCCTGTCTTTGAGAAGGGAGAAGTTTAGTCATCAAAACATAAGCTGTCATTGTCAGTGAACACTACTAAACTATATCAGTTATACAGACCTTATATGGGATAAGGGTGATATAAATATATGAATTCCAGGTTAATTGGAAGAAATGTATCAAGACCCTTTCCCTTAATGGGAGAGAGTCTAGAATAATAGGAAGTAATTAGGAATCATGCTGCTGGCAGCTAGATGCACGGGGCTCTCTCCAGTGTATATACAAACATCTTAGGCAATAAACATTTGCTGAAGGAATCCCCTTGTAAAATCTAATTTAAGCAGCAAGCAAAATGGTCACACCAATGGACAGAGTTGGGTTTGCATGGAGTCTTAGTCATCTTCATGGCAACCCAATATCCATTCGCCAATACTCATCACAGCCAATCTTTTAAGTTTTCTTTCTGCTGCTTCTATCTTCTGGTTTACTCCTACCCTTAGCCCCTGACTTGAAGATATTCAGCTAGTGAAATTGAACACAAGCTTGGGAGGGAAATATTACTGAAAATACATAGCGATAAATATCATGCAAAACAGTGATATGGGACAAACCATGCCAACATGCAAAAATCAGAGCTAGGAATTAATAGAAGACAAATATTTCATGTAGCCTATGAAGGTAATAAAGCAGAATATCAGATAAGCTCTGCAAATAACAGCCATGAATCAGTTGAGGTTATGTATGTAATAAATAAGTGAAGGACACTAATTTTTTTGAGTCACTGTCTCATATGCATTGATAAGAATACATATGAGAAAAGCATAGCTGAAATATGGTCCAACTATTGGTTAGGGAGGCAGTATGGTACATTGGAAAAAGGCTCTCTCTAACACACACACACACACAAACATTCTCTCTCTCCCCCTCCACCCTCTCACTTCCTCCAAGTACTTCTGGAGTTAAAGATCCTGGGTTCAAATCTTGTCTCTGACTCTAATTACCTGTGTGACCTTGGGCAAGTCACTTAAATTCTTTCAAGTTTTTCAACTATAAAACTAGATTAAATGTTCTCTGAAGTCCTTTACCAATCAAGATCCATCTTTTCTTCTATAGCATGCATGCTTAGACTAGAGATGAGCCTTGGAAGGTAGAGAAAGTAAACTCAATTGAATATTCAGGCAGTTCTGGTTAAAAAAAAAACAAAAACAAAAACAAAAAAGATTTGGCAATGGATAAATTGAAACTAGCAGTCAAAAAATGGGAACTTAGTGTTATTTGTGGATTTCAACCATCGGGGCCATCTCTGTGTCAAGTAGAGTAGGATAATTGAGAGTTGGCTTTTAGATCAAAGACTGAACTCAAGAATTTTCTGTTCTCATTCCCTGTCCTGAAATTCAGGGGAATATCATAATGTAATATTTAGTAAGATTTCCTGTCATCATAGGTTCTTTCCATTCATTTGAGGCTTGTCTCTTTTATAAGGAACCCACCTTGCCTCCTCAACAAACCAGGAGCTATATATAAGGTTATATGCCTGAGGCAAAATTTAATCTGTAGGGGGGAAATGTAGTAGTAATGATGGTAATTGGACCAGCCAAGCTGGTCTCTCCTCTCCATAAAATCCTCTGGGACATGATTGGGAAGTAGATAAGACAGAGTTATACAGAGTGCCCTGCCTGAAGTTGCTTGCTCAGTGGACAGATATGATGGTCTATGTGGACATCTAGAGTGATGTAAGCTTTTCCTCTAGTCATAATGATGAGTACACAGTAATGCATCAGTAATACTACCTTAGAATCTGTACAAACTAAAGTACAGGACCAGGGGATACAGAGAGAGAATCTAATTCAGTTCCTGATCTAGCACATAATATGGGTCCTAATTGACTGAATGTTTTAGCATAAGCCTCTTTACACATTCCTCCTGCAGGATAGTACAACTGTGACATTTTCATCTTCCAGAGATCTAAACAATTTATGCAACAATATATACAAAGTTGTTTGATTTCCTCAGAAGAAAGTGATGGTATCCCTAATAGGATTAGGTAGTATTTACCTAACCTATTTCCCAAAGAGTTCAAAGTACTCTTCAGAATCTTCTCTTCCCTCTCTTGCATACGTAATTCTCAAATTTTGTTAAGAATAGAAAAGAAATGAGTGAAGTTTTTATTTTTGAATGAGGAGAGCAAGATGCCAAAGTCTTCATCTGTAAAATGCAAAGACTGAATTAGTTGTCCTTTGAGCTACTTTTGAGCTTCTGATCTATGACTCTATCTTCAAAACAAAGGAAGGTTTTTGCTCTCATCTTTTCTACACCTAAACTCATGGTATCTTATATAAAATGCACATCTTTGATTTTAAATTTCAAGGATACAAACTGTTCACTTAGCATGGATGGCACAATGTTTATTTCCTGGAATTAAGGTTTAAATTTTGCCAATTAACTTTTCAGGTATTATTTTCATTAGGAACCCTCAACTATATGAGCATCTAGCCTGTGAGTCCACAAGTCATGTCAATAATCATTATACTTAAGATGGGAAAGTTGAAAGAAGAACTAAAAGGAATCTGTTTGTGAAGCATTTTAGTCAAGAAGTGGGATAGAGAAGCTGAAATTTCTAGATCAAATGTGTGGGGATTATCCATGGTTTTCATTTTCAGATTTTTGTTGTTCAGTTGTTGACCAACTGGCTAGAGGTTTTTCTTGGCAAAGGTACTGGAGTTTTCTCCGGTTTTATGCAAGCAGAAGTTACATGACTTGCCCAGGGTCACATAGTTAATGTCTGAGGTCAAAACTGAACTCTGGTGTTTATGATTCCATGCTCAATACTCTATCTACTCTGCCACCTAATAGTCCTCAGTTCTAATAGTTAGAAAATAATAGAAATTTTGGGATAGAAGGGGCCTTAGAAGCCAGCTAGTTTAGTCACATCATTGGGTGGATGGATGGGATTTATAAGTGATTGTATTGGGATAAGGATTCCCTTTCCCAAAGATGATTAGGAAATGTGCAATGTATAAGAGAACTATGTGAGGCACTGAAAATTTAAAGTGATCTGTCCAGAGTAAATCAGTTGGTACAAGAGGCAAACCTGAAACCCATGGGAATCACCCCAACTCTGAGGCCACCTCTCTATTCACAACATGTTTTAGTATTTACTGAAATTAAGGTTTACCTTTTACTGAACAACATTTTATGAATTGTTCTTTTGAAGTAGAATAAGAAAATTTCATTTGACTTTGATTTTTAATAAGAATACCTCATTTTACAGATGAGAAAACTGAGGCTTAAAGTACACTGATACTGGTGGAAGAGCAGGATTAGAATACAGATTTTCTGATTCTCAGCCCAACCCTCTTTCTCATACACAACATTGTCTCTAAATTGCTGAACTTCAGATCTTCTGATTCTATTTTTTGTTGCAATGAGGTTAGAACTGGCAAATGTTTTGAGCTACTTCTCACTCAGAAATCTCATTAGAAAACTTCTCCCAAAGTCTAAAATAGTCCTAATCACATTTCCATCACTAATTGTGACCCTGACCAAATTACCTCTCTGTGCCTCTGTTCTTTCATATGTAAAATGATTAGCCAATTCATGGGACAAAATATAGAAAGAAGGAAAGAAGAGAGGGAGGGAAGGAGGGAAGGAAAAATAGGAATCAGTCCTGGACCTGAAACCTGGAAGACCTACGTTCAATGCTTGGGTGATCTTAGATAAGTCACACACACACACACACACACACACACACACACTTCATAGGCTGAGCACTAGAAGGGACACTGAAAGTATTCTAGAACAACTTTTCATTTTACAGCTGTAGAAACTGAGCCATAAAAAGGCTTAGTAATTCTCTCAAGAACAAACAAGGAGTGTCAGAGTCAGGATTTGAAACCAGATCCTTTGAATATAAATCTTGTACATGATGCTGAATCTCTGGGCTTTAGCTTCTTTAGATGTAAAGTCAGATTATGCGATCTATAAACTCCTTTCCAAGGTTAAATCCTATTAATCTTAGATATAATACATGTAGAAGGCTTTGGAAGAAAAAAGGTGCAAAGATACCATTTTAACCTCAGCCAGGCCCCCGATACTACTCAATAATACTTCTATTCCATTTTTATTGACTGCATGTCATTCTCCTACAATGACTGTGCAAAACTTTTCTTTTCTCCTCAAGCCCTCAGTTTTTCTCCACCCCCATTTAGGGTAAAAGATTTAGCTTTCTGTTTTTCTAAGGCCATCTGTCAAGAGATCCCTCAATTTCTCTCCTCAAAATTATTCATCATCACACTCATTCTCTCTTCCTTCCCCCTGACTGCTTGCTAAAGCTAACCTTTTTATATATAACCTTGATTCATTTGCCCTGCTGTCTTTTACAAAATCTTTATCCAATAATCAGACCTGTTTTTCCAGGCACCTTTTTTTTTTTTTTTCAAATTAAATTGAATTTTATTTTCAAACAAAGATCCACCTTCTCCCCATTCCACTTCTCTTCTTCCTAACCATCTTGAGAAATAAAGAAAAACAAAGTTTATGTTACTTCGTATTGTTGTTGTTTGTCCTTCATTCTTGAAGGAGACCATAGCATCCGGGAGATGATGTCATGACATGCAAGTGAATAATGAGGGAAGACTGTGCAAGATCACTTGCCTCAATTTCTCCTCCAGAGCTATCTGGGTCCGTGACAAGATAGAGATCAAGATGACTGGAGATGGCCCTGGATGAAATGGAAGACCTTGAGCTTTTTAAGCAAAGGTCTTCAACAGGTCTCAGTTTAACTGAAGTCACACCCATTCAGTGATTAAGATTAAGTAGCAATTGAGTATCTTCAGTTTCTTACTCTCAGTTGAGGTACTTAGTGTGTCATCTTTCAAGTCACAAAACATTTCAAATTGCCCTTGCCACCCCAGCCTAAAAAACCTTCTAGAACCTTCTTATAGAGCATTCAGTTACCAACCCATCTCCCTACTTTGACTACCAAAACTTCTTGAAAAACTGTGTACAATATCTCTCTCTTTTACGTCTCATAATCTGTCTTCCCTCTCCCTTATTCTCTTGAAAGTACCAAACTTCTTGAAAAACTGTGTACAATATCTCTCTTTTATGTCTCATAATCTGTCTTCCCTCTCCCTTATTCTCTTGAAAGTATTCTTTCAAGATTATCAATGACCCCATCACCAAAACCAATTACTCCCCTGACAACTCTGAAACTTGTAATGACATTGAACTTATGGATACATTTTGTCCCTTTGGCTTCAGAGCTACCATATTCTCCTGATTTTCCACCAATCTAACTATTGCTTCTTTCTTCTTTACTGTATCTTTTTCTAACTCTTGAAGGTGAAAGTATTTTGCCAGGTTCTATTCTCCACTCTCTGCATTACACTTTCTCTCTTGGTAATTTCAGTCACTCAGATACCATCAACTATCACCTTGCAAATGACTCCCAGATTTCTAGTTATAGTCCTTACTTCTCTCTGAAACTCAGATTCACTTCTTTGGTTGCCTATACGATATATCTGCCTGCATGTTCCATAGGGACTTACCAAAATGAATTTATCTTTCCTACTCCTCCAATTCACTTTACTATCTTTGTCATGGGAGCATCATTCACAGACCCTCCCATATTTGACACATGTGTGCTTACTTTTCCCCTTAGGTCTCATTTCCAGCATTTTTCAAGTTTACCATTGCCCTCACCCTGTACATTAGTCCATCTTTACCACCCTCCTGAACTCTTGAAATCATCTCCTAACAGATCTTTCTGTTCCCTCCAATCCACCCTTCATGGCTCTATTAGATTTATTTTCATTAGATTCATAGATCTGGGTCATATTACTCCAGGGCTCAAAACCAGTGGCTTTCTACAACTTAGCCACACTATTATATTTGCCTAAAATGCCTCCCTTTTCCCCATCTGCATTTTCTCTATTTAGTCTTTGAAGCTTAATGCAAATGCCACTCATTTCAAAAAGCCTTCCCTGATATCCCAGTTTGGCAATAACTTTTTCTGGAATGAGTGTAGAACCTGAAATCATCAGAGCTGACCCTAAATCCTAGTTCCATCCATCATTTATTACCTGTAAGACTTTGAGGAAAGTCATGTGACCAAGACTAGGGATCAGTTTTCTCATTTATTAAATTAGATCATTTCAGTCATTTGGAGTTTTCTGGTATAGTAACTTGCCTTTAGGTTTTATGAAATGACCTATCCCATTCCATGCAGCTCCTGACCTATGAAACTTTGATTCATCTATCTTCCTTCTGTCAAAGAGCAACTGAAATTTCACAAACTTAAAAGTGAGAAGGAGGCTCAGAGATTAACGTATTCAACTCATGCTTGAAAAGGAATGCCCTCAAAAACACTATTGACTTATCAAGCACCGTTTTGTGTTATGTATTTGTCTTATGGCTATGTATATACATATGCACCTCTCACCACACTGTGTTGTCCATGAGGGCCAGAAATTTCTTAACTAAGACATGCCTCCAGAACAACATCATCATCCTCATCCTCATCCTCATCCTCATCCTCATCCTCAAAGTAAAAATAGTAACATTTTTCTAGCCCTTCAAAGTTTACAAAATGTTTTCCTTATGATAACCCTTCAAAGCAAGTACGAAAGTTTTATTATACCCATTTTGCAGCTGAAGAAACTGAGATATGGAAACATTAAATGACTTGGTCATTGGCACACTGCTAGGAAATTAAATAAATCTGAATGTGAGCTTATTAATTCCAGCTGTAATGATCTTTATCCTATACTATAATTCTCTATACCCAGATGGCACTTAATAAATATTTATTTAACTGAATGGAAATGTATAGTTTTCATTCAAGCAGGCAAACTTCCTCAATTTCCTCATCTGTAAAATGAGCTGAAGAAGAAAATGATAAATCACTCTAATGTCTTTGCCAAAAAACACCAAACAGGAGTCACAAATAGTGAGTCACAACTGAATCACAACAACAATAATACTAAATTCACTGAGAAGAAACACAGTGAATAAAAGAGTCTGCCATGAAGAGTTGAGTCATGTCTTAAAGGCAGATAGGTGGTATAGTCTGAAAGATTCATTTTTCTAAGTTTAAATCTAGCCTCAGACCCTGGGAAATCATTTAACCTTGTGTGCTTCAGTTTCCTTATCTGTAAAATGAACTGAGAAAAAATGGCAAACCACTATAGAATCTTTGCCAAGAAAACCCCAAATAAGTCACAAAAGGTCAGACGTGACTGAAAAACAAAAGAACAACAAAACAAAACTGTATTATCTAGTTAGAGATGTCTTTTGAGGCAGTTGAAGATGTGAGACTAGAAGTCAATTGAGAGACTAGGATAAGATTAGTAAACTTGAAATTTATCAGCGTAAGGTTGAAAATTAAATCCATGGGAGTTCTCCAAGTGAAATAGTATAGAAGGACTAGCAAAGGGAACCCAGAAAACAAAGCTGTGGAGCATCTATAGTAAGAGGGCATGATCTAGAAAACCAAGAGAAAGTTGAGTTCTGAAAACCTACAAAGAACTGTCAAGGATAAGAGGGTGATTGACACTATTAAAGGCTGCAGAGAGGTCAAAACTGAATTTGGCAATTAAGAGATCATTGGTAACCTTGGAGAGAATAGTTTCCATGGAATAATGAAGTTGAAGATTGTAAGGTGTTAAGAAGGAAGTAAAAGGAGAAAAATTGGAGGTACCAATTATAGTAATCTTTCTCAAGGAGTTTAGCCACACGGGGCAGAATACAGGATAAAAGTGAGCTAGAATAGAAGCATCAAGTGAAGAGTTTTTGCGTATGGAGGTGAGGGGAGACAGAATGTGAGCATTAGAGGAGTCATAGAGGGAGAAACTGAAGATAAATGAAAGAGGGGAGAGGAATTGCTTATGCAGAAAGAATGGTATTACTTGAAAAGGAGTGAACTCATCATGTAAAACAGGATGAAGGAAGAGAATGCAATAGAAGATAGAAGGGAAAAGCAGAAGCTCACAGTAAACAGCTTCACTTTTTTCCTCTACAATATAAGATGAGGTTCTCAGCCGAAACTGGGGGAGGGATGCCATGGGAGGTTTAGGAGAGATGAAAAGGTATGGAAGAGCCTCTATGTAATAGGATAGTGAGTTTATAAGTGAAGTATAAAAGGACTGCCTAATAGCAGTGAGGGTCCAATTACATAAATTTGTAGTGGACGCAATCCAAATTGTTGAAAGATTTTTTACAAGTTCATTCAGCAGCACATGTGTAGGTACAAAGATAGTGGATGATAGGGATCATCCAAGGGTGAGCAATCAGCAATATGATAAAGGGCTAGGAACTCAAAAAAAAAAAAAAAAAAAAAAAAAAGAGTAGAGTTGAACTAATTCACCAAGTCAAAACGGAAAAGAAGAAAGAGAATAGCAAGTGCAAGGGAGAGAACTGAGAGGTCAAGGGATGGAAGATCATGCTGTAAACAAAGGGTGAGGTTAGGAAAAGGAAAGCAGAGTGAAAGGTGGGAAGTAAAGAGATTATGGTCAGATTAGGGGATTTTGGAATTCTTAATTAAGGAAAGGGTGTATGGTGATGATAAGGGAATGACTATCAGATTATTATCTCTATGTAGGCTAGGGTGGTGAGAAAGAGTAGGAATGAGTGCACTCCACTGATGAACTCAGCCATAGGGCTAGTACGCAGCTCCTAGAAGAGCATGAAGGGAATTAAGGCAATTTTACAATCCAGGGAGATTACAGCCTCTGAGTCAACTCAATCTACCCTAATTTTTAGTAGCCTGATGTCAAAGGTCTTTTGTTAAATACAGGACTTCACTGGGTTAACCCCTACATAGTATTTATGTGCAAAACCCTTTATATGAAGAGAAGGTTGGTGGCTGATATGGCACAACAGGTATTATGTTCTTCTGTGAATCAGGATAGCTTCACCTCTTCTAATAAGCACAATCAATTTGTGCTGGGAGCAACAAATCTGCCACTAGACATCCCTTTTGAGAGACGGGATGGACAGTGAACTACTAGAGTTCACTGAAGAGAGATATCTGTGTGTGTCTCATCTCTCTTCTCCTCTCTCCCTTCTTTCTTTGCTTTCTCTGTTTCTCTGTCTCTGTCTCTGTCTCTCTATGTTTAGGATTTTCAGGTCAGGGATAATAGTATTTTTGCTTTACTTTTAGGTCTGCTGTAATCAACACTGAAGGAGCCAGGGGAACCTTACTCTCCTATTAGACTTTCTCCCTATATGCCTGTAATCCTGATTTCTAACCTTTTTGCTGTTGTGCCACTCCAGAGTCACTTCATGGCCCTCTGCTTGATTTCATGGCACCTCTTCCTGCTAAAAAGGCTGTATGGTCTGCATTGACTGTTTAAATTTGAGTGCACTAAAATTAACATCCCTTGCGAAAACTGGAAACAAACAAGGGTATCACAAGACTAGAGTTGGAAAAAAATTTTTTTTCCTGTTCTGATATGATACCAGTAATTTTGATGTTTCATCTTACTTTTTAAGAACTGGATCCGCTGTGAAATTAAGTTTCTCCATCTTCCCATCCCTACCTGTGAACTCCTTTAAAAAAACCTGCTTTTTTTTTTTTTTAACCTTCTAAGCTATCGAGTCCTTGTGGTTTCCCTTAAATTTTTATTCTAACTTTTGGGCTATTATGGATGATAAAGGAAGGCCCTAGGCCATAGAAGCATGATGATGATAGTAATATTGTTATTAATAACATACTAATATTAGTGTAATAATAATAATAATAATGATAATGATAATAATAAACCTTTAGGGTTTACAAAGTACTTTAAAAATACGATCTCACTTTATCTTTTAACCTGGGAGATAAGTGCTATTATCTTCATTTTCAGATGAAGAAACTGAGGCAGACAAAGGGTTAAACATTTTGCCTGGGGTCATATATTTGTAAATGAGGCTGGATTTGAAAGCTAGTCTTCACTAATTAATGTATTGTTGGTGGAGTTGTGAAGTGATCTAGCCATCCTGGAGAGTAGTTCGGAATTGTGCCTAAAAAACTATCAAACTGTGTATATCCTTTGAACCAGCAGGATCTGTATTCTGAAGAGATCATAAAAGAGGAGAAAGGACTCACATGTGCAAAAATGTTTGTAACAGCTGTTTTTGTGGTGTCAAAGAATTATTAGAAAATTAGTGGATGACCATCAATTGGGGAATGGCTAAATAAGTTATGGTGTATGATTATATAATGGAATATTATTGTTTTATAAGAAATGATGAACAGACTGATTTCAGAAAAGCCTGGAAACTGATGCTGAATAAATTGAGCATAACCAGGAAAACATTGTACAAAGTACTTGTACACAACAAGATTGTGTGATGATAGACTTAGCAATTTATCAATCCAAGGGAATTCCAATAAACCTTGGATGGAATGCCATCTGCATCCAGAGAGAGAACTATGGAGAATGAATGCAGATTGAAGCATATTACTTTCACCTTTCTTTTTGCTTTTTTTCCCCATGGTTTCTCCCTTTTGTTCTGATTTTTCTTTCACAACATGATTAATATAGAAATATGTTTTAAATGATTGTACATATATATCCTATATCAGATTGCTTGCTGTCTTGAGAAGGAGGAAAGTAAGGAAGGGAGGGAAAAAATATGGAATTCAAAAATCTTACAAAAAATGAAAGTTGAAAACCATCTTTACATGTAATTGAAAAAACAATATATTATTAAAATAAAACTAAAAATAAAAAGCTGGTCGTCTTGATTCCTAGTCTAGCACTCTAGCATATTCCTCAAATATGACTGTAATGCAATATTCTTATGGTCCTTTCCTCACACAAAGCAAAGGAAAAGAAAACCAATCCAATGGAAATAGTTTTGGGCAAAGATTTTGGGTTTCACAATTCTATTTTAGGGAGCACACACTCCTAAGGATTTTGTTATTTTTGTTTCCCAGATACCGTTGTAAAATTCCATACTCGGATCAAAGATCTAGAACTCAAAGGGAACTCAAAGGCCATCTATATGGTCTATTCCCTTCATTTAACAAATGAGGGAACTGCAGAACAGAGAAGTTTAAATGACTTGCTCAAGATCACACAAGTTGTAAAACTAAGATGTAGGATTTGAACTCAGATCTTCTCAGTCCAAAGCCAGTAGCTATTTCCACATTAGTACATCTTATTTTAAATCTTGTATTTTCCTGACTCTGGGTCTTGTTTAATAGGCCCACATCTACCTAACAGAGCAGTTATCAAATGAAAAAGGTATTGGTATTAGACCTGGGGCCACAGTGATTTTGGAGTAGGGTTGGAAAAAGAGGGAATAATGTAATATCAAAATAAATAGAAGATCTAATCTCTTCCCTAAAGAAGCTTGTAATTCAGTATTCTTCTCTATTTCTGACATTTATTTCTCTCTCAGATACTTTATTGTCAATCTTTAAATCTCACTTTGGTTTTTTCTGCTTTCAATACCTCATGCTTTCTAAATCCTTATTTTCTACTGTTTCAAAAATTTTCTGAGTAGGCAAGTCTTTCTCATATTTCATTTGCTTACCTTGATAGAGCAGCAAATTATTTATCTCATAGATTTCCTAGAACATAATTTCTTACTCTATTATGGTTATTTTAGAATATTATAATCCAGGAAATTTTCTCCAGATTTCTTCACATCTCATCTTTAAGTTTTTACATTGGTTGCTTTTCTGTTGGCTGCTTGAAATCCCAACTTCTTCCTTTTCTTAGCCCTTAGCAGCATTGCTTCTCTTTTCTCTGCTATTTCTACCTATATACCTTCTTCACAGCATAGGCCCTGGTATCTTCTTCTTTCTTCTCCACCTCCCTCACTTTATAGACCTACTTTCCTGCCTTTGCATTCTCTTCGCTTTCTCCTGGTCCTTTTAATTCACTGCTAAATCTCCTAAAAGTCAAATCCAACTGTACTGCAACTACCTATACCAATAACAAGTTCTCTTCTCTCTTCTCACTCTCTTCTCTGGGCTGTTAAATGTCTCAGATCGCCAGACTTCATCTAAGTCACAGACTGGGTGGGATGAAAGTCGAAATCGCCTGTTGGTCAGGGGCATGGAATATGAATACAGACTTGGGCTTTACTTTCAGAATCTGTTTCTTTTAAATATAACCTCTGACAAATGGCTTCCTTCTTTCTGTGCCTCTTGTTAAGCAACTGAATAATGGGAAAACAATCCCCTTCCTGGTCTAACTTCAAAAAGACACTAGATCAACTGACTTACTATAGGCATCACCTCATTTCATAATTCCACTAGTGTCTAAATCTTTATGTCAGTACCAAAATGCCTAACAACGTTGTTCAACTAGATGAGACACCTCTGGAGGAAAGATATGGTAGAAAAGCAAAAGTAATATTCTTCTTTCTGTTAGGTTCTTAAGCTCCCTGCACCTGTTAATTCTGTCCATATGGTTGGTCCATCTATTCCCCTCTAGCAAAACTGAGCTGTCTGTGTTCATTCTTGGTAGGCATGAACCACCAGCCCTATTATAAATCTTCTCCCACAAAACACTGGAGATGGTTTCTTTCATTGTGCCAAGAAATCTCTTTTGACCATCTGTAATCTATCCAAAGGCAACAGGCAGGAAATGATGTAAAGAAAAACCCCTGTAAAATGCAACTGGTGGCATTGCCCCCCCTCCCTTCCATGCTCACTGCCAGGAACAGGAAGTTGCCTTTCTGGGGGACATGGAACATCTGTGAAAGTTCTGAAAGCTGCTGGGCATCTGTCAGAAGCTAAATGTACTCAAGACAGATGCTCACAGAATTTGGTAACAAATGTGTGTGGCATACTGTATTGGCTAAAAAAACCTCATTTTAAAAAACACCTAGCATCACCCATATAACATTAAAAAAAAAAAAAGTCAATCCCTAAAAACCCACTATACAATAAACAAACCTCAAAAACATTTCTTTCTGATGGCAAAGACCAATAAGACCACAAATTCAAATAGACCAAATCTTTTTTTTGCACTAATCTAGCATTGCTGCTTTGTTCTATTAATGATGATTTCACTATTTTTGGCACTCTTGGCCAAGGGTCTCAAGGTATCCTAAAATAAATACAAATATGAGGTACAAATGGAGTGGACTGCAGGTTCTAACAAATGAGAGCAAAGATATGACAGCCTTCCCCAGCACACAGAAACAATAACAAATATGTAGATATTGCCAAGTGTTGTTCTGAAAATCATAAGGCATATGAAAGGAAGCAGAAGTCACAGGATCACAGACTTAGAACTGGAAGGGACTATAGAGGCCATCTAGTCCAACCTCTTCATTTTACAGATGAAGAAACAGGACCAGGGAGATGAAATGTCTTGTTTAAAATCACAGAGCAAGAAAAATGGTCATCAATATTTGAACTTAAGTCTCCTGTTCTCCAATCCAGACCTCGTCCACTATATCACACTAGGGAGACATAGCTTCAAACTCTATGTCTGACATTTGCCAGATGCCATGTAAGGATAAACTTTCTTACTTCTCTAAGTCTCAGTTTTAGCATGTATAAAATGGGTGCAATAATAGTTGCATTACTTGCCTCACAGAAAGGTGTAAAAAAAGTGCTTTGTAAGCTTTTCAAAGGCAGCTAGCCTTTGACACAGTGTATAAAGGTGCCAGACCTGGAGTAGGGAATATCTGAGTTCAAATATTGCTTCAAACACTAACTCAACTGTGTGATGGTGGGCAAGTCATTTAATTTCTATGCATTTCAGTTTCCGCAACTATAAGATGATGCTACAATACAAGCATCTATCTCCAAGAGTTATTGTGAAAATCAAATGAGATAATCTATGTAAATTGCTTTACAAACCCTAAACCACTATATAAATGCTATTTTTAAAAGAAAATTAAAGTTGACTCTATGTTTAGATTATTATCATTATTCCTCCACTGAGTTGAGGGGCAGAATGACTTGGAGAATAGGGAACTGTTCTCTAAGTCAGGAAGACAGGTTCAAATGCCTTTGATATATACTGGCTGTATGATTCTGGGCAAGTTACTGACCCTCTCAGTGTTTCAAACCATTCTCTAAAAGTACAAAATGTAGAACTAATGATAATCTAGATTGATAAAATGAAGTTCCTCACATGAATACCAATGAAATAATAAGTCCAGTTGGAGAGGGGAAAAAAGTGCCACTCCAAAACTGTGGGTGGATGTGGGCTTAGGCTTCCAAAGTCTAAATTAGGGATGTTCCTTATATAGCAGATCCTATGAAACTGAAACAGTTTCAAGACTGATGATGGGTCACATAGTATTACTCAGAATCACAGAATCTCAGAGTTGGAAGGGGATTCAGAAGATATCTATTCCAACTCATACCTGAACTGGAATTCTGTTTACAACATTTCTGACAAGCCACACAGCCTCTGCTTTGAAGCAGAGGTCTTGAATCCTCTCGTGATGAAGAAACTAACATCCTATTTCTGAACAACTCTCATGGTGAGGAAGTTTTTTTTAGCTCAAGCCTAAATCTTGACTATGCAATTTTCAGTCAACATTCTTGATTCTAATATCTGGAGACTTGCAGATCAAGGTAATCTCTTATCCATAAGATAGTCCTTCAAAGACTTGAAGATGGCCATTGGGTCCTTCTAAGTCTTCTCTAAACTAAACTTCCTCAGTTTCTGTAGTCAATCCATGAATAGCATGGGCTCCAAACCTCTCACCAAGCTGGCTGCCTTCCTATAGATATGCTCCTGCCTTTTAATGTCCTACCTGGAATGAGGAAGCCAAAAGTCAACACATCAGTCTATGAATGATATGGCTAGGTTACAGTACATAGCAGGACTCTCATGTTCTTGTTCTGGACACTGTGCTTCTCTCAATATAGGCTAGGACCACATTTGCTTTTCCAGTTCCCATCATATTTTGGTGGTTCATTCCTACGCGTATTATTTTCAGATGAACCACTATCTAGCCATATCTTCCCCATTTTGCACTTGAACCTGATTTTTTTGAACCCAAGAAATAAGATTTTACATTTATCCCTTTATTATATTTCATTTTATTAGATCTAATCCATTGTTCCTACCCTGTGTAACCAAGTAGCGAAAAGCTCATTGCCAGGTTACTTAAAGAGTAACAAAATTTCCAGCTACAGTAACACTCTTGAACACAGATTTCTTGGTTCAGTAGGAAGAATGTCATTAAATAACATTCACTAAATAACTTGAGATACTGAAATATTTATTGTGATTACTGAGATAATTTTGAATAAAATGAACAGCTTCTCTAATTCTATAGTTTCAAATCTCACTGCATTTTGTACCACCAGCTACAATCACTGTTTGCTTAAGTATGATTTTTCTGCATCATTTCAAAAGGAAGGTTGGCGACCTCTGATTGTCACAACAGTCTGTTAATCATTAAAATCTATTTTATGGATAGGATGCAAGTTATGTGACTTGCTCATGGTCATCCAGTTAGTAAGTATTAGAGGTAGAACAAAGTCAAGTCAAGAAGCATTATTAAATGTGTACTGTTCGCCAGGTCTCATACTAAGTGCTAGAAATACAAAGAAAGGCAAAAAATAGGGCAGCTAGATATCTCAGTAAATAGAGCACCAGTCCTGAAGTCAGAAAGACCTGAGTTCAAATCTGTCCTCAGACACTTAACACTTCCTAGATGTGTGACCCTGGACAAGTCACTTAAACCCTCAGGGAAAAAAAGGCAAAAAAATCATCCCAGCCCTCAAGGAGCTCACTATCTAATGAGGGATAAAACATGCAAACAACTATGAACAAACAAGAAATATACAGGATAAATTGGAGGTAATCTCAGATGGAGAATTTTCAATTCCAGTATTCTTAGACTAGACTGGCAGTCCTATGTGCATGCCAGAGTTACAGAGACAGAGAGAAAGTTACTTAGGAACATGCCAGGTAAATATCAATGTTCACAGATAAGTTACTAGATAAGAGTTAGCAAAGGAGGATAGTATAGTGGTGAAAACCCTGGATTTGAGACTGGTGTGTCCATAGGAGTTGCTTAATCTCTTAGTTTCTGTTTCTTCAGCTATTAAATAGAGGAAAATAATAACTGTATTACCTAGCAAACAGAATTGTTGTGAGGTAGGTACTTTGTAAAATGTTATATAAATATGGTTATTATTATTACTTATGTTTCAATGATGGCAGAACTGCTGTGCCCCAAGCTGTCACGCTGATTTGCTCTTAGTTGCAACTAATATATAAAGATGATTATTTAACAGCATTAGAATATCTGCCAGCATCCCTTACTTCAGTTATCTCAGATATAGAGGATAAGTCAATGAAGTCATAGGTAATCCCCAGATTGTATTTCTGTTAATACAAATATATCCTGCTTTATATACTAGTTGCATTCTGTTTCTATGTTCATTGCTAAGATGAATGCATGGTTCAAGTACAGTCCCTCACCACCAAAGATTTCTGGTCAAATTGAGGAGACAAGATGTACACAAGTGAAATAGAGTTCAAGACAGTACATGATTGAGTGCCCAAGTGACTGACATAAATAAACTGTAAAATGACTTTGGGGAAATGAGTAGAGGCTGGAATAAACTTCCCAGCTTGTATCTCCTTAAAGAGAAGTCATTTTTTAAGAAAAGACCCAATTGTTACTGCTTCCTCTACAACTTCTGAAATTGGTTTATATTTGCTTTGTACATTATTTTGTATTTATTTATTTATATGTAAGCACGATGTTTTTCCACATAGAGGGTAAGCTTCCTGAGGACAAGAATTATTTTATTTTGATTTTGCATTGCCAACTCCAGATATAGTGGCTGGCATACAGTATATGTTTAATACATACTGAGTGGTTAAGAAGGCTTTCTGGAAGATCTAGAATCTGATCTCAGACCTTGAGGGTAGACAGAATTTGGACAGGTGTAGATGAATAAGAAAAGGTATTCCACCCAAGGGAAATAGCATGAACAAAAGCTTGGAGATAGATATAAACATGGCTTTTTCAGGAAGTAGTAAGAACAGTCAGGTTATATTACCAGTCTGAGAAATATGGTAGTTATAGAGCTAGATGGGACCTTAGATATCATGGAGTCTACTCGCCTCATTTTCCATTTGGGGAAATAAATTCAAAGAAATTAAGATATGTGAAAAAAGTCACACATATGTTATGAAGCTGCAATTTTACAGGTCGTCTGATTTCAGATTCTTGTGTATTTACCACATAACCTTGCCTTACTGTGAAAGAAAAGATGGATGGGGTCTATTATAAAAGGACAAGAAGTTAGGATGAGGAGTTTAGACTAGTTTTTAGGGACAATATAGAGTAGTGGGAAAGATATTGTACTAATAGTCATGAGATACTAGCCAGTGACTCCATTGAATCTCAAGTTTCTTCATCTGTCAAATGGGAACAATAATACCTATACCAACCATCTCATGTGAGGTTTAATTATACATTAAAGCACTCTGCAAACTTTAAAGCATGATATAAATATCAACTATTACTATTGGTCAACAGTGTCATTAAAGATTTTTGATTGAAGAGTGACATGATAAAAGCAATGTTTTAGGGAAATTAATCTTGAAGTTGTATATGCAGCTGGTTGTAAAAGGAAGAGAAGGGAGATAAGAAGCATAGTTTGAAAGATCATACAAATGTAAGAAGACCTGGACCTGGACTATGAGGATACCATGGAAAGAGAAAGAAGGAGAGGAGTTAAGTCATTTAAAAGAAAGAAGAAATAGGACTCAGTGAATGACTGGATAAATAAAATGTGTAAAGGTTCTAAGGTTTCAGATAATCATACTTCCCATACTTACATAAAGTTATCTCCTAACAAAAAATAACCCTGGAAGATATGAAGTACCAAATATCCCTGCCTCAGAGATATTAGGCAATTTGCTCAGATTCATACAGTTTATATGAGAGCTGAGATTTGAATACTCTAAGACATCTTTTCCTCCAGGATGTACTCTGTCTCTAACTTAGGTGCCAGTGTGAACAGGAGCAACAGCAAAGGAAATACGGAGGTGGAGACTGAAAATGCATTTGTATGGGACTGAAGGGAAACAAAAGAAAGATGAATTCTCTGAGTTCGGCTTTAGACATCCTGACAAGGGACAGCAAGATATTTAAGCAGAGAAAGGAGGCAATTTAGTGGACAGAAGACTAGACTTGATTGAGAGAATCTGGGTTGAAATTTCAGTTCAGTCCTTGGGAAAGGAACTTAAATTTTCTGGACCTCACCTTTGTTGAGAGAGGTGGAGTTCAGCTATATGTCTTCTAATGCTCCTTCCAACCCTAAAACTATGAGTCTGCATATCATACATAGCTGGAAAAAGGAAACTATGAAACAAAATTAGTTTACTGAGAAAAATGAAACAAAAAAGCAGAAGGTCAAAATACTAGATCTTAGGGAGTAACCCCTTGAAAGGAAGAAGCATTATAGGAAGAGTCAGCAAATGAGAATTTAAACACACACACACACACACACACACACTTATTTATTTGGCAAATTCAGTCAAATTTCAAAAGTGCTAATGCAACTTATGATTTAGAGAAATGCCATTTTAAATCCTTCTATAAAACAGGTAATCATTCCTTTCACTTATCCTTTATATAAATCTGGATTTTCATATATTGAGCTTACTTAAATCAAGGTACACCTGCATTTTTAATCCTCTTCCATCACCTAGCTTTTTGTCTTTTTAATTTTATATCTCTTTCCTGCTCCTAGCCTGTTCTGAAACTGAAGGTGGTAAAGAAGGTTTGCACTGGGTAAAAGCAGCATGAAGTATAGACAATCTAGCAACTAATCAGATGGAATCACAAACTTAATAAGTGGAAGAGACCTCAGAAGTCATTTAGGCCAAAAACATCACTTTACCTGTAAAAAACCCAGAAAGCATTAAGAGAGAGGCTCAAGACAGATGTTAAAAGAAAGAGAGAAGACTCTAAAAACTATTCCTCTGCTTCCAAATCTAATACTACTTCCCTTATGTCACAATGAGATGATCTACTATCCCACACACCCCGACATATCCACTGCCTTCATCTCCCTTGACCCTATTCCTGTTACTTTGAGAGATAGAGAAAGGTGGGGAGGGGGGAGAGATATAGGAAGGAGAGAGACAGATTGAAAGAATGAGAGAGAGCAAAAGAGAGAGAGAATGGAAGAAAAATGAGAGAGATTGAAAGAGAGAAAGAGAGAGATGGAGAGAGAGAGAGGAAGAGAGAAATGAGGCGGAGGGGGGGGGAGAGAGGAAGAGGTGGGGAAAAGAGAGAGAGAGAGAGAGAGAGAGAGAGAGAGAGAGAGAAAGAGAGATTTTTCTGAGCTATGCTTTAGTTTACAATATTTTATGCCTTGGTTTGTGAAAAGCCCAGTGTTAAGTGAGAGTTGGGTCATTAGGCAAGTCATGATAGAATTCTAGGTCCCATAGGTGTTTCTAGTGGCCTTGAAATCTCAAGGCTCCAAAGTCCCATAATTGAGGGACAAGCAAGTAAAAATCAGCTTCCTCAATCTCCCCTAGGTTTTCCACCAACATCCTTCCCTGAGAAAGGCATCACTAATTCATCCTGATTATTTATGAAATACACAAGAGTCCAAGTTAATCAATTAACTGAAGTCTGGAATCACTGAAATTGAAAATTACCAGATTATATAATTCTCATACAGCAAAAGTAATTTGGACCTTTTCTCAATCCAGACCAGCCAAAGGAATGTTTTCCATTCACAGAGCCCTTGAGATAGATTTGACTAGTATACTTCTGACTGGAGACAACAAAGATTTTCAAACCTCTTTAACAAGTGTTATGAACATCCTTATGGAAAGGATGGTTCTAATGTGATCCATACTAAAAAGCTATTTCTATTCCATTTTTTAAAGGACATCACCCCTCAATGTGAAATCTTATAATCCCAATGCCAAAAGGGAAATTGAAAAGCAGCCTAGAAAATGTTAAAAAGGAAAAATAAAGGGGAGAAAGAGAGAGAGAGAAAAGGAAGAGAGAGAAAGAGAGAGAAAGAGAGAGAGAGAGAGAGAGAGAGAGAGAGAGAGAGAGAGAATATATCACTGTAGATAGATGCCCCTGGAGTTGCTTGGCAACCATCTTTTCTAATACCTTCTTTCAAAAAAGGAAAGGTTTGAATTAGCACCAAAGATTTCACTCAGGCCAGTCCCCTGCCTTTAAAAGCTCTGAAATTAAGAGGGCGAGAAACACCCTCAGTGAAAGTATTAGGGAACGATAGCTAAACCCTTAAAAAAAATTCCCTGCCCATTATGAATGTTTTAGTATATATCTCTCAGAACAGGTCTCCTTTGGGATAGAGATACGCAAGAAAAAGAGAAAGGAAAAGGCCATTCAAACATGACTACATTTCCTAAAAAAACAATGTTGACTGTAGAACTTGAAGGAATTTCTCAAGGGAAAAGGCAGTGAACCCAAAGGGCCAAACTCTTCACTACTGCTGGAAAATTCTGTTGGGTAATTCCAGACAGAGACAAAACTCTTGATCTCACAACTCTAACTGTGCCACTGAAGGGGAAAAGATTTCATATCTTTTGCTTGGTATGTTTACCCCCAAGGCATAATGGGACCAAAAACTGGGTATAAAATATTTGCAAAGGCTATCCAGTTGTCCTGCTTCACCTCATATCTTTCTGTACTACCTTCTTATTTTGAGGCAGATTGATTGACGCATAGAACTGAGTTGGTCTACTAAGTCTTCTATTCATTTTTCTTAGGCTCTATATAGTCTGGGTGACTTGGTAGATGCAGGAGAGAACTTGACATGGTTTGGAATAAGGAAGTGTGCCATCTGATCAGCTAGTTGAAGAAACCATGCTAAGAGTGCATCATGGGATTTCATACCAGATTCAATTCAATACTAAGGATTCTTAGCAACTTATTAAGAATTGCTCGTAGTTTCTGTGGCCTGCTTTTGGTGGCATTCTCAATGGAAATTCTCTAGAAAACATAGCCCAATGACAGAATCTGAGTTCTCTTTTTTTATTTCTGGTAAACACAAAGAGTCACAGATGTATGAGAGGCAAAAGACTTGATCAGCACAAGTGACAAGAAAGTTGAGTTTGAAGGAAGGATACTTGTATCTGCACTCCAGCTCTAGTTAGTTAAGTGACTATAACAAGAAATTTAACCTCTCTGAGGCTTAATTTCTTCATTTGTTAAATAATATGGGATTACAAATATCTATACTGCCTACCTCAGGGTTCTTGTAAGGGAAGGAGTTTATAAACCTCAAATTGTGCATGAATATGTTACTGAATCAATCAATTTAATAAGCATTTATAAGCACCTACCATATGTCAGGCACTGTGCTAGGCACTGGAAATACAAAAGCAAAAATGGTCCTTGACCTCATACTTTAATATAGACTACAAACCACTTATAATTCATTCATACACATATAATTGATTCATCCTTAATAGGCTAGACATGTCTTCAAACATCAGGGAAAACATGTCTTCAAACAACAGGCTGCTCAAAGTTCTTCAATGACCTGTCCATGGCTACAGAGCTGGAAATCATCTGAGACAAGTTTTGAACATAGTTCTTCCTGGATCCAGGTCTAGCACTCTATGCCAAGCCAGAAGGCCTGAGTTCAAAGCTTTGTGTCTCCTACTTACGATCTATATAACCTTCAGCAAGTCACTAAAGTACCATTTTTCTCACTTACTAAAGTTTTCCCAGCATTATAGCTCATGGTACTGTTGTTATCTTGCTTTCTGGCTCTATAACTTTAGGTAATACATAGTAAGATAGTAAGGATTTGATTTTCTAGAACTTTACACCTACTCTATATCTAATGAAACTGAATTGGAACGGCAACCATTCCATTTCCCAATCCAGATTAATTAAACACATATACTTGGATAAATCACTATCTTTCTCTCTAAATCCACTCATTTCTAACTTCCATTTATGGTACCCATTAGTCAGTCAATTTGTAAACACTAATTATGTGCCTACTATGTGCCAGGAACTGTATTTGGAATCTAAGAACTATGGTTGAATCTTTACTCTCTTTCATATCCCACCTTCTGTCCCACTGTAGCCAATTAGTTGTCCCAAGTCTGATTCAATCTTCCTCCTCACTATTTATTACTTATTTCCTTTTCTCTCCATTTTACGTAATTGAGACCTTGGCATACTCTCAGCTGGACTAACGCAATACCCCTAAGTGAGTTGTCTTGCCCTTACCAATCTCTTCTTCTTTATTCTATCCTTCAGAAAGATAAATTTATATTATTAACCCAGATATTAACATATTATCACATATGACTATTTCTCCCCCTTTCTACCTCTTAGAGAAGTTTTAGCCATTTCCTGTTGCCCCAAGATAAAATATAAACTCTTCTATTTAGTATTTACAATCTGGCCCATCTTCCCAGGCTGACTTCACATTACACTCCTTAGCCAAATTTGCTATTCCATGTACATAATACTCCATTTCCTCTGTTCATGCCTTTTTACAGCCTGTCCCCCATGCCAAGAATGCATTCCCATTTCAACTCCAGCTCTTAGAACCCTAAATTTAAGTCCCTTCTTCTTTTCCAAGAGACTTTTCCCTCATTCCTTTACCCAAAGTCACAAGCCCAAATTATTACTGTATTTATTTTTTCATATATCCTATATATTCACCACTCTGCTGAAATTTACAGGAGAATGTAAGCTTCTTGAGGACAGGGACTATCATTTTTGTATACATATTTCTAGCAAATAACCACTGCTTGGTCCATAACAGGCACTTAATCACAGTTTATTGATCAATTGGCTGATAGGTGGTATGGGACAGAATGGGACCCTTGGAATCAGGAAGGACTGAGTTTAAATCCTACTCAGTAACTTATGGTGTGTAACCCCAGGCAAATTACCTAACCTCTTCTTAGCCTCAGTTTTCTCATCTATGAAATGGGGATAAGAACAATATTTCTTTTATACAGTTGTTGTGAGGATCAAATAAGATAATATATGTAAAGTGCTTTGCAAACCTATAAGTGTTATATGAAGGCTAGCTATCATTTATTATGATAATAATTGTTATTACTGATTGGCTGTGGTCAGTGTCATCAGCTGGAACTCAGCTAAGCTTCCATGACTGCTCTGGAGCAGGATCTGATATACTCCATCTTGACTTTACAACAACTAACCTTTCCTGATGCCAGATGATTTTGTCAGAGTTCTATTCACTGCTTAATGGGTCATAAGAGGACTCGATTTGTGCTCTACGGAAGCAATGGTATCAATCATCACTGATATAGTCATTACTACATACAAAGAGCCTATGACAAAAATGTTTATATTTTCTTTATCACATCAGAGATATGATATTGCTTTCTTCTTGCCTTTACAAGTGCTTATTTGATTAAAAAACAAAACTCAGAATTACATTACAATTACAAAATCTTAGTCACAAAATTAAACTGAAAAATAACAACTTTACCCAACAGCCTGATTCCAGTGGTGCCTGTCTCATTCACTATACTTGTAGAGGTCTTCCTTGGATGAGACAAGATGAACTGTAAACTCTAGTCCTAAAGGTTAGTAGATTGAGATTTTGCTAAAATAAAGGAAGAGGGGAATTCACAGGCTTCAATTTCAAGCACTAATTCTCTATCTGTTCATTATACCTTCAATTGATGGTCCCAGTCATTAACCTGACTATAGCATTTAGATTTGAGTAGGTCCCAGCCAACCTATTCAGAGATGGGAAGTCTTTGGTTAAAAGGGATTATATATAAAGACAGGCTATTATTGTGACTAGTACCACCATTATATAACTGCTTCTGAAGGCCAAAAACATCATAAATAAAAGGTTAGCCAAAGATACATAAAAACACACACGACAATATATAAATATCAACCATACAAAAAGGAATCCTCTTTCCCTTTCCCTCTAACCTTTTAAATTCAATTCTGAAGAAGCAAACAGCAGGAAGCTGTGAAACCTTGGACTGAAGGAGGTGAACATGAACTCAAAGCCTTAGATAACAATGTAGTCCACTTGACACCAAGCACAGAAGTCTTCAAGAATCTAATCCTCTTCTGTCCTTTATACTTTCCAAGCCCACAGGCAGCAAACCCAGACACCAGCCTCTTCTCTGCCACGGGCATCACCATTTCAAATGAATCCCATGTGTAATCAAACTCCCAAGAGTAATAGATGTGATTCTAGACATGCTTAAATACAAGTACAAACCCTTAACACTTTACAGTGACAAGCTGAATAGCTACAGGTTTAGCTGTACCAGATTTAGAGCTAGAAAAGAAGTTAGAAGAGCAGGACCAGGAAATCATTATATATTTCAACAACTGGGTTTGAGTTAACTGAGACCCAGAAAGGTTATAAGTGAAAAAGACTAGATTTAAACTCAGATCCTATGACTTCAATTCCCAATTCCTTCCACTGTACTAAGCTACAACTTAAATTAAAGTCATACACAATGAATATTAACCTTCTTAAACCACTTAAAAAACTGGTATTATGGGATTTAAAAATGTTTTAATCTTTCATATTTCTTAAGAGTTCTATATCTAGAATTTTCGTGATCTGAAGAGTTAAGATGACAAATAACTACTTGTGGTTAGAACACTGCTATTTGCCAAAGAGAAAGATTAAACACAGAGTAAGTGTCATTAATTTCACTAAAGGTGGTTACCTCCAACTACTGACCAAAAGCCCCTGTTATTTTAAGTTCCTAGAAGACACAGGGCATGCTTTATAATTCTCTGTATCCCCAAAAGTGCCTAACACAATGCTTTTAGTATAAAAACATAGTATAAACATATAAATTTGATAAGAGATATCTACAATTCAGCCCAGTAGCATGGAATCTTAGGACAACATTTAAATACACTACAGCATTTTATTACATTACCATGTTTCTAATAATATTTTGTCATTTTGAGCATTAAGAAAACACTAGGTATTACATGACAAACTGAAGGAGAGCCTGTACAAATCTATGGAGGAAGGAAGAATTCTCAGAGATTGCATAGGATGAAAAGGATGAAAAGATTTAATTTGTCCTCAGCAGATACTACAATATACTTTAACAAAATGTGTGTCCACTACATTATGAGGAAGAAAAAAGAAAAAATCCACCCCATCTTCTTAACATAGGAATCCAGGCATGTCAGAATATTAGCAAAACATAAAAAATTGGAAGTGCCTTCAAAACTAACCATAGGCAATTTGTTCCTCTTTTGACACTGGCTTTGACAACTATGATCATTCACTTTTGATCAATTAGGATCTGATTACATAGTCTGTGAATTATCTAAACTCTTTGCTTCTTCTTCATGTGGTTTTTCGCTTGTATTTTTTTGGTTCCTCCATAACTTCTCTTCATCCTTACCAAAAGTTAGACAAAGAAAAGAAAGGGAGAACCAATGAATCTGAAAAAAAAAAAAGCTAATTTTGCTAAATTTAGGAGTTTGTGAAAAAAAGATTCACTTTAAAAAGACATTGAAATTAATGGCTAAAATAGGGATATTGGGTAATCTAGGGATATCACTTATTTTGGTCCCCATTATCAGCTGCTTGACCAGTAATAAAGGAAGGTAGTTTGTAGCTTTCCATAAATTTATATTACTTTTCTCCTTTCTTTCTTCAATGCTCATTGGCATTTTAAAAATATTGTCTTCTGCTGAGAAAGCTATAGTTCATTTTCTTCAAGGCAAGACTTCAACGACGCATTCTCATATACTTTAACAACTAAAGCTCTCCTCAGGTCCTTTGCAGTCCTTCTAAACTTTAACTTTTGCCCTGTTTCCAAGGATATTCAAATTAATACTCTTTCTCTCCATACACAGATTCAGCCCAATTCCACCAATATCTCAAGAGAAAGCAAACTCTAAAGTCACAGCTAGTATTCACTGTAGAATAATTCTACACGGCCTGAAAACCAGTAACTTCCCACAAATTTACCTACACAGCATCTGGGAACATTAATATATAAACTACTAACACAACAACCCTCACACATCCTAAAAAGGAAGGCATCTCTTTCTATGAGTTTCCTAGTTTATAATAATAATAATAATAATAATGGTTTACTGGGTATTTTCCAAGCCTTTAGTTCCTATAAAGAATTCTGTAAACCTTTCTTGGCTATAACATTGTAAATTGGCTAAAAGTATTTATCTTTAGTGTTTGATAAAACACTTCAATGACTCTTTACTGCATTTACCTAGTTTAAAACAGTAGAAATTGATCATTTCTCTCTCTCTTCTCACCTCCTTCCCCTCCCCCTCAATCTAGCAGACTATACATTACTGATTTGAAATTGGGGGTTTTCTATAAAGATAGATTTGCTGAGGTTTCTCCTTGCCCTACCCCCTAACACCTTCTCTTCCTCCCCCCAATTAATGACATAGTCTAATACTTTGCAAATGAAGGGAGCAATGTGCAGTAGAAAGAGTCTTGGCTTTGTAGAGAGAGAACTTGGGTTCAAATCTGATTTCTGGAGCTCAGGACCCATGTGACTTTCAGTAACTTACTTAAACATTCTTAAGTTCTAATTTTATCACTTATAAAATTAAGGAATTAGAAGACATGGCTTCAGAGGTCCCTTCCAGTTTATGATCCTAAGTAGTTAATTTGGACTTGTTAAAAGTAACCAAATAATATAAACAATATAAACACCTGTACCTTACAGAACTGAAATTATTTTTAAAAATTAAAATTAAGGGAAAAAAATTCTCTAAAATTATAATAAAGTAAAGCAGTCAGTAAGAGGAAAACCTTTTATATTAATTGATTTTTTCCCCCTTTTACCTAAGGTGAAAAAGAGTCTTTTTCATAAAGTACCTAACATCTGATCCTGGATAAATACAGATATGTTTACTATTCATCAAGATAAAAATGGTAGCTGAAAATGAGTCGCTTTTAGAAATAACTTTCTATCATAAATAAATTTCCTCATGTCTCAAACACTAGATTTCTGGGAATTATGTTCTTATCTAATCTCACTGTTTGACTGATTTAAATGACCAACTAACTCATCAAAAAAGTCACAAAATATATGACTGAAATTTGAATCCACACCCTAATAGCCCAAAGTCCAGTCACAAACTCTTGATAGACAAACAAGATTATATTAGATACAAGTATACAAGAATTCCTGGCACTGTGAAATTTAATAATTACAGATACATTTAACATAAAGTATAGTTTGTCTTTTTTTTAATGTGAATGTTTTATTTTCAAAGGAAGAAAAATACGTTCTTTCTATGATATATCTTAGGCACAGTATTTAGTTGCTGCATCTTTTGAACTTGAATAAGCCAGTAACATATACAGACAATATCATACATTTAAAATGAAAATTTGATCTGCCAAATATTCCTTGCCCATGCTTTTGGTTAATTCTGGAAGTATCGATAATAATTATATCAGGACTTTACATCAGAAATCTCAAAGCAAACATTTTATCCATGATGTATAGGTAGGATAGAGAAGCTGAGAAAGGTTAAGGAAGGCATGAAGAGAAAAGGGCAAGATTTCATAATTCTAAATATGTATTTGAAATGTCTATAAGAACACCCAATATTTACCAAACCAATGGCCAAACAACAGCGAGAGATGATTATTTAACATTATCATACTACCTGCCCTCTGAGTAATTCAATCTATAAAATGTATATCAAAGTCTGTTTGAAAGAGTATCTATAAATTTTTACAACTAAATTACAGTTACTATTTTTCATTCCCAAACTTTATCCTATAAGGCCACCACTATTCATGTCCAAAGTTTCTTCAAAGATAGCCTTGTTTTCTTTTGCCTCTGTGTATAAATCTATATTGATGCAATCACATATATGTAAAAATATACATATATTATATAATTTGTGAATATGTAATAAACACACAGAGGGGCCTTGCTTTAACTCTATGGTATAAGATCTTATTAAAGGTGACACCACAACAATGAAGCTCTTTGGATACTTTTGGCAACTATACTTTCTTGAACTGGGTCCAAGACAGATCTGTAGAATGCTACATTCCATACTATAGTGGGTCATGTTTTTAACATATGTGCATTTCTTAGACATAAAATAAAACATGCACACATATCTACACCATTAAACCTCTTAGGAATCCATTACTACACTTCTACAAGGCCTATAAGCAAAGGGATATTAGAACCCTTACTTGGTGAATTTCACAATTTATACCACATATTGACAACAGTGAGTGTCAATACAAATATAAATAATTAAGCAATAAGTCTTTTTACTTCTACATGAAAATAGCCTAATGAACAGGATTTACCATTAGTGATGTCTGAAGAAAACAGTGCTCTCTATCTTTGCTGAGAAGGCTCAATATCATATGGAAAATGTATGAAAATGAGAATTCTTTTGGGAAAAAAATTTGAGTCTGGACATTTTATTTCAGAATTAGCTACCCAGTCACTGAACTCCATCTAATACTTTCCTTATATTATGACCTTTGTTCAACTTAATTTAAAAGCCCTTCCACAGCATCTCATGCTCTACCCTAAGAAAATTCCCTGTTGCTAGTGGTCTTGAGCTCTTAAAGATCTTAAGAGTTTGTCTGAAAAAGAAAAGGAAATGTGGTGTCGACTTCCATTGCCAACTAGTACGGTCTTCTAACACAGATAAGCTGACAGCACCTAAGTCTTCTTAACATAATTCTATCACTCACATCTTAGGATGTGAGGCACAAATTGAGATGCCCTTAAAGTATTTGGAGGCAAAAAAAAAAAAAATCTTTAAAATGGAGTTTTATTCTTTACACTGTTACTTAATAATCAGAATGCCAAAGTTTAAATGATGCTAAAGAATTGTCTCTATATATTCACAAATTTTATTCTCCAAGTTCTCTCCATGTATGAAAATCTTTTTCTCTGGAGAATTAGAAAATAGATTGAGCTTATAAACTTACATGCTGTTCTCAGGTGCTAATCAACAAAGCCATGCTTATTTTTATTACATCTTCCCAGCTAGGGGCAGCTAGGCCTTGGTGGTGGTGTGATATACTGTATTTTTCCAATGAATACCTCCTCTTTGGAGATGGCCCTTTGGTACTCTTATGGATTCTGCTGAAGGCTTTTAATTTAGGGATGCTACTGTGCTGTTTTCAATCATAGCACTTCCATATCTTCCTCCTTGACTCTTGCCCATCCCATTCACAAGATTTCATGTTAGCTCACTGCAATACAAACAAGTCCATCCTTCTGCTTAGCTGAAAGTTGCCTTTAGAGTTTCCATTTTGGAATACACAGGCCACAGCTACATATGGCATGCTTGTATATGATAACAGGATGTGATTTATTTATGACGACCATGTGTGTTCATATGCACAGCACCAGCAGGTTATCGATTGAGGCCACGGCCTCACTTGCATGTTATTTGGTCTGTGATGACCTACTCACTGTGTCCCATTTCAGGTATTGTACTTCCATGCCAGGAAAACATAGACGAAGAGGTGAAGGCATACATACTTATAACCATGCTCACCACATAATGATCTGTGACCAAATGCAAATTGTACCAAATGTGAACCTCTTTAAAGACTTCCCATGTACAATTGTTTTTGATGGAGAGCGAAGTAGCAGCAGAAATTACTGGACATGTGGGGTCAATTAAATCGATGTGAATTTATCCACAGTAACTAATGACTTTTAAAAAATAAATATGCTTGAGGATGGTACACTCATTGTATATCTAGATATTTCTGCACCAAAAAAAAGGGCAATGTCCATTTGAGCAAGAATTATAGATATGCAGAAGGAAGTCCAATATGGATACTAAGTGAAGTATAGTAAACTTCTGTCTTAAATAGCCTTCCTCCCCCCCTCTAGTTGTATTTATACTTTGAAGGAAGTTACCATGAAGGGATAGTCACCTGGGCGTGCTCAATTTTTGACAAGCCTTAGTCACTCTGTAACCTAGCAGAACAATTCACATTATATTAGCTATATCCTGTGAAGATTCTGCCACACACACTACCACTAAAATGCCAGTGGTTTCACTTACCTTCTTTATTAAGCCTCATAACCTCCCTGCTTTTTCCACCCTCTTTTCCAGCCTCTTCTAAATCTACATCTGCAGATGAAAAGCAGAAAAAAAAAAAAAAAAGCCAAAGTCAAGGGGGAGGGAAGAATGTTTATTTGCAAACATTTATATGAATATATATAAATATATAAATATATGTATTCTATGTACTGCAGAGGACAACCATTCCAAAAAATTAAAAAAAAATCAAAATGGACAATGCAACATTTGTATCCCAAGTGTGGGTTTCCATCTACCTGGCCCAGATAGGTATCTCCCCCCTCCCCCCCTCCAAAAAAAAAAAAAAAACCAACCAAACTGTGCAAGCAGCAACAGAGTAGCCCTTTAAACCGATACACGGCAGGGCTGTAAAAGCCCACCCAGAGGGCTGCGGTGGGAAGCCCGGGCAGCAGGCAGGCAGGCAGGCAGACAGACAGACAGACAGACGGACGGACAGACAGCGTTAGCAGCTGGGCCGATCTCTATGCACGGAGGATCTGTCTCTATGTGTATTTATTTAGAGAGAGAGGGAGAAGCATGGAGGACACTGGGGGCCACTCTCTCTCTCTCCCCCACACACTTTTTTTTTTTCCTTTCTCCCGGTGGCTCTAGGTGAATGGAAAGGTTACAGGATAATAAAAGGAGGAGGAGGCGGCGGGGTTCTTACTGTCGGAGCAGTGTATTTTGGCGGCGTCGATCCAGGAGGACCAGGGTTTGCCCAGAAACGCCTCCGGACTGGGCACTTTGCGATCCAGTGTCGCCATTGCTCTTCCTTCTTGTTGCTTTTCCCCTTTTCCTTCGGCAGCAGCAGCCGAGAGACACGGGATTCGAGAACGCTCCGACGTCATCTTCGGAACGTTCCGACATTGAGTGTTCTGAGAGGGGGAGGGCAGTAGGGGGAGGGGGAGGAGGAGGAGGAGGAGGAGGAGGAGGAGGAGGAGGAGGAAGAGGAGGGAAGAAGGAGGAGGGAAACGGGACCGGAGGAGGAGGAGAAGAGAGGAGTGGAGAAGGGAGGAGGGGGAGGAGGTGAGTAGGGGAAGGAGGAGGAGGAAGAAGAGGGGGAGGAATGGAGGAGGAGAAGGGGAAAGGGTGGAGGAGGAAAAGGATGAAGAGGATAATGAAGAAGTGGAGGATGAGAAGAGGAGGAGGAGGATGAGAAGAGGAGGAGGAGGAAGAGGAGGAGGACGAAAAGAGGAGGAGGAGGAGGAGGAGGGGCCGTCGGGCGGCCCGGAGCCAGCTCCGCTTGCAGCCCCGACGGCCGCCAGAGGCAGTAGAGAGACGCGCTGCCTATTAGTGCCTGAGACAGCAGCACCGGGAGGTGCTTGCATTAGCGGGGAGGGGGGGGGGGGTTGGGGGGAAAGGAGGGGTGAGGGGGCTGGGGGTGGGGGAGACCCAGGCTGGAGTGCGTCTCGCGGCGGGTATTGCTTTTGCTGCTGCTTGCAAGCAGCTGCCGCTGGCCTCGTCGCGACAAATCTGCGGGAAGCCCCGGCGTGAGGGGCGGGGAGGTGGGGGACGGCTGGGGCCCGGCGGAAGAGAAGTCTTTCCGGGAGAGTTTACAACGCGAGGGAGGAAAGTTTGCACATCCCCTCCTCAGGCGCCGGGAGCCGGTAGAGTGCTAGCGCAGCGCAGGCTGCGGGCCAAGCAAGGGACCTCAAGCGTGCATGGGGGGCTCTGCCAGGTCTCGGAGAAGGACTAGGTGCTCTATTAAGGCCACCAGCGAGGAGGGAGCCCAGGTAGCCTCCACTCCCTGTCGCACACGCTGACATACCTCCTATGGCCATACAATGGAAAGAGGCCTGGGGTGGAGTAGGGGGAGGGATTATAGGAAATGTTTTGGAGGGGGTGAGGGTGTTGAGCTGACTGGGTGGAACTGTTGGGTTCTGGGGAGGGAAGGGGAAGGGTCAGAGTGTCGGTAAAAAGCTTTTGATTTTCCAATGAGGAGAGCGGGTTTCCAAATTTCTCTCAGAAGTAGACCTTCTTCAGCAAAAGGTTCCCGACATCCTCGTCCTGCTGCGTAGTAGCTGGCTGTCACAGTTATAGGATCATGGGATTTTAGAATTGGAAGGAACTGAGATCCTACTCCTTCATTTTGCAGAAGAAGAAACTGAGACACAGACGAGCCAAGTGACTTCCCCAAGCTCACCCAAGAAGTTAGCAAGTGGTAGAATTGAGAATGCATTTTAAAAATCATCTGAACCCCAAACCATCCCTCTTTCTGATCAGTGTGGCTTTTTGAATCCAAGACTATTCCATTCCTGAATGACACAAGTCAATCAATAGATCAATATTAATTAAGTACCTAGTTACAAAAAGAAGCAGAGTTCCTACCCTCAAGGTGATCACAATCTAATTGGACAGACAATAAGCAAGCAAATTTATATATATATATATATAATATATATAAATAAATACATATGTATACACACACACTAGATATATAGGATAAAAAAGAAATAATTAACAGAGGGAGGCAGTAAAATGAAGAGGTCTTGGTAAAGGCTTGTAAAGGATGGGATTTTTGGTTGGCACCTAAATGAAGACTGTGAATTCAGTAGTTGGAGTTGGGGAGGAATATGCTTTCCAGACATGGTAGACACAGGCAGAGAAAATGCCAGGAGCTAAGAGTTGGGACCTAGATTCTAGGCAGTATGATATAGCAGAAAAAGATTTGAATCCTGCCTTTGATATTTAACTATCTCTTATTCTCAGTTTCCTTATTTGTAAAAAGAAGGAATTGGAACAGATGATCTATCTATAGGCTTCCAAGATGCCAAATCCTATTATCTTTGAAGATTGCCTGATGGAACCTGACCTGTATGTTGGCTTATTTTGCTTAACTGCCTTAGTGGTCCCCTCAAACTATAAATCCCAGAGATATCTTAAAGTCAGCATATCCAAAACTAAACTTATTGTCTTCCCTTCCCCCCATCCCCTGAATCCTTCCCTTTTCTAAACTTCCCTTTTACTGTTCAGGGCATTGTGGTCCTCTGAAATACCCTAACTGGCAACTTAAATCTCACTCTCCACTCCTTACTGCCTCCCCCCATATCCATTTTATTGCTAAGTCCTGTTGATTCTATCTTCAGCATCTCTTGTACACACACTTTTAGCTCCATTTATGGTATACCTTGGTACAGGTTTTCATCATCTCCCTCCTATACCATTTTCATCTCCTTTCTACACGGCTCTTTCCACTCTGGTATATGTTCCATTCAGCTAACAAAATTGTATTTCCTGGGTGCAGGTTGATCACAACACTCCCTTCTCCACGGTAAACTGGTTCCCCATCATATCCAGGATCAAATATAAAATCCTTTGTCTAGCTTTTAAAGAACTTTATAGCCTGTCCCTTTCCTACCTTTCAAATGTTCTTAACTATGGCCTTCTCAACGTTCCTCAGACATTCCATTGCTTTACTCAGAATTTTTCCACTGTTCCTAATGTCTGAAATGTTCTCCCTCCTCATCCTCTGCCTCTTGGCTTTCTTTACACTGGACTCCCATCCCATCATCTGCAAAGGGCCTTTTATGATCTTTCCAGCTCTTAGTGCCTTGCTTCTGAGTCTAACTTCTATTTTAACTATATATGATTCTCTATATACAATTTTTTTCATACTTTCTTCTCAATTAGAATTTGAGTTTCTTTAGATTATAGACTGTTTTTGCCTTTCTTTGTATCCCAATGGCCTAATACAGTTCTTGATACATAATAAGTGCTTAATAAATTTCTTGGAGCTAGCTGGAATTTGGTTCCATACTTTAGACAGTTGAAATAACTAGTAACAAAGGAAGACATTCTTCTACAATTTGAACCTGGGATCTTTCACAGTCATGATTATAGATGTAAGAAGTGGACATTAGGAGTATTCACAATGCCCAATTTGCTTTATTGCTGTAGAACAGAATTGAAGAAGTGAAACTCCTTTTTTTCAACGTAGTAATGGGGAAACTTTGGGTTTCTGAACAGATATGAACATATATAAACAGATGTACTTGATCTATTAACTAATTTTGCTGAAATTTTTTTTCTCTTTTTAACATCTTTATTATTTGGAGTGACTTGCTAGGGAAAGGAGAAGTGAGAGATCTGGCCAGAAATATATATATATATATATATATATATATATATATATATATATATATATATATATATATATATATATATATAAAATTATCTCAAATTTGTTGATGCTTGTTGACGAAAAGACTATCTTTGGAATACATATACAAACTAAATTATGGATCAGTCTTTCCTCTTCTAGGGTTATGGGACAACTTTGAGGCTCCATTAGATTAGATTAGTCTCACAATCCATTCATGATTTTCTTATATTTTTACTCAAAATTTATTTTTGTTCTCTATCATGTCAGTATTTCAAAATTTAATATTTTTTCCTAATCAATATATTTCTTCTCTAAGGAGGCAGAGAACTTTTTATGAGGGAAAAAAATTATTAGAGCTATCTAAAAATGGTATGAGCTGCCTCATGAAATTCTCCAACACCAGAAATATTTAACAGAGGCTGAATGATCACTTGTCAGAAATATTGCAGAAGGATTTTTTTTCTTAGAGTGGAAAGTTGGATTAGGTGACCTAACTCTTCTGTTTTTTCACAAGTAGGCATTATACTATCAAGCAGCAAGCACTGAGACCTAATTCTGGTACCAATTCAATGATTCAAGCTTTGACCTTGATTTTGCTTCTTTGCCTTTCCCTTTGCTTCTTTTGACCTCAGTTTTCTCATCTATAAAATGAGTTGGATGAGATCTGTAAGGCCTCTTCTAGCTCTAATTTTTTTTTTCAGTATAAGGGTCTATATTTCTTTGATTTTTAACCTTCATTCTATATTTCTTTGATTTTTACCTTTATTCAGCCATTTCTTATTTGGACTCCTAGTTTCCTGGGTGTTTGGTACCATGAACACCATTAAGTCTTTAAGTTCCCAGAAAAACAACTCCTCCAAGGTACTGAATATTTTAGTCCAATCCTATGGTCCTTATAATAAGTCTTGTGGATTGTAAGATAGTGTGAGAAGGAAAGGGGTAAGGGGAGAAAAAGAAGCTGGGGTGGGTCTCTGCACCATGTAAACTTGTTTTTGTTAACCGATAGTTTCATTTCTCTTAATTTTCTTCTAGAGGACAAAGAATTGAGAATTCCTGTTTTGGATATTGTAAATCAATCAACAAATATTTACTTCAGACAATGGCTCTTGTGTGAAAAAGCATAAGATTAGCCTCAGATATAGAGCTATGAAGAATATTAAAAATAATCTAATCTGACTTGTTTATTTTTTCAAATGAGGAAACTGAGGTACATAGAGGTTAAGTATTACTTACATAAATTCACACAAGAAGGAAGGGACAGAATCAGAATTTGAACCTCTTAGTCCTTTGACTAAAATGATGCTGCCTTTCCTCTATATCACAGAGGCAGTTAGATCTAGTAATGGAGAGAATATTGGCCTTGGAATCAGTAAGACATGAGTTCAAATTCAGCCTCAGTCACTGTGTGACCTTAGGCTAGCCACATAAACTCTACCTACCTTAGTTTTTTCAACTGTAAAGAGGGAGTAATAATAGTACCTATCTGTACCTATCTCCCAGCATTGTTGTAAAGATCAAATGAGATGTTTGTTAAGTGCCTGATACATAGTAGCTTCTTTATAAATACTTCTTTCCTTTCCTTTTCCTTACTGTACATCAACAGAATCCTTGTTCTCAAAGAGCCAGTGATGTATTCAAAGAGACAAGACCTAATACTGTTAAAAAAAAAAAAAGTCATCGAGGAGAATGACCGGGCTGGGCAAGCCACCTTACTCGGAATGTCGATTTCCTTGCCTGAAAAATTGGCACAATAATATTTTCATTAGAGGACTAATGTGACTTAGTGGCCTCAGAGTCTAGAAGACCAGAATTTAAAATGCTTATGACACATGTTAATTTCATGATCCTGGACAACTTATTGAATGTGTGGGAGCCTTTGATAAATCTTTAAGACTAATAGGCAGAAAATGTTTGTAGCAGCCCTGTTTGTAGTGGCTAGAAACTGGAAAATGAATGGATGCCCATCAATTGGAGAATGGCTGGGTAAATTGTGGTATATGAATGTTATGGAATATTATTGTTCTGTAAGAAATGACCAACAGGATGGATACAGAGAGGCTTGGAGAGACTTACATGAACTGATGCTAAGTGAGATGAGCAGAACCAGGAGATCATTATACACTTCGACATCGATATTGTATGAGGATGTATTCTGATGGAAGTGGATTTCTATGACAAAGAGACCTAACTGAGTTTCAATGGATAATTGATGGACAGAAACAGCTACACCCAAAGAAGGAACACTGGGAAACGAATGTGAACTATTTGCATTTTTGATTTTCTTCCCGAGTTATTTTTACCTTCTGAATCCAGTTCTCCCTGTGCAACAGGAGAACTGTTTGGTTCTGCAAATATGTATTATATCTAGGATATACTGCAACATATTTAACATATATAGGACTGCTTGCCATCTTGGGGGGGAGGAGTGGAGAGAGGGAGGGGAAAAAACGAAACATAAGCAAGTGCAAGGGATAATGTTGTAAAAAATTACCCTGGCATGGATTCTGTCAATACAAAGTTATTATTAAATAAAATTAAATTAAAAAAAAAGACTAATAGGCAGAACAGTTGCTGAACTTCCACTTCACTGAGTGTAAAGCAGTTTTTAAACTTTACATGACTGTCTGAGGAGTTTGTCATTCGTTCACTCTTGTTGAACTTTTTGTGATCCTATGGACCTAAATATGAGCTTCTCTTATTATTCCTGAAGCTCTGAGGAAACTGAGCTCTTCATGGGCTGGTGTGAACTCAAGAGCTGAGTTTTTAAAAATAGGTGAAAAAGATGCCGTCTAGAGGGAGGAAATTGTATGAAAAAAGACTGTGAGTTGGAAATGAATATAATTTGTTTAAAAGATAATGTGACTATCCTGACTAAAGCAGAAGATTTGTTCTGGTGAATAGTGAAATGGGGAGATTGGAGAGTCGAGTTGAATGTCAGGCTAAAGAAGTTGAACTTTAGCCTCTGGAATATGGAGGACCACTGCTGAGAAATGATGGGATAAAATTGACATTTTAAGATTAGCTTAGAGGCAGTTGGCAAAGTGGATTGGAGTAGGGGGAAGAACTAGAACTAGAGATACCAGTTAGGAGATTCTTGAAATATCCCTTGTGTGAAGTTCAAAGTTTTGAATGAGACTGGTGAGGATGGGTATGGTAAGGAAAGGTCATATGAGAGAAGACTATACATGGGAAATATGAACTGGATTTTTGGTGGACTTGGTTAGGTTAGTAAAAAGAAGGTAGAAGTCTAAAGTACAAGGCCTTGATATTTAATTTTTTCTCATTTTTCCTTTCATTTTTAATTTTTCTTAATTATTGTTATTGTTAGATTTTACAGGCTGGAGGGAACAAAAGCCTGAGTAAACTGGCCCAGTTTCTTGAGCTTCCTGTAAAGTTGGGGTATCTTATTCCTCTTAGAAACATGGATTGTTTAGTGAGATTGCATAAAAACATCTTCTACATCCTGTACATTCTTAAGTTAGGTTCATCTTATATAAGTTATCTACTTCAACTCATTTGATGATAGCAGTTTGGTAATGACTGGAGAGACGGGTTCTCCCTTTCCAATCAGTAGATTGAACAGATCTACTAGTAAAACTCAAAATCTTATCTAGTAAATCTCCAAACTGGTAATCACTGCTCTATGCCCCTCTTCAGCTCTTGGACATTACTTGTGCAATAGGGAGTTAGAGTCCAGTATCTCCCAGCAAACAGCTTGTTCTCTCAGAATTGATAATGGATCCTGTTCATCTAGTGCTTAAAGGCTTTTAAAGCTATTTAACCACCAACATCCTTGGGAGATAGGTATTATAAGTATTATTATCCCTGATTTGTAGCTGACAAAGCTGGACCTCAGCATCACAAACTTAAATCTTCTGACTACGCAGCTTCATGTTGTCCAACTCCTGACTCTGATAGTAATCACGCAACTTTAGGAAAGTTAAGGCAACTCCTTATGATGAAAAAGTCGGGTATCCCTTTTGTAGGAAAATGAGAGAACTATTCATTACTGAGTAATAACTAACTGCAGAGGTAGCATTGTCCAATGAAAAGAATGTTAGATTTAGAATCAGAAGACTTGAATATAAATCTTGTTTTGTTAATTTCCTAACTTTGTGGCCTAAGTTACTGGTTGTATAGCCCTCAATAAATCACTTTGCCCTTCTGAATCTCAATTTCCTTAACTATAAAATAGAGATAATAAGACTAATACCAACTCCATAGGGTTTTTGTGAGGGTCAAGTGAAATACTGAACATAAAATACTTTGTGAACCTTAAAGTGTTGAAGACTTTTGGGAAGCCCTGTCAAAAATATACAGATTTAGTAACCATCGTGAAATAAATCTTTTGACCAGATAGAATCATAGTAGCATGATTTACTGATAATCACAAAGTGTATATAGACCTGAGCCATGATAATATCAGTAAAAAGTGGGTTCTTTCTGCTCCAGTCCTCCAACAACTTTTCTGTCCACTAAAAATGGCATTAATAATACCTTCTTTGTGAAACTGGATCTCAGGGCAATATAGACCAGAGCTGACCAGCCCAGACTACACACTAGGTACTTGTCAGTCAACTGGTAACAAACAGAGGTCTTAGCAAAACTATTCAAATTGACACTCTGGGCAGTGCAAATGAAGCTCGCCATCTTATACTCTCATCCAGTTAGATGCATTTGTCCTACGTAGCAAGGCAGTTACAAAACCTAAGTTTTCTTTTTCTGTTTTACCCTTTCCAACAAGGGAGGATAGGGAAGAACAATGAATACTTTTCAGAGGCTTCACCTCTCACAAACTCTAGATGGCACCGAAGAGCAATAGCTGGAATTGAAGCTTTCTGCTGTTCCTGACCCAATCAAAAAATTGTAATGTAACCTTCTAATCAACTGAAGCCCCTGCTGCTGGTTTCTTAGGTAGCTTAACTGTTCTAGCCAGACTTCTTAGACCTTTTTGCTCCTAATTGCTAGATTCTTAACTATTTTTCAGTGGCTTAAATCAGAACTTCCTGGTATTTGCTGACTTAACCTCTTTACTTATGATGTAAAAACTCACCAAATCTCCCTATAAAATCAGTAGCCTACAGTTCTAATGCTCTTGTGATGGAGAGAGCCATCTGCACTCAGAGAGAAGACTGTGGGGATAAACATAGAAAATAGAGATAGAAGAGTGTGGATCACAACATAGTATTTTCACTTTTTGTTATTTGTTGCTTGTTTTGTTGTTTGTTTTGTTTTTGTTCTCATTTTTTTCCCCTTTTTGATCTTATTTTTCTTGTGTGGTGTGATAAATGTGGAAATATGTATAGAAGAATTGCACATGTTTAACATATATTGGATTACTTGCCATCTATTGGAGGGAGTGGAGGAAAGGGAGAAAAAAATGTGGTTTTGCAAGGGTGATTGTTGAAAATTATGCATTTGTTTTGAAAATAAAAAGCTTTAATTAAAAAAAGAATTTTTGTTAATTGGGGACTAAGCAGGTTGTGTCTGGACTCATAACTTTTCATATAAAATAAGCCTCCAAAGCCAAAGGAAACAAAGTGGACTTCTTAGGAGTCATTATGTTGCCTCCTAGGCTTAATTGAACTAATTATTATAATGGGGTGTTATGCTTCAATATAAGTAGCTACTGCTAATTTTCATATCTTATTTGACTCAAAATATGAAAAATATTGTTCCAGTAAAATTCTGAATGTTAAACAAAAAAAATCAATAGCTTATACTTAAATTATCTTCTATCTAAATAGGCATATCATTTTTCATTTTTTGAGTTTTACTTTTTAAAGTCTTAAAATAGTTCTATGCAAATGAACTAAGGGACCAAAATGCCCTGATGTTCGGGCCATTTATTGGTTTTCAAGGTGATTACTCTCCCAAAATCTTGTCTTAAAAAATTATTTCTTCACACTCATGTTTTCTCAGGTTCTAATAAACAAAAAATCTTTCTCTGTTCCTTAAAGCCATAAAACAATTAATGAAAGAAGTAGAATCTTTAAACTTTATCAGCTAATTTATTTTTCTTTATGCAAATATACTTTTTCACTCATAGCTCCAAACTACTCCAAATTAAAAGACAGTACCTTAAAAGAGCAGAAGCTATATGTGTATGTTTTTATGTTTTCATATATAAAAAATGAACTTTCTCAATAAATATATTTTGTATGAGGATATTGATATACTTTTTTTCAGTGTATGCTTGCTTATCTATGTACACATAAACCTCAAATTTCTAAATTTATTTAGGAAAGCTAATAGCTTGGCAAACAAAACCAGTTTTAACTTAATTAAAATTAAAAAGCTTTAACATGAGTAAAACCAATGTATTTAAGATGAGATGGGAGCCTATCAATCAGGGGGAATATATGCATCAAATATTTTTGAGAAGAGTCTTTTATCCAAGCTATATAGGGAGGTAATTAGCATAAATGTGTGACTTCAGGTATTGGACTCAATGGAAGGTCATTAAATGATTCATATAGTTGTCAAAAGAATTGTAACTATTAACAATCATATGAAAGATTGTACCATATCATTAAAAAAGAAATGTAAATCAACTTAGAGATTTTCCAAGTACCAAATTGGTGGTAGTAAATGGAGAAAAAAGATAGGAATAATTAATACCAAAGGAGTTTGGAAAGGTAGACATATTTATGGCAATGTTTATTGTGGCTGCAAAGATCTAGACAAAGTCTGTCAATTGGGAAATGACTAAACACGTTGAGGTCTGACAAATATGGAAATCTGTTTAGAAAAATTATACATATTTAATCTATATTGGATTGCTTGCTGTCTTGGGGAGGGAGAGAGGAGGAAGAATAGAAGAAAAATTTGAAATACCAAGTTTTATAAAGGTAAGTGTTGAAAACTATCTGTGCATGTATTTGGAAAAATAAAATACTATAAAAATTTTAGAAAACCAAGTTGTGGTAGAAAACTATAATAGACTAGTGTTAAGATGCTTTATGAAACAACAAATATGCAGAATATAGAGAAGAATAAGAAGATTCATATGAACTGATAGAGAAATGAGTAAGCAGGACTTAATCTACATTATGACTACAATAATGTAAACAGAAAGAAAAAACAATTTTAAAAACCTTCCAAACTGAATGCTACATAATTATAATAATTAACTTGATCTCAGAAAAAAATTGAGAAAATGCAACTCTTTCTCTTTCTTGTAGTGATGAGTAAGTATGAAACTTGGATTTACTGTCAGATATATCTGATATTAATTTTGCTGAAGTGTTTTTTTTTTCTTTCTTTTTAAACAGTCTCTAATGTGAAGGATGACTTGCTGAGGGAAGGAAGAAGAGATAGATATATGGAAGTTAATATAAAAATATAATGATAAGTTTGAAATAATTTTTAAAAAGAAATAAAGGAATGGGTTTATACAAGTCAAGGAAGGGGTTACAGACTATATTTAAAACACATAAACATTCAAAGTGCTTTTCTTTGATAAAGAAAAATTTGCCTTGACAGCTAGGGGGCCCATTGAATAGAGTACTGGCCCTGGAGTCAGGAGGATCTCAGTTCAAAGATGACTTCAGATACTTGACTAGCTGTGTGATCTTGGGCAAGTCAATTAATCTCAATGGCTTAAAAAAAAAATGTCAAAAGTCTGATTAAGAAACCAGCAAACTTTTTTAAAATTTTGAAGCAATTTATTATTTTATTTTATTCTAGGAGTCAAGGGAAAATGTATTTTTAATCATTTATAATGTTTATTTAAAACAATAAAATATGACAATGTATTTTGTACATAATAGCATATTATTGAACTTGGATTGACTTGTACCTTCTAACTACTAATGAGGACAAGATGTTTTGTTACAAGGTCAATGAAGATGACAAAATGTTTAAACTTGCTATCTTTATCACTGGCTTCTGGTTTCAAAGTCAGACAGTCATGCACGGGATAGACTTGCTAGTACATACACACGCACACAAACATACATGTTTCTAATATCTAATAGCCTTTCCAAATCCCTTAGTCTATAAATATGTATATTTACACATGTATGCATATCTGTATGTGTGCGCGCACACACACACACACACACACACACACACACATATATATATATATATGCAATATCCCCAAAATCTGCAGATTAACTTTTGAGATACCCTGTATATATCAGTTTTTGCTTATATGTATTCCCATTTATTCCAATTTTTAAAAATTGGAAGGCATGTTTATATATTTATGCATTTTTACACAAATACATGTATATATGTGTATGTAAATTGTTAAATGATTTCAAGACAAACATATGCAGATTTAAAATTCCTTTTAACAGAACATTTATGTGCAATCAGTATGTAATATATTCATTATAGCAAGATATCATATGAAAACTAGTAATTTTAGGTATATAAGATGTGTGTTTTTTGATAAAACTTTTTTTTTTAGCAGCGATCTAGTGCTGTCTTAATTCCAAAGAATTTGTTTAGGAAAACTTAAATGAATATTAAACCTAAAGCAAAGATGTTATTTTAAAAAATTAATAACAAAGGAGAGAAAATTATAAAGCTGGTTAGCCAGTCTAAGAAAGTGTTTCTCCATTAGATCAGAAGAAAAAAACAACAACAAAAGAAGATAGGTCAACTAAGATGATATTGTTAAATCATCTATTAAAGTCAAATGACATAGGTTTATGGAATCATGTATTTAATATATTTCATGAATTCCTTTAGAGCTAAAAGTACAATTCATATACTACTTTACCATATTATTGACAAAGCAGAATTGAGACTATAATAGCTTTCACTTTTGGGTGGGTGAATCTCCCAGTGGGATTAAGGAGCTCTTTATGCACCCTACTTCTTAAAATGTTTCTGAAGTTACCTGTAGGCAACAAGGAGAAAATAATATGTTCCATTAAGGGTAGGTTTCCTCTGAATTGTTTGATGTTCTTTTCCTTAATTGATTCCATCTACCCCATCTGCCATTCTTGCCTCTAAATTTATTTCCCTAATCCATTCACTCTGAGAATTGTAATTTTGTGGAAAATTTGTTGCCTATGTTGTTAAGTTTTGTAAAATCCATTAACATCTGGAGGGCAGGTGTGCAGTCTGTTTCTCCTTGTTTGACAACTTTTCATGCTCTTTCTTGTCCCACTCACATTTTTGAGAGGATAAAAATAGAATTATGATAATAGGCCTACTATTGCTAGTTGTTGTGAGAAAGTATTTGGAATTGGAGGCTCTGAGTTCCCATTTCAAGTTGATGATAAGCAAAGACTGATGGATGGTATATATTATAGTTTCTGTCTATTGATTAATCTAAATGAAATAATTAACAGTTCCAACAATATCTTGAATATAACTTGGATAACCTAAAACTCTTTTATTTTTCCCCTTTTCACTGCTATACTTCTTCCCCACATTTCTTTCCCCACTATTTTTCTTTCCCTTGAAATTTGGTTTGTTTCCCAACCAATCAACTGAAACCAGTTTCTCCAAGATTCCATTGATTTCTAATGGTCTTTCTTCATCCTCCATCTACTTGACCTCTCAGCATCTTCATACATTGTCTGCCACTCTCTCATAGACTTTTTTTCTCTCTGAATATTGGTTTCTTTTTTGGTACTGTTTCTTGCTTCTCATACCTGACAATTCTTTCTCAATTTTTTTTTTTTTTTGCTAGATCACCCTCTTTCTGCCCATTAATTCTGGACATTCCACAGAGCTTTATAATGAACCCTTTTCTCTTTCCACTTTCTCTCCTTTAATTGGCTAAACAGCTTTCATTGGTAAATTGTTGAGTTTCTGTGCTTGACTCCCATATCTATGTAGCCAGAGCTCCCTATTCTGTAACAGTGGTAGGAATTATCATACTGCAACTTATCCAATATAAAATGTAGCAGTCAACAGAAAGTAGATCCGTAAAGTTGGTTGTGGAGTTGAGAGAACTAGTCTTGGCTATTAGAGGTTGAGCTGTGAAGTTCAGGACCAGGGAAGTCCAGCAGAGCTCCTTGTCCAGCAGAGATGCTGTATCCAGAGAAAGCAAGATCTCATCATTTCCCACTATTAATTTGTTAAAGAATTTTTTTTTAAATGGGTTGGGAGTCCCTAAACAGAAGGGGATCCATCAGACCAACACTGAAACTCCTGGGACACCTGTTAAGAAGTGTGAGACATCAGTCTTAACCAAATTCTAAGCTCATGCTTTTTGGACTTCTTCCATTTCCCTCCCATCTAAACCCAGTACTGGCCATTTTCCTTCAAGCTCTTTAACTGGGGAAGAAGGATTCCTTCTGCTCTATCAGCTCATTTGAATTTCCAAAGACTTTTCCTCTTTGTAGCTTGAGATCAAACAATTGTCTCTTAATAGAGGCAGGACTGATCTAAAAAGCAAATGGTCCATTGTCCACAGTAACAATTTTTAATGGCTATATGCATTTTTGCTACCCCAATTTTGACAAAATAAGACAACAGAGGTTCCACATACCATTTTGGTGTCAGCTGGCAATTTATCCTCATTTAGAATCTTGATGAGATCTCCTAGATCAATAATGTCAAACAAATAGAAATAGTGCTAACAAATTGTATATGAGAATCCCTAGAGGCACATCTTGACTTAGAAAATTGCATATTAACATTATTTATATTTTATTGTCATTTTTTGTTGGTATTTTCCAATTACAATTTTATCTAGTTTAGCACTCTAGAGTACTGTGGACTAGCATGTGTTTGACACCTTTTCCCCATATTCTTCTTTTTCCATTCACTTTATACTTTTCCAAAAGAGCTTCCTGAATACCATGGAGTCTACTTTGGAGCCATGATTATAATACATATCAAAATCCAGAGGAGATTGAAGGTCAGGAGAAGAGCCAAAAACCTAGATATTTTTGAACATGAATTGATAAAATTCCATCTGCCATAGACAATATGATACATTTAGTTTTCTCCAATGGAGCAAGAATGGTTAATAGACTTGTATTGTGATAGTACTGAAACAAGAATTTGAACCTGAAAAGTCTTAAGCTTTGGGTATGGTGGAAAAGGACCTGTTAAAGTGGCAATATAACTTCTTATTTGCACAAAGCAGCTATAATTATTGTTAAGATAGAATATCAGTTTTGATTGTTTTTGAAAAATAATTGAATGATTATCATAAATGATAGAATATTTTTAAAAGTTTTGCACTTACTCATATTAATAACATTTCTGTGATTTTTGTAAATTCAAAATATAAAAATTATAATGAATTTTTTCAAGTATTTATATTATTGTTGCATACTTAAGATTTGATTTATAAGATTATAACATTCTTAATTTTATTTGAATAAAATATTAAGAAAACTATTTGCATAGATTTTTTTCAATGAAAAAGTATGGGAGCTTGACAATCTGTTTTTGAAAAGTGGAGAGCATTGACAGAGTTTGGACATTTAGAGGGAAAATTGTATTAGTTCATTTTAGTTATCATCTTATTAATGAGGAGCTCAGTCTATTTCAGGTCCAGAGACTGAATTATCTGTATAAGCTAGATTACATGAGGGTTGTTCATCTGTGGTTTGAACTAGATGGCTGCTGAGTTCCTTTTTAACTCAAATTTTGTGATTCTTGCAATTGCATGTCCCTGGTCACTAAAGAAATCTGACAATTGATTGTGAATTACTTAGGGCAAGCTCATCATCATTACTAGAAAACCCAAAAGGCATTCCACAGTACAGTGAATAATTTGTTACTTTAACATACAGAGATATTATATTAACATTGTCTTTGTGTAACTAAAATAATGAAAAACAATCACATTCTCTATCTGGTGAGTGCGATTAAGGTGATAATCAGATAACTATATGTTTCATACAAGGTTTCTTCTTCACTGTCTTTGAAAATGAACATAGTAGACTTTGTTTTTTTTGTTACCAATTGGAAATGATAGCCATTTCATAGGTGAAGGAAAAAATGAATATCAGGAGACTAAAAAAGAATGAAATATTCATTAAAAACTCAGCTATCCATGATATTCTGTTAGGCATAAAGCTAAATTTAAACTATTTAAAAACATGGTCCTCATCAATTCACAATTTACAATATAAAATTAAACGATACCTGGAAAAGGACAGATATATAATAGGATGGGCAAATTCAAAAAGAAAAGAAGAGATAAATAATCATAGGCTGTATGTAGAAGTAAGCAGACCAGAAGAAGTTTTGTCTTTTGCCTATGCTTGGATTCTCTCCCTCACACACACATGCACATCCATACACATATATACATATGCCCTTGTCCCAACCATGCATATGATTATGGTACAAGATAATTTCACAGAAAGATGGGACAGGACTGACAATTGAGAAGCAGTAATAGCTGTAGTAAGGTATTTTATTCCAAAATGCCCTCTTCTCCCCAGCTGTTTTTTTTTTTTTTTTTTTTTTTTTTTTTTTAACAAGAAGAGAGAAAAGCTTAAGGCTTACACAGGTGATTCATCTCAGGAAACTCAGCTTCTTGATGAGACACCAAGTGCAAATTCACAATGGAAATAATTGTGATTCAGGCTGCATGTAACACATATATTTAACTTGGCAGACTTCCCAAGAAGAACCATAGATCTGCATATATAGTGGATAGATTTTGTGGGTCATGTAAAATATAAAATGGCCTCAGTATACAATTTCAATTACTCAAACACTAGTTGAGACAGATGTCATCCTATGCTTGGCTTAGGGTAGAGATACTGACATAGACATCAATCCAGAAAGGTTGGCAATGGACGGTTTCCACAGCAGATTGATTTAGCAAAATGTGATGCTTAGATTGTGCTGGACTGACAAATAGCTGAAAGGATGGAATCTAAAGAGGATGAAGCCATATGGTAGGAATAGTAGGAAATTGACCTACTGATAAGCTCCATGTTGCCTATGTTTAAGGACCAGCAAAACAAGTCACAAAGGGTAAACAAAGGATTTGTGATTTCACTAAAATTAGAAACCTCTTCTTCCAAAGCATATCAGATCACAGCCCATCTATACTTCCAGTAATACATCTCTCAACAAGCATTTATTTGAAGTCAGTCCTTGACCTAAGCAGTGGGAATACAAGGATAAAAGTATC